>NC_041048.1:14746116-15058843 GCF_900634775.1 Gouania willdenowi | reverse complement strand
GACCAAATCTGTTACTGTGCAACAGCACAGCATCAAAGGCATGTTCCTTGTCCTTACTGTCGGCCTTGGGCTCGGAGGACTGCTGGCTGTGTTGGAGCTAATCTCAAAGAGTCGCAAGAGTGCAGCACAGATGAAGGTATGAGCAAGAGCAGGGGTGCCCAATCCTGGTCCTCAAGGGCCCCTATCCAGCCTGTTTTAGATGTTTCCCTCTTCTAACACACCTGATTCAAATGTTTAACTCATCATCAAGCTCTGCAGAAGCCTGATAACAATCCTGGTCATTTCAATCAGGTGTGTTGGAAGAGGGAAACATATAAAACATGCTGGATAGGAGCCCTTGAGGACCAGGGTTGGGCACCCCTGAGCAAGAGTGTGTTGAAAAAAATCTCCTCAATCAAATAGACTGTGCAAATAAACCCTTTTATATTCAACATATTTTATTTTTAGTTCTCCTTAAAGTTGGAACTTTGGAGATTTTGAAGTAATTTACAAATTTGCACTCACATGTAGGTGAAAACATCATTGGCTGCCAGCCATCTTCAGACACAGCTACCCCCCTCACTGCCAGCCATTATACAGCATTTTGACTGATTTTTAAAGACCCACAGAATATTTTGTACTATGACCATGTAAAATTTAAAACCAGATTCTGTAAGAAAAGACTCTCTACTTTCATCAGATTTTTTTTTTGGTTCATACAAAAGGCCAGTTTCTGACAAAATAGCTGAGAAAAAAGGCTTTTTCTGAAAAAAAAACAAAAAACATTATTATTATTTTGCTATCTGGCTAATCTCTCATCCAAAGGTACACTGCTGCCACTTACATGCCACCAGTTGGTCACTACATTATAGTACAAGGCTGATATTCATTGGAGAGGTCCGTAACAGTGTCTCCTAGCAACCGCCTTTGAAAAACACAATTGACGTATACAGTATATGTCAATGGCAGTGAGCGGTTGGATATGAAATTATGTATATATAGGTCAATGGCACTGAGTGAGTTAATGTTATAAATGTTTTTTCTGCAGAAGTCATGCTGTAGTGTAATGACAGAAGAAGTGAGTCTGCGTTTGATGAACAACAATGCAAAGAGACCCCAGGAGAGTGTGGAAGACAAGGAAAAAGCCTGAATGCTGCTTTTGAATGTTTACTCTTTTCTCTTCTCTCTACTTCTTGTTTGTTGTTGATTTTTCACATCTAACATCCATCCATCTTCAAACCTGCTAATTCCCATTTATCAGGGTCGCGGGGGTCTGCTGGTGCCAATTTCCGGCTCTCATTGGGCGCTGGGCAGGGGTACACCCTGGACAGGGCCAGTCCATCGCAGGGCGACATAGACAGACAACCACTCACTCTCTCATTCACTCCTATGGGCAATTTAGAGACTCCATTCAACCTTACAGTCATGTTTTTGGATTGTGGGAGGAAGCCAGAGTACCCGGAGGAAACCCACGCAGCACGGGGAGAACAGGCAAACTCCACACAGAAAGGACCCAGGTGTCCACCCCAGGGCTTGAACCCAGGACCTTCTTGCTGTGAGGTGGACGTGCTAACCACTAAGCCATATTACCTTCTCAATTATTACTAATGGACAAGTTCTTGGAAAATACACGCTTTATTAACTTTGCCTTCTAACACTTATGATTTGGAGAAATTCTGTAGTTATAACAGTGTTGTTTTAAAAAATCTACATTTACACCTTAAAAATGTAGTTTGAATAATAAATAACTTTTTCCTCCCGTGCTGTTTGTGAAATTGACAGTCTATCATTTTTTTCTCCTGAACTACTTCATAAATAAAAGCTTTTGATAAATGTAAACATGTTAGCATGGCTAATAAATTATAGAGGTACTGCTTTGTAACTTGGCTCTTCTCATGCTTCTTGTCTTCGTGTTGATGGTTGCTCTTCTTCTTGTATTGGATTGTAAAAAAAAGTCTAATCTACAAAAACAAGACACAAACAGAAAAAACAAAGTCCACTCTTATAACTGTGACTGCAGTTTTTAGTCTTTTGTTCCTATTGTGACTCACCTTCTGAAAAAAGTGGTGATTTGCATCGGATCTCTCTCATCTTATAATCAAAAAGGGCCTTCATCTCCCTCTGCAGGGTGCCTTCATGCTGATCAGCACAAGCTGGCACACGAGAGGGCACAAACTCAAGGCTGTCAGTACTGCCATCACCGCTGCTGTTGGACGTGTTGTCTGACAGACACAGACCGTTGGGGATCGGTGTAAACTTATCGTTGTAGCTGCCATACCTTTGAGTGTTCTGTGTTTGCCAGTTGAGAGCAGACTTGCGGTTCACCATCGGCGTCTCGGAGCTACTCTGCTTTCGAGGGCAACTGCGGGAGCGGGTATTTTTTCTTATCGGAGTGGATGGTTGAGTTGAGGCAGGAGCCTCAAGGGTCCGTCTGACTCTGGCAGGGGAGCGTGGAGGGATAAGTGGTAAAGTTATGGCTTCAGATTGTTGCAGAGTCGGAGGCTGGGGGAATAACTCTGCTGGGGTTTCTGGTTGACATCCAGGTCTATTGGCCACTTTGCTATCTGACTCTATGGGTAAACTCTCAGATCTTTTTTGCTGCTCTTGCTCAAATGTGTGACTTGTCTGCTGTTCAGCATTGTCACTCTCCAGCTCTTCCTGAATAATTGGATTTTGGCTGTCGAGAGCAGAAGCGTCAGGCCAAGAACGTTGAGACGAGGTCTCAAGGTCAAAGCTTTCAGCTCTCACGCAGGGCGCTGCCCCTGACTGGTGGGAATCGATAGAGGACATCCGCCTGAAAATCCCTCTCCTTGGCTCTGAGGGTTCATGAATTTTAACTCTGTGAGCACGCCTCAGTGGCTCACTCAGGGCAGCTTTGTGGATGGCTGCCTTGGCTGGAGGCCCTTGGAGCAAAAAAGACAAGTCCCCATTTTTGCTGTCCTGAGAGAGGTTATCCAGATCCATTCGAAAATACAGAGCGCGTCCATCTTCTGAGGACTGGACGGAGGAGTCTAGTGACGGCTGTCTTTGAGGACCTCCCTTCATGTGTTTCTGGGCGGCTTTTTGAAACTGTTTCCTTGCTGCTTGCACTGCATTTGCAGGTTTTATCTTAATTTTTTTTTAAACACACAAAATAAAATTACTTTAAGATAACAGATAAAGGTAAAATTTAAAAAAAGTAAATGTACTGAAACATCATACTTTTCCTGTTATGTCAATAACGGCGACATGTACAAAGATGGAAGACTCCGCCATTCCGTCCAAATAAACATGCCGATATCCTAAAACAGAATTTAAATAATCAATCTTTCCAGAGATGTTTCTTCATTTGGAATAACACTTGCTAACCCTTCATCCCCTTAGCTCTTTTTTTGCTTAATAATAAATCAGAATAATCCCCAGATGGCTACGAAATATCAAATGCAAATATAAGAATTACAGTTAATTAAAGTAGAAGAAAGCCGAAGAAGTTCACAGAGTAGTTTTTCAACTAAATTCCATATTCCTGCCCCTTCACTAATTTTCCCTTAGGTTTGGTTGAAATTAAACAGACTTAAATGTCTTTGTTGGTAATGTAATTAGCTCATACTGCACATGTAAGTCAGACTGAAGGCAATAATAATTGATACCTGGCAGCAAGCTGTCAAAAGCTATAGTCCTCTGTCCAATAAAATCCCGTCCTATTGGATCATGATCCCAAACCTGAAATCGCACCAGAGCAATTTGCGGCATTTGGACATTAAAGACGAGGGTCTCCTCCCACATTGGATTGAAACCTGTATGAAAACAAAATACTTAAAACCACATAAATCAGCTCACTGTGACCTAAGTCAGCGTGTTTCCAACAATACCATTATCATCTACCACTCTGGTCTGCTGCTTGGAACAATCAACAGGAAGGCCGATAATTTCAACTTCAACAAAGGGATCAATTATCTGAAAACATTAAGCAACAGCAACTTAAAAATCCTGATACTTTTTTGAAATGTTATCCAGTGATAACCTTGAGAATGCAACAAAGAACGATTCTATGCCTCTAAAGTTAAATGTTCTTACCTCTCCTCTGTCCCCAAACATGGAGGCTTGAGGCTTTGGAAGCTGCTGTCCGCTGATGATCTTCAACACTAATTGGGTTTTTCTATGTCCAGGTAAAGGATCCTCCAAAAAAGGATTAAAGGCAGCTGAGAAAATCAACATTGTTTATAACATCTTTATCATTTGGGATCGAAGGGTATCATTCACTCATACGCACCTTTACGCAAGCATTTGGGTTGAAGGATGTAGCCACAATTTCCATTGCTTGAGAACTTTGCTCGGTTCAGCTCCAGCATTCGACCCTCTGTCTGAAAATTCAATGCAACTAACAAGAAAAGACAAATTAAAATGCCTAATTTGGTCCCAATTTCAGTTTTTCTGACAGTTTCCTTACCCATATGGCATCCTGTGTTCCAGTACGGCTGAGGGTTGAAGTTGCTTGAATCCACTCGAAAGTTGGACGGATAGACCCTCAGGAGCTGGCGCTGATTGAAACGCACCAGCTCACCTGGCTTCAGCAGTAGGATCTGGTTCATCACGGTCTCATTCAGCGATGACACCTGCCAACTGTTTGTAAATGCTGCCACACAGATGACACCATGAAACACTTGTCCATGGAGGACTATGTGACAATGTAAAGTTCTGATGAGAGCGTACCTTGTGTTTCTATTTCATGAACACGAACAGACTTTGTGTATTTCACCAAGTCAGAAAGAGCTCGAGAGAGCCTCATTGTTTTCCGTTTCCTAAAGAAAGCGGCAGACAAAATAGTGAGCTTAGATGATCTATATTTTGGTTAAATCACAAGGGCTGTTCTTACTTTGGATGGTAAACAATCTGTGTCCTCTCCCTACTGACGCTGTGGTCCGATTCACCTTCAGACGTGGCTTTGTTTTTTATACGCACTCTCTTTTTTCTCTTCAAAGTGGCAAAAAAACAAAAAAAACTGCATTTGTATAGTAGATCAGAAAAATCTATTAATTTTCTTATTCTTTACTTGAAACCCACCGTTCTTTTAAAACTCCTTATGATATTCCTGCCAAACCTCCTCTTCAATTTGGGCTGATTAATTGATGGGCCAACATTCTCCTCCTAAAAAAGTTAAACTTTAAAGAACTTTTACTATCGTGTTATGCTGCGTTCACACCGTATGCGTCACGAAATGTCCGCACGTCCAGATTACATACAAAGTCAATGGATAGATGCGTCCCAGATGCGAAATCTTTCCTGTGCGGTGGTGCCGTCCGATACGCACGTCAAGTGAGTTGGTCGTGCAAGCGTGCTCCTGATTTTACGCCTATCCGCACACGCACGAGAGCTGAAAATATTGAACCTGTGCGGCTGTTTCGCATGACGAAAGCCAATCAAAATCTTTGTTGAGGATGACGTCAGGCTGTCAATACGGACACCGGTCTGTTCACCCATTCAACTATGGAGTAGAAGCTGTGTGTGACCACCTGGAGCTGTATGACACGACCTTTATAACCCGGGACCGGACTAGGAAGGATTTGGAGTGGAGGAGAATCAGCGAGGAGATGGTAGTAGCAGGTAAAAGTTCTCTCTGTAGTTTTCGTCTCTGAAAGTAGGCACTGAGCTAGGATAGCATTAGCCGCTAATCACACTGGCTTTTTTCACTGGTGGTTTATGTTTGTGAGAGGAGAAAAAAGAGCGCAGCTCCTCGCTTCAGCAGGCAGTGAAACTCACCCAGTTGGATGTGTCGTTGGTGGGCGGTGCTTCGCTTCAGACGTGTGAATGATGCGAATGGGGACACTTTTTGATCCTGCGGACCTTGCGGTACGTTTCGTATGGTAGAAGGCGCATTCGGTGTGAACGCAGCACTAAAGGTTGTGCATTAAAACCAGTCCTATAAATGTAGACGGTTTGTGCCAAGTTGCTGTTCCTAAACAAACTGGTTCCAGTTGGCTAATCTTAAACATGGCTTTAATGGTAAGGATAACTTGAAACTTTTTCAACACTTTTTCAAAGCGTTAACCACTATTTCATAAAGTACAACTTGCTTGTGAGTTGTCCTCGTTGTCTTCCACCTCCTCTTCATCATCCCCTGTGTCTTCATCAGACACATCGCCTTCCTCGGCATCAGGATCAAGGTTTGCTGGCAGTTTTTTTCCCTAAATATCCAGAATCAATCACCTAATGCAATAAATCTGTGACTAATAATAGACGTAATGTGAAAATGTTTTGGTAGACACTGAGCATACCTTGACTAAAATTTTTCCTTTCAGAATTTCAGGAGATGGCAGCTTCCTGCATTCGTATGCATTGACATTAGACAGGTCCAGTTTATCCTGCAGCACCTCTATCAGATATGCAGCCATCTTCTTCTGCTGAGGCACAGTACAGTGGTTCTCAATGGACAAGATCACTGGGTATCTGAAAGAATGGTGAGAGAGTAGCATTGAAGTGGGATTGATCATACAATTGAATAACATCAATATGAGGGCTGTTACGGTGATTTTATGAAGGCATATTTGTTGATTGTTTCTATCACGTCCTTGAAGAGGATTTTTGATGTTAAGGTGTAGCCGTGATGAATAATGGGTTCTCCGTCCGGACCATCCCAGCAGTCCACTGAGGTAACAGAAAGATACTTGCTAGGTTATGATGATATCACAGATAGGACAAATGAAGACAGTGAGGACTCCTACCCTCCACACAGCGACAGCCTGCCTGTAGAACATAAGCGTACATTTCAACTCTGGACTGAGAGAGCAGCTGGTCTCCTGTCAGGTAGGTGTTGTGTGATGTGGAGATGAAGTAGTTGGTGAGAGGCTGCGTCATGTCTTGGTTCACCTGGTTGTGTTCAGGATTGAAGATGTCACCTGCAGGACTCCGCAAATAGTTGGTAAAACCTGAAGGAGGTGACAGATGCTGCATTGGTACCATGCCTGTCATTCCTGGATAATTCACATGTGCTGTATGCATTGATTGACATACCATCGATACCCAGTACCAGATGCTGCAGATTCAGAGGACAAGGCTCAAACCGAGCAACAATGTCGATGAGGTACTCTCTAGTAAGGCCTCGAATCTGCAAAACAAAAGCACGAAGGTTATCTTTAGAAAATGATTTGTGCAAGGCATAATCGTAATCTACGATGAATTACCTTTGAAACAATATATCACACGACTATGTTCCCGTGAATTTGAAAATTACCGGAAATGGGGCGTACGCCCCCAGGCCCCATTAAAAAAAAAGGGCTCAGAGAGTATTCATACCAAACTGCATTCCGATCTAACGAGAACTAACGAAGGAGTAGTCATTTGAAAAATGAGTCCCCCGGCGTATCAGTGACACGTACGTGGTAATGGGCCCCATTTATGTATTAGTATGTGCCAATGATTCGGTACCACCAACTGTCATAATATTTGACTCGCAAATGATTGAGAAATCAACTTTTGTTTTTTCTTTTTCTTTTGTGCCCCAAATCGAAAGTCAAGCTCCAAGCGTCGAAGCGTATACATCCATAGATTATCCCTACCAAATTTTATCCCGATCCATTCACAAATATCAGAGTAGTAGCAATTTTAACTAGTGTACGTAACAACAACAACAACAACAACGTCTGTGGCGTTTTGAGTCCGGTAGTCCGGGGTCACGTACTGAGTTTGTAACTGTACTGAGATTGTAAGACAATCTGAGTATGTACTGCAATTGTACCTGTGCTGGAATTGCCATGCGCAAATTGTCATACTGAGATCACATCTTAGTTTTAATTCACATTAATATTGTGTATTAAGAAGTGTAATAATGTACTTTAAATATCTCGGCAAGTGTTTTGTCAGTAAAGTGTATTTTATGCCAAAAATAGTTTTGAACATTAACTATGAAATTGAATTAACAATCTCAGCACAGCGGAAGTAGCAAAAAGCTCAAAATAAAGTGCTTTAATTGAATTTTTAACACCAAATCTCTGCAGAAACGTGTAATTCACAATGCTGGAGTAGGCTTTGACCTTAAACAGAACTAAAGCATTCTTGCATTTTGGAGGTATGATCCTAACTCTCTGACTGTGACTTCAACTAAATTTGACAATTGGATCATTTTGACCCAGGGACCATTATAGTAACTTTTTTTATACAGCTTACGTGAAACTTGGAAAAGTCATAATATTTCAAGGTGAAAAAACATTATTTAGTTATTATTTTTTTAATGCTTTTTAACACAGAACTGAGTCTCTCTGACCCAGGGAGCACACAAGAGTTAAGTTTATTCTCTTGCCCGCCTTTTTGCTTATACTTCTTGAATTGTAGTCGTGATTGGCTGAATTCTATGGGCAGTTCTGAAGCAGTTAAATAAGTGTTCTTAATGAAGTTGTGCTAGCTTTTTGAGATGTAAGAAATGAGAAAACTATTTCCAGATTCTTTTTGCACATCTTCAAAGTTCACAGATGATATTTAAAAAGTTTGAAAGTGTTTTGGATTGGTTCCTTTTCAAGGTAACATGACATTTCGATCAGGGAATAAGCTGCAAGAGCCTGTGAACTCATAATGGATAAAAACTGATGAAAGACACATGAATAGTGGAAGTCTGTGCGTCTAATCTTTGTAAATTCACTGTAAAAGTAAACAATCAATGCCTCATTTTCGAAAATGTGTCACAGTTTCAACTTTACAGTCACCAACCATTACTTCTTCCACAAATTCTGTGTGCAGCGCATTTATACCTTCTGTTCATTTTCTAGAAAACGTGCAAGGTCATGTAGATCCAGAACTTCCTTTTGGTTGCTGTATGAGATCATTATCAAGTAGAGGTCTCTGCGTGTGGAAATCATCTTGTAAAAGGAACAAAATTCTTCAAAGCCCAGAGAGCCTTGGTTCTCATCCGTGTCCGCTTCCTGCAGAGCGACAAAACAATGTTTTCAACCACAGATAACTCAGTGTCCCTATGTGTGATTTTATACCCTTCCCCTGTCAAAGAAAACATGTAACCCTGTGTGACCATTTGGATATACAGTATGAATCTCTGTGAACAAAAATATCAACAAAACAATGAATAATGTGTGCAAGCAGAAACATCTTGGATTACTCATCGGTTTAAATCTCATTTTTGAGAAGTTTGATAAGAAAATGACTTGAACCATCAAAAATAACCTTGATAGTTTTGAACTGCTCACTCATTGCCTTTCTGTGGATACTGCCATGTACACTGTGAATCCTTGATTCTCAACTGAAAACAAATGGATTACCTAAAATATTTACCAAAAATCCATACAACATTATTACTGTAAATCAGTAATAAACATTGCATTTACACCTGAAGATTTTTATTTCTCAAAAATTCACTTTTATTCCCTGGCTTTTAATGCACCATGAGAGTGTTATGGTATTTCATGACCTATGATTGTTCTGTGATTTGTTTTGTTATTTATTTATTTTTTTTTTTACAATAGTATTTATTTTTTCTTTTACTCTACTGGTTTTTTTTAGGTTTACCTTTAATTTTATTTAATCTCTTTCATTTTTTCATTGACTTTTGATTAAGATCAGTGTGTTATCTTGTGTTGCTTTAATTCATTTAAGTGTAACCTGCCTCCAAGTGTTAGCTCTGAGCTAATCTTATATGGCAACATTTCAGTTTGATATTGTACATGGTCCTTCTACGAATAAACTATGGTACCACAGAGCTCCTCCACTTGAGGTTGGAGGCTAATGCTACTGCTGAACCAAAGCAATCACACAGTGCAACTAAAGCCATCTGTGGAAGCCATATGGTCGTCTTGTGGCCCTCTCCCGCTCTGCTTTGCCAAAGGACTGTATAAACATTTGTCCGCGGGATTCATCTCCACCCTCTTTGTTTCACTTCCTTTCTAACAGACAGGGACTTTGAAACACAGAGGAGTATTAAGCAATTCTTGCTGTTTTTTGTTTTACGACGAGATATTTTTCAGTTGGACCTTAGTTTATGCAATTAGCAGGATTTAAAATTAGCACTACAATCAACTAACAAGCTCATTTGCAAATCTCATTGCCTAGTTTTGTTCCAAAAGGTTGTTGTACATCAAACCAGTCTAAATGTCCCTCAAGTATAGTTTAGGTTTTTGGTATTTCCAGGTGTTCTTTCAAAGATGTTTTGGGAGTAAAACAAATACACCATTTTATAAGCAAATTCTGTAGGTACAGTATATGACCATGGAAATGACAGAGAAAAGACTGCTTATGCACTAGTTTGTTCGCACTACGTATATCCAAGCATGTGCAAAATACAAGAGAACACAAACTACACTCCCCTTCTTCCAGATAAGTCAAAATTGCACTATTTGGGAATTGTACAATAATTCCTAATTGGCGCAATTTTGACACGGTGTGAATTCCAAGATATACACACAAACACAGTGACAGGAGGACAAAGTGTCAGAAATGGCAAGAAAAATAAATGATGTTCCCAATTCATATTTCCGTTACAGTTGAGGCTATAATGGAGAACAGGCTCAACCAACTTGGCAACATTAATGTTTCACATTTTACTAATACTGGTCTTACCTGAAACATCTCCCTGACCTTCTGCCTGGGTAAATTCACATTGAGTTTATGAAGCAGCTGGTGAACCTCTCCAATGCTTAAAGAGCCATCCCCATTTTTGTCGGCCTCAGAGAAAGTCTGCTGTAACCACGTGGGACTCCAGTTAAGGATGATTAACAAGACCATTTGGGGAAAAATACAAAAAGATTTGATCACAGTGTGTGAATGCCTGTTTAAAGGATATTGATCCCTGGTCCGCTGCCTCCGAGCCAAACTGTCTTCATCACTGATACCCGCCATCAAGTACTTGAGGCCAGTGATCCAGGTGCGGGCCTCATCTGCATTAGTGGTGACCAGGTCTAGAGACTTCACACGCTGACCGTAGTAAATGCTAAAGCAGCAGTTTGGGTCAAAGCGGTTATCTGCGTAACGCCTGAAGATCTCAGACTTCTTTCCCTCACAGACCTCATGAATGGAGTCAATAGTTACTGAAACCAGACAGGACGGTGTTCAATTAGGGAATTCCAGCTCATGAAGTGTTTCAAAGCTATTTGGATCGGTGGTGTTGTAGTTGTGAATGGTCAGACATTTACTGTAAGTTGTACTCAGATTTGTGGCAATATTAATAACAATAATACTTACTTTCACTATGTAAATGCAAGTGAGGATGCATGAGCTGAACCCCTCTGAGGTAGTATAACCCTCTGTATAAGCCCTTAGAGTCAGAATTCCCCGTATGAATCAGTATCACATGTGTAACACCGGTGTCTGAGCATTTTACTCACTTTTGGCTTTGTCATGTTTTCGGGATGGACGCCAACGGATGCAGGACTTGTGCTCGTCCAAGTAAAAGAATCGTACGAGTCCTTTCTTCTTCCCCTTTAGTTTGCTCATCTGAGTGCCAATCTGCATGGTGCACATACAGCGCTCCACTAGATGGGGAACAGAAGGTGAATATTATCTATCTATCTATCTATCTATCTATTGTGTATTACTTCAACTGTCCAACTGTATGTATACTTGCTATGTGTGGTTCATGTGATACCTTGAAAAGCTATTTCAGAAAACCGGTCACCATTGGTTGATCTAATGCTTAACACATTTCACTTCATTAGAGCAAGTCAAAATTCACCTTGGAGGAACTTACTTATTCAGGACAGATTTAGAAAAAAAAGTCTGATGGAAATGTATAGAATATAAATGTGCTTGACATATTATGACAACACCCTGTGATGGACTGGCGCCCTGTCCAGGGTGTACCTCCACCTAAAGCCCAATGAGACCTAGAGATAGGCACCAGCGGACCCCCGCAACCCTGAAAAGGACCAAGCGGGGCAGAAAATGGATAGATGGATGGATGTTCAATCATTTTGCTTGTAAACACTTAAGAAATGAACTAAGGCCTAAATATGGGTGGAGACTATTCAACAGATACCTGTATAATACATTTTGATCAACAGGACTTGAGCAACTGATGATAGGAAACAACAGAGAGTTGTACATAATAATTTGCATGGATGTACCAAAGAACTATGGCAATTTGTTCAAAGAATTGAGAAACTTTTTTTTATGCGGAAAGATGACACAATGATGTGAAGACCGAACAAGTAGTTTTGAGAATTTCAATACTTCTCTGCAAAATGTACCAAAAGCAACTGAGAAAAACTGTATTAGAACGAGCTGTGTCTCCATATTGTTCACGGCACGGTGAGCAGTAACCTTTGTTTGTAATCTGGAGCTCAGATACATGTGACCCAACCTGGCACATCATTCAGGCTAATCCTCAAGGATTGTCTCCTGTCCATATGCCCATTATTTTCTTTAAATACCATCCCTGCTCTGTTTTGTTTGCTGAACTTTGACAATAAAACTTTAAGTCCAATATTTTAATATATGATCACTTTCAGCTGATCTTGTACACCACAGATACAAAACAAACAGTTGATGGCCAACCCACATTCTGAGTTTACCTATCTGACCCATTCTCCATTTGGGTTGCGCGACCACACTGCCCCCAATCCAAAAAAACTCCTCGGCCAGTCTGGAGATTGAAGCTTTCTGCCAGAGTTTTGGTGAGGTCATAATCGATGAGGTGGATGAATGAAGAGTGTTTGAGGTCTTTCTTTCACCATAAGTGTCAGAGGCTCTTCGGCTTGGGGGAGAAACACCTCCATAAGAAGAGGGAGATCCTAAATTTTGGGTGCTGGTCTTCCTGGGTAAGAGCAAGGACAGCGGTGGGCTGGTGCTCAGCCCTGGTGACTTCGGAGCCATTGCTGGGCTGCTGCTCATCTCTGAACTGTTCATTTGGTCCCAGCCTTGAACATAAACCCACCGTCTTCGTCACACAGCTGAGCTCTTCTAAGATCCGTCTCCATCCAACAGCATGTTCTTATCCTACACTTACAGTACCTCCAATCTGAAAGTATTCCCATTCTGAAGCTTCAATCTGCAAAATCTTGTGTCCAGTTTTCCAATTTGATGTGCATTTTTATCGCTCCTTGTTCTCTGCATCCAGAGAGAGCTTGTTTAGTAGAAGTGAGCAACACGTGTTTTGAGTCACTAAATCTTCCTCAAGCTGTAATCCTGGTGAGGAGCTTCAGCCTTCATGGATGGATTTCACCACTGATAAGCCCCTGAGAGAGTGTTGATAGGAGTGCAAGTAACTGCCTGTGTGGGATTCAATTGTATTCTTTAATAAGATAATATAAAATATTGATGTGTATATTTGTGATGGATGGATTTCCATAGCTAGCAGACAAAAAAAGAAAACAATCAAGACTTTGAATAAACGAACAGGGTTTTGGGTGCCCTGAATTCAACTGTGTGCAATGGATCCTCTACAGGCAAGGGTGTGAAATACAGCTTGGTGTATCTTTAAAGGGATCCTCTACTATTTTTTGCAAGTTTGGCCTAAAATCTTTGAAATGTACTTAGTAGAAGATATACGCCTAACAAAACACAATATTTTGCATCATATTATTTGTATCGTTTTTTAAAAATGGGACAACTTTGCAATTTTCGATCTTGTCTTCCTCCATCTTGAAATGCATGGATCCACTGCCTGTAATCATCCTATTGTTTTATATTGGAGTGAAGCATTCAGCCTGATGTTTAAATCATTTAGCCAGCTCTTTGGTCAAAATACCAACTTGTGCTGCTTTTGGTTGTTCTAAAAAAAAAAAAAAAAATCAGGAAAAGTTACAAATTCCAATATAAACCTATTTTGCTAACAAAAGACAATAAAAACCGTTGAGACCCGAAAATGTATCTGTGACAGCAGGGGACAACAGTTCCACCTCTGGGGTTTTGTAGTAGACAATGAAGCAGAGAAAAAGTGCTCTCCTAATAGACCTTTACTCTCTGTTACGCGGTGATGATGCTCTGGTGGCTGAAGTTAGGAGTACTCACGGACTGTTGAAGACGCACAAACCCGAGGATAGAAGTCCTTTTGGGTGAGAAATGGAACTGTATCTTGAATTGTAAATTTGGTATTAAACTGAATATGGTGCATAATAATGCATTTTGTTAGCAATCAATGTTCTGATAAGTACATTTCAAAGATTTTAGGCCAAACTTGTAAAAACAGTGGAGGATCCCTCATTCAGTGCCAGCCATTTTCAGAATTTCTACCCAGCTCAGTGCCAGCCGTTTTAGAGCATTGGACAAACTTTTAAAGACCCACAGAATATTTTGTTCTCTGACAATCTGACAGATTAGACTCTCTACTTTCGTCAGAAAAAAGATTTTTGTTTCTAGCTTATTTCGCTCTTCCGTAATCAGCAGTTGAATAGAGGCGAGTTTCACACAAATCGCCAGTTTCTGACAAAAAGCTGAGAAAAAGAGCTTTTTTCTAAAAAAAAATGTATTAGTGATTTTGAAGCAATTTTTTTTTTTTTTTTTTTTTTTGCTTTAGGGACACCTCAACATTGATTTCCTACTATAAAGCTACAAAAACAACACTGAGACCAGGCTTTTGATGGCAAAATAATTATTTTGCTATCTGTGTCAGAGTTGAACGGTTTGCTTACTGTATTTTGTACATCCTCCAAGTCTCTCCCCCCGTCATTCTCCACATACGCAACTTCCTCCTCCTACCGGAAATGCAGTGTCAGCGCTTGCCCCGTATTTTTGATCGTTTTCTCTCACCATCACGACACTCGCAATATTCCACTTAGTTCTACACATGCTCTGGTTGAGTGTGCACTGCTGTGAGCTGCGAGGAACTTCAGCATCAACTCTCGTAGCACCATTTTCTGTCTTGTAAACTCTTTTCCTCTCCCTCTGAGCTCTGCCCATCACGGATGATCTCTCATCCAAAGGTGCGCTGCTGCCACCTACATGGCACCAGTTGGTCACTACATCATTATACAAGTTAGATATTCACGGGAGACCTTCGTCGCACTGTCTCCTAGCAACCCCAGCCGAAAAATACAATTCACGTCTTTAGACATGAATGGCACTCAATGAGTTAAGAAAGCAAGAGGTTTGGAATTGACATGATACATTTATTTATTTTGTATAACTCAATTGATACATCAAAAAGCATGATTTTTTTTCCCGGTGTGTATGAGTTACAGTAACCAATATCAAAATTCTGCCCTAAAGGGCAAACTTACCTTTTTTCTATACATAAATATATATACATATATATATACATATTTTAAACAATAAGAAATACATTTAATTTCACAAAAGCCTGTTTTTCAATTTCTATGTTTACTGGATTTTGAAATGTTCTATTGGCTATGTAAATGGCTTGTAATTTTATAAAAATCAGTTTAATTTACTGTGATTGCTGCAGTTTCCTCCCACCTCCCAATAATATGAATGTTTTGATAGAGGGAGTCACTACGAACGGGCCAATGTTGGAAAGATAGCATAATCTGAGCAAAAATACCTCCACTAAGCTCTGCCCCCTCCGCAATGCTCCAATTGGGGCTCTGTCCAAAGCTACGCCCCCACAAACTTAAACATACATCTAATATAATAAATAAAAAATCTCTCTGCATCACTCTTCAGAGGTGGGCGCGGGAAAGATAAGACATGAAGGCATGTGATTGGTTGGTTCCATTCAGACCAAAGGGCAGAGATTGGTCAGTTTTTAGGGATGGAAGGACAATTTCACCCAGTACACCACAAAGTGTTTCTGAATAAGATTTCAAACTTTACATTTAATACCAGTGTGTGGTACTGGAACAAGCAGCTCCATATCTGCACAGGAATGTGTTGAAGGAGGATGAGTGATGTATGAACACAGTGTGACACTTCTTAGCCTGCATTACTAATTAGAATACAGGGTGATTGGCAGAAATGACTGGGTTCTATTATCACTTTGTTGATTGGGAACAATCATTATTGAACCAGGGAAGTGAAGTCAAACACAATCTATCGGTATAGGACACAAACCTTTGTTTGCTCGTTGTACAGCATTGATCAACAGAGTCAATTTACACCAAAATCATTCCAGAGCCTGTCAAAGACTTTAGCATCAGGGATTAAATGGATTTATGAATCATTGAGGCGAGGAATGCTCATTTCCTAGGTGGGCTGCAGTTCTGCACGTTTCTGATGTCGTCTTTCTCTAATAGACTCAAATCTAATGAATGTCCACGAGCAGTTTCACAGACATAACATTACATCCAAGCACATTTAGGTATTTTCCTGCCAAAGCACCAATACTGTAATGCAGGGTTGTCAAACTCATTTTAGTCCAGAGACCAGTTTGATCTCAAGTGGGCAACAGACTTTAGGTGGGAATAAGAACTATTTTAACATCATTGTGCCCTAGTTTTTAATATCAATCCCTGCAGGATCTTTGCTTAAAAATTACCAGAATTGATTTTGAAACATATTTAGAGTTCTTTTCACAATTTGCAATTAAAAATGACTGCATTCATGTGATTTAAACAAAGGAAAACTGCAAGCCCCTAAAAATGTTGTAGTTTCATTAAATTGGTGAGTATGAGATATCTACAACTGGATTATTTAGTAATTTATACAATAATTAATGAATTGTCTGTCACATTTACTGACCCCTGCGGGCCCAATTGGATGCCCTAAAATAGACATAGGCAACTGGCCCCTAAAGTAAATGCGCAAAATTACTTCAAAAAGCATGCAAAATTACAGAAATATACATTAGACATGTAAATACACAAAATGACTGCAAAAACACAAAACAAAAACAACACAAAATTTGAAAAAAATTCAAAAACAACCACAAAAAACTAAATAAAAACAATAAATTATACCAAAAACACATTAAATGACAACACAAACTCATTCTTCTTTCCTCTATTGATGCTCAGAATGGTAATTATTCTATAAATATTGACATAAAAGTTGAGAATGATCATTTTTGTGGCTCCGCTGTGGTAAAAGTTGCTCATCTCTGCTCTAAAGGGCCGGATTTGGCCCCTAGGCCTTGAGTTTGACACGTGCTGTAATGAAAACAATTTTCAGAGTGGGATTGATTTGAACTTTAATTTGTATTATACAAGTTTTCCAACAAAACAAAACAAAACATTGAAAAAAGAGAGAAGTGAAACCTTACTTCCAAACCAAAACTACAACAGGATTCGTCAAAGTAATGGATATTGCTATTATTACACTGTACCCAACATATACTGAGTGAGGGTATGATAATAAGACATAAAAGTGTTTGTTTTTTAAAAAATCTTGCACCTCAGGATTTCACATCACTTGGTGTCCTTGTTTCTATTCTATGAGAGACAGAAGCTCGAGGTTTGGAGAGATAAAATCTATACTTTCGTTCTGTGGGGTTTGGATATAATATGTACTCAAATAATAATAATGGGATAGGGGGTTAATGTATTGCTTGTGTCAAATCAACAAAAACTGCCTGAGGATCGAGTCCATCCTCTATTGTAAATGCCCTGTGATTGCATTCTGTGTCAGGTATCAGCAACAATAGAAAATGCAGCTTTGCAAATCCAAATATAGTCTCTTTTTGGTTTCAAGTAAGAGCAAAAGAAAAAAAAAAAAAAAATCAATAGTCAATTTAAGTTTGTAGCAAGCAAACATACCATATCAACAAACATCTTATTTACAATATTATTGTATTTACATCCAAGAAAACTGAAGGAAAGTGTATTTAAATTCAATGTTCATTTTGACTCTTGATTTGAAAAAATGTAACAGGGAGTACGGTGCGCTATGCAAGGTTTTTTATTTAAAAAGTGCAATTCCTTTTTTTTTCTTAAAGTAAAAAAATATATATTCATACTTTGTATATATGTAGAAATGTTGTTCATATAAACAGCAATTGTGGATGTAGGAGCCCTAAAACCAGTGACTAAAAATGAATGCTTTCGGTTGATAGGCAGCAAAATAGTGTAGAATATAAATTATCTCACAATACTCTGTAGAAAACCAGAAGTACCGCATTTCAACATAAAGAGCTTTTTCCCCCCCACTTTCTTTTTAGGAGTCTTTCTATCTAGATATTTTTCGTTTAGATTAATATGGGCATGAGTGTCTTTCCCCCCTCACAATTTGGTTGTTAAAACATTTCTGGAAAAAAAAAACGTAACACTTTGATAAGGTATCCAAGCGTAAAATGGCGGTGGACCCAAGGGCCGCCCACAAAACCTGCAATACTTCAGGTTTATACAATACAAAAGGTAGATAAGCTCGTATACATGCGTACATGTTTGTATAAGGGTTTTTTTTTCTATCTCTTGCCTGTAGAATAACGGTGCTGCGCAAGCAAATACTTCTTAAAAACATCTACAGCGTTATAAAAAGCAAGCGGCTATTAAAACGCAGATAGTGGTAAGTGTGTGTCTCTTGTTTCCAGTGGTCTGCAGTGACACTGTGACACTGTCGCGTGTACCAATGTTTTGTGGCACCAAGAGTTTTTCATCGTCTGCTCGTGTTTCTTCCCTTCATATTCAAGTAGTGTTGTGTAGCTATATTTGCACATCTCAGAATAGCTTATACCAAAACAAAATCCTCGGAGGTGTCAAATGGAGGGTTTCCCACGTCACTGGAAAGATGTGCGTTCATATCTGAAGGAGTCCTCCTTTTGATTCACGCTCTTTAAAAACATGCTCATGCTACTTTCCAGTTTGTTTCATAAAAGTCAAACTGTCTCTGTTATAATTTTTTTTTTTTTACATATCTTATAACGTTTTGTCTTCTACAAAATTGACTGCAAAAGTCTCATTTTTTTTGTGTGACGCGGCCTCTGAGACATGCTGCTTTTCATTGAGTCCCGCTTTGATTGTGCAACTTTAGGATCCGTTGGTGAGTTGTGTGCTCTGTCTGTGTGCATCTGTGTTTGCGTCCTTGGAGTCCCGGGCGGTGCTCTTGGTGGCCTGGAGGGCCAGCTGGGCTTGCAGGTCTTTGACGACCGTCTCCAGGCTCTGTCGAGCCTCCCTCTCCTGCTGCAGTTCCTGCCTCAGCAGCTCTCGGTCGGCCTCGGCCTGCTGCAGCTGTGTGTGCAACTCTTCAATCTGTACAAAGAGCAATCAGCGTCAATGACGGCAAACACAATCCCTAATCAGACAGTTTCAGGATTTTCATTGTTGGCGTCATGGTGCTTATCTTGGAGACCCCCTACCTGAGTGGAGTACTTGACTCGGAGTCGTTCGGCTTCGCAGCCTTTGTCACAAACTCTGATCTGTCTCTCCCTCTCCAACTCTCTCCTCAGACGCCCACACGACTCCTCAGCGTCCCTCATCTTCCTCTCCCAATCCACACGAAGTCGCTCGATCTCTTTCCGTAGGTTGCGTTTGGCTTCGATGGCCTCACGGAGTCGGCCTTTCTTCGCCACCCTCACAAATTCAAGCTCCTGTAGAGACACAAATGTCACCAAGGTTAAATTTAAATTATTAATAACAGTTTATAATTAATACCCATAATGCTCAGCAGAGTTAGGGTCAATTATAATTGTAATTGCGTAATTGCTAATTACCTGCAATTATGGCGGAATTATAATTGAAAAATCTGTTGCTGTTGTAATTGTAATTAAATTGTAATTGAGTTCAGATAATTGACTATGTAATTGTAATTACAGTCCACAATCCATGCATAATATACAATTCACTGTATAATAATATAGTGAATTGAACTGAATGGAATTTATTACCATTGTTGCTATTTTGCTTTGTGTTCTTATATGTTTATCTTAGTTACTGATTATTAGTTTGTCAGTTTTTTGTTGTTTTTCTGTAAATGTGATTAATTTTAATTGAACTTTAGTAATTGGGATTGTAATTGACTTTCTGAGGATAAGAAAGAATCTTATTTTATTGGAATGTTTAAAAAAATGCTGGTCACTGTAATCGTAATTGAATTGTAATTGAACGTAGGTAATTGAAAACGTAATTCTAACTGAAAAATGTACCGTAATTGACCCTAACCCTGCTGCATAGTCATAATGCTCGTACTAATTTAAAAAGTATGTGCATTTCCGTTTGTGGGATGGTTTTGTGAAACGATCTAGATGAAACGATTAAACTAAGTATAAATATAATGCAGTTTAAAAAAATTACAAAAGATATGTCTTTGAAAAGTACAGAAGTGAAGAAGGATAATTGAAATCTCACAGATGTTCATTTTGTTGTTTTTTTTCTTTTTCTTAACAGCTCAATTGGAGTATTTATTTATATTGTCCATGTTGTTCATTTCATTGGAGTTTGCAGTTTTTAATGGTAAAGAATGGGGGTAAGACTTAACATGTGAATCAAATGTGTATTATATTGAAAATGTACTTTTTAAAAATTGAAAATTAAAATCAAATAAAACATAATCATAATAAATATGTACCTGCTGAAGGCTCCTTTTAGCTTGAACAGCAGCTGCCAGCTTTTCCTCCTGTTTCACTCTCATGCGAACAATCTCCTGCAGGATTTTTTCTCTAGACTCTTTGGTGTCCAGGCCGGCATACAGCATTTGTCTCATTGAGTCCATCTCAGGGTAAGCAGCTGTGGGAATGAGTGAGGGTCTCTCCTGTGGCTGAGGGACATTCTGAGGGGTCGATGTTTGAGGCGCACTGGTGCAAAGAGAGGGCGGTGAAGCCAGGGAGGGAGCTGGGGTTGGATCTGTAGAAGAAATCAAATGAAATTCAAATTAAAAACCTTTATTTTTATTTCAAATAAAAAAAAAAAAAAACATTATTTTGGAGGTGGTTCATATTTTTTATAGTTGCTTTCAGGGTTGGGGTTAATTATAACTGTAATTTAAAAAAAAAAAAAAAATCTGATGCTATCGTATCATAATGAAATTGTATTTGAGTTCAGATAAGTGACTTTGTAATTGTAATTGCCATGAAAATTGTATAAAATGTATAATTTAATGCAAAACTTAGCCACTATGTTACAGTTATTTGTACAGTTCTACACATATGTAGTTAACAATTATTAAAATATGTTTCATATCAAGCTTTCCCACATTTTACCATTTAAAATAAATTGAAATCGAGGGGTATGTGACACAAAAAAAGCTCAGACGCCCACACCAAAAATATTATAATTTAATTGAGTAGGAAGCCGAACAAAGGAACCAATCGATAGGAAATAAATTAAATAATACATATTGTTTTTTAGTGTATTTCCAGCAGAATTAGGACCCCTGATCATAAGAAATGCTAACAGAAAGCAACACAAGGCTAACTTTTATTAGGTTATTTATTTCAGACTCAGTAATTGTGATTTATTGTAATTGAACTTTAGTAATTTAGAATGTAATTGTAATTAGTTTTCTATCCTCAAAAATTCATTGTAATTGAATTGTAATTGGAACAATGCTGGTCACTGTAATATAACTGAATTGTAATCGAACATGGGTAATTGAAAACGTAATTGTAACTGAAAAATGTGATGGACCCCAACACTGGTTGCTTTTAAACATGCACTTCCTTAAACTGACACAAGGGGGAGCAGTTCCTCAGGAATAATTGGAAAACAGGACTTTATTTGTTGCTCTGTATAAAAAGCTGAAAGTAACCTGCCTAGGATTGACTCACAGTTTTCAAACATGTGAATATAAAACAGTTACAAACTATCAGCAGCACTGACTTTCATCACAGTCGTCCACTTCAATCTCTCCATCGGTGTCCACGCCATCGACTTGATTGGAGATGCTTGAATGGGTTGATTTTTCTATTGTTTGTGTGTCGCCATTTTGCAGCTCCTGCCTGGAAGTGGCTGTAGGGCCACTAATAGCAGTGTGGTCGTCCTTGGGTTGTATCAGAGCGGCCGGAGGAGGAACCGTCAGAGTCTCCTCCCTCTGTGAGCAGAACCTGGTGGGGTAAACACATGGAAGATTTATTGAAAGGAGGCTGGATTTAGCAAACCAAGGCAGTGAATTCCAAGAATTTGTCTTACGTTCACCCTTAGCATTTTGTCATGGCCGCAAGTTCCCCGTGTTTCTGTTACAGGTTGTTTATGTGCATCAGTAAGACCCTTTTACTGTAACTAGATGCACGGACTAACCCAATTCAAGCAAGAACCCCAACCTTTCTGTGATTTTAGGGTGAAAAAACAATGTCTTCACTTCTTAATGTGAAGAAGAGATTTTTAGCAGAGGTGAAAGTAAGGGATTACAAGTACTCAAGTTACTGTAATTGAGTTGCTTTAATGGGTACTTGAGTATATTTCTAATCAGTCATTTTACTTGTACTTGTTTTAAAAGACGTAAAATAATTAGTTACATTTCTACACCCAACCATTACTGAGTAAATAATTATCATTATTTTTCAAAAATGATCATCAGACATTGTGAAACTACAAAACATGAAATGACCACACAACAATTAAATGCATCACATCATAATCGACCAACCAGATTAAACGTAATGCAGTGCGCCAAAACAGCATTGAATGCTGGTTATTACAGCCTGAGAATCTTTTTTTTAAAATGAATTAATTGGTGTCATTTCATTTTAACAAACATATTTATACAGATGCATTTGTGGAAAATAAATTAAGTTCCAATTGTGCAAGATTTGGTTTCTTCCTTTTTAAGTTTATACATGAGATGTTTACTGTACGTGTTTACTGTATACAAGGGAACCGTGGCAAGATGTATTACCAAAATAAACATGGTGGGTGAAAGTAACTAGTAACTTTACTTTGAGTACTATATATTTGAGCTACTTTTTATTTGTACTTGAGTATTTTATGTATGACTTACTTGTACTTGAGTACAATTTCAATCAAGTAACAGTACTTCTACTTGAGTAGGATGTATCAGTGCTCTGTATTATTGAATGATCATAATTTAATTTATTTATCTATATATTTTACATTTATTTATTTATATATATTTTATTCAATTTATATGAATTTATATATTTTTTCATATATTGTAATATTTATTATTATTTAATGTAATTATTATTGAATTTATTTATCTATATATTTTACATGTATTTATTTATATTGATTAATATATTTTAGATTTTATCCATTCATATGTAATTTATCATTATAATAATAATAATTCATATTTTTTATTAATTATTATTATTATTATTATTATTATATATAATTGATTTTTATTTTATTATTATTATTATTATTATAATAATAATAATAAATGTTTATTTTTTTTAATTATTATTGTTATTATTATTAATAATAATTGATTTTTATTTAATATTATTATTATTATTATTAATAATAATAATAATATATTATTTAATTATCATTCTTTACCACACACAATCTCAAACACAAGCATTCTATGCTTTAACCTCCTCAATATAAATGTAGTTCAAATAAAATACAGAAAAAAAAAAAATAACAAACTCGAGGAAAAATAATGTATCTGGGGTCACCAGAAATTTGTGATAAAAAAATGGGGCCACGACCCGTAAAATGTTGGGAACCACAGCCATAAGGTGTGCACTCCTTTGGTTCAGAATCCACGTTTTGATGAAACTTACCTCTCAGTCTTGGGTTGAACGGCGGTTTCTCTTTCTCTGCTGCTTAGGGGACCAGGACGAAAGCTGACGGCCTTTGCTTCAACTGGACCTGTTTCAAATCCTGAAACAACAAACAAAAACAACTTAAAAACAACACCATTAAAACAACCGGAGGACACGGATCCAGATGACGAACTCGTTTTATTTCAGTTACACAAACAGAAACGTACCATTGAGGGTGAGTAAATGTACAAAAAAGAGAGACAACAGCTTTTTTTTCTTCTTCTCGTAAATCCTTAAATAAATGTTAACATTCATGAGATAAAGATTACACAAACAGCAAACCTTGTGTGCAGACTTGGACAGCGATTGAAGCCAGTCGGGTTTCTTGTCTTTGTGAGCTGATGGAGACAGCAGCAGTTTGTCCAACTTGGGCTTCTTGGTGGGGATGGGGCTGGGAGACTGTGGAGGGAAGAGGAACAAACCATTAATCACATCATCTTCAGATGAAATACTGACATTATACCACTGACTGTACAACAAAACAGTCTAAGGCAGCGATTCTCAACTGGTGGGTCGTGGACAGCTGGTCAAAAAATGACGAAATACTTAAGTCGCTCATGTTGGACTTGTCTTTTATTTTGAAAGAAACTTTTCTTTTGACTGGCATGCTGTGAAATGCATGTTGCACAGGAAAATATATAGATTCATGTTTTAAACAAGTTCTGATGAACTATGGCCGGGCCTGCGGAACGTCTCCGCGCCGAATAGTACGTATATCACGTTCCCGAGAATTCAGTCAAATGACTCGATTCCACAGAGTAAAACAAATAAAATTGACATAAAACCGTAATCTACGTTAAATTTGACATTATATATTACACGACTTTGGTCCGACAAACGGGGGGTGGGTCTCCATCCCCGTCCCCCTTTCAAAAAGGTCTCCAAGAGATTCTTGACATCCGCTCACAGAAAATCCATGTCGGCCATACAGCCCGATTCAACAAGCATTAACGGAGGAATAGTCATTTGAAAAATGGGGCCCCCTGGTGTCCCCGCGGCACATATGGCGTAATGGGCCCCATTCATATATTGGTATGTGTCAATGATTCGGAACCACTAACTGTCACATCATTTGACTCACAAATAAATGAGAAAAACAACTTTAAATGGAAATTGCTGAGAAAAAGGGGTGGGCCCCGGGCCCCTAATCAAATTGTGTGAGGCATTATCGTAATATACGTTGAATAACCTTTGAAACGATATATCACACGACTATGTTCCCATAAATCCCCCGGACCCCAAATCGAAAATCGGGCTCCGAGCGTCAATGCGTACACATGAATTAAATAATGGCAAAATGTTGGGTCCCAGGGTGAGACCAGTAGAGAACACCTGGTCTAAAAGCAATCTCTCCTTGCCCCCACCTATAAATATGTATATATATATCTATATTCTTTATACTTTTTAGATTATTTTTCCTCTTTATATTTTGTATTTGTATTTATATATAGCCTCTATTAGGTCTGTGCGATATATTGAAATTCAATATATATTGCGTTTTCAATTTTGGTGATATAGAAAATTACAATATCGCCTATATCAATTTATATATATTTTTTTAATAGCTTATTTTGTTTTATAAGACCCTCGTTTTAGGAATTGTTCCTTTCATTACTCCTCAGAGCAGCATTAAAAGCACAGTTAGATGGATTCCGAGTGCGTCCTAACCCAGACCTTCCCCTAAACAAGCCAAACTACAAAACTCACTCACGTGCTGTCCCTAATAGGAGAAAAAGCCAAAAGTGGCACATATTGGCAGCTGTTTGTTAATAATATGCCTGTATGACATTTTGCATCAGCAAATTTAACCCACAATTGTATACCTGGTCAGAATTCATTTGAATCAAAATATAGAGATTTATATATTCTATAGCCATTTTGAGAAAAATATCAAGATGTGAGGTTTTGGACCATATCGCCCAGCCCTAGCCTCTATTGTTGTTCTTCGGTTGTGTTTTTTTCTTGTAATAACACTAAATTTCACTGGATGTTATAACAAAGGGGGAATTTTTTTTACCAATGCTGATTTTTACATTTACACTCCACAGAATGACTCACGGGTTGACTGTTTACTAAAATAAAAGACACAGGGGTCACTACAAAATGGAGACGATCATGCACATAAACCAACAAGAAAGCACAGGGAGGAAGGAAGAATGGAAGATGCATCTGTGTAAGCATTCAGTATCTGAGACTCAGTGCGTGTGTGTGTGAGTGTGTGTGAGTGTGTGCACAGAGCTTTAAGCTGAGCAGACACTCAAGCTGGTCTGGCTGGCAGCCAATAGGGCTACATTGCTCTCTGCCAGGCAGGAGAGGCGCCATCAGGTGGAGCAGATCGACTGCCCCAACCGCAGAAATATTGCAACTCGGAGATGGAGGCAGACAGAGAGGAAGACAAATTAAAGTAATTGCACTCACATCTGACAGACAATTGGATAGAAGCGCTTTGAAACAGTTGACATTAATGCAAGGCTGGAGAGCTGTATTTCTGTTTGGGGCTGAGAAAAAAAAAAAAAAAAAAAACCTGTGGGGAAGCTTTTACCTTGTTAAGAGGCTCCCCAAAAATGCTGAATATGTATTTTCTTTTTTCACTTTTTTCTGGGATACGCTGTACTTTGTGTTTAGCATTTTTAGTAAGTGTTGGGGGGGTGGGTGGGGGTGGGTCAATCATGTGTTGAGACCTGAGCTCAGGTCTGCACTTGTCAGACAGAGGATATGTTTACCTAGGCAGAAACAGAGGCCGGCACAGACCTGCCCGTCACTCCCTGATTCACTACTATGACATCCTGCCTCCAGGAATGGCAAACACTCCCATCTCCACCTGTCTGTCTGTCTGTCTGTGTGTGTGTGTGTGTCTGTGTCAGTGATTCAAGACAAACGATCGCCGGCTACCTTTAAAAGGCTCATTCCAGGCCCCTCCTACTAGTTGGCGCTCACTTGAATATCCCAAATATTCAAATTTTATTTAGCTAGAAGCTGGTGCTGCTGATGAATCACGTCTTACAGATTTCCTACACAAAGCCAGACTGCTGTGTGTGTGCGTGTGTGTGTGTGTGTGTGTGCGTGTGTGTGCGTGTGTGCACTCAGCTGTTAGTGGGTGCCGTGGCATGTGGGTAGGTGGGTGATAGAGGGTGTAGACACCAGTGTGTATGTGGGAGGGAACTTGTAGGAGTGTGTGTGATGAGGCATATTCGTAGGCATGAGTGTTAGGTCGGGTCTGGCATTATGAATCAGTAATAAATCAAATGTGTAAAACAAACTTTTAATGACTGCTTTCTTAATAGTTTAAAAGAGTTAACATTTCAGAGTTTCTGTAAGTGTTAGTGTTAACAGCACAATATACCTTTAGTTCCCTACTTACAAAGATCATTAATGTAAACTAAAAGAGTAAGTGATGTTTTATCCATAATCAAAGGTGATACGTGCAGACATTCTGAACGTGATACTCGTAAAACTGTGGAATCCGTTCAGTTCATATTGTTGGAATAAGGAAGCAGATTACGTCTGAGTTCATAATCAGCAAACACTGAGACCTTTATTCAGGTAATCAGTCCCATTGCATGCAAACATTATGGTGACCCTCAATACAAAATAATGTTGTTTTAAAGCAGGGGTGCTGAAGTCTAGTTATTCAGGTCTCCCACCTGCATGTAACACACCTGAACCTAATGATTGTGTCATCATGCAGCTCCACCGAAATCCTGATAGTTAAGGGTGTCCCGATCTGATAGTGGTATTGGAAATCGGTCCGATATCAGCAACAACAAAAAATCAGATGGGATTTTATACAAGCAGCTGAAATACAGACAGTAAAAAATGAGCAGTGGGCAGGCATTCCACACTACAAAATAATTCATAGAAGTAGCTATGATTTGTGCTAACATTGTGTTTCGGCATTGGCTAATACTCGAAGTATAAAAAAAAAAGTTAAATTGGAACACCCCTATTGATAATACAACCAGGGTTCTCAAAACCAGACTTAGTCATCCCAATCTTAAAGAACATAGAACTAATTAAGTTTGTCTGTTATTGTAGATTTAGTTTTGAAGTATGTAAATGTGGAATAAAACGGGAACAAGGAATTGAAATGTGCTGACTCAACATCTCTTATCTATTATTATGTGTTTGCTAATGAGGCATAGAGTTGTAGTAAAAGGTTTTTTAAAAAAAAAAAAAAAAATTTTTTTAATACAAATGGCTTTTTGAAAGGTTACATGGGAGGCATAAAATGACATTTACATTTCTTCTCTGTGCGAGAAAACGCATAAATCATAAGCAATAATAATTATTTTGAAAGTCCGTTTACTGAGAAGTCCTCTTACTTAAGTGTTCCCTCTGTGTTTCTCTGGACACCCCCCCCCCAACATCTTCTATCTCAGAAAGGTTCCTACCTGTCAAACCAGTCACTGCATTACAAACACACACACACACACACACACACCCATTTACCTGCACAATGAGCTGTTTGGTTAAGCTACTGTGTGGGTTAGTGCTTTAAGGGCCAGGCCTCCTCCTCAGCACCAGCAGTGACTCGACCCCTCACCTGCCTGACTCAAGGCCGCCGCTACGGCTGCCCTGCTGTAATCAGACTCTGTAATTACTGACGTGGCTGTTGTTTTCCTGACAAAGGATGTCTGCTTGTCTGCTACTATTTCTACCCTGAGGTTTTTGCAGCTCCAGGAAGACTACGAGCACTAGACATAATAGAGCCAGAGAAACAGACACTTCCAGACACCACAAGGGACCTGGCTGGCTAAATATGACACTGACCTCACAGGAGAGCAAGCCACACAGGCTTTACTCACCACCACATCACAGACAAAGCACGGCCCACGGAGTCATAACACCCCCCTCCCCCCCATGCTATGCACATCCTACAGGGCATCCATCCCTCCTTCCCTCTCTCACTTTGGTAGGAGAGACTTCCTCTGAGGAGTTTGCTTTGGCCCAGTCCCCTGTGGGAACTGAGTCTTGAGTGGGAGGGGGGGGGGCTGGGTCTGCAGAAGGGGGACCACAGAGGAAGCACTGAGCTGAAGGAATGTGTACTTGAAGGCCAAGTACAGCGTCTCCTTTCAGACTCTATTCAAGCATTGGCCTTTTCAACTCGGCATTGTATGATATTTCTTTGAGGCGCTGTGTAATGAGGGAGGGAACGTTCAAGCGAACCTGTAGGCTAAACAGGGTCTAATGGCAGATGGGCAGGAGCAGACATGCTTTATTTTTTAATTAGTGCAACATAATGGCGCGGCAAACACAAAAGACATGCCCCAGCTACTTTTCATGCCGGCATTGCAGATAATGACAGAAGCAGCCGACATCAGAAACATATCGATATCTGCTTCGAGTAGACGGCGTTTGACCCGATTGAATAGTAACTCGTCGATGTCATGTGAACTGGAGCATGATTCTGATTGAGCTGCGTTTTTCACTTTGAACATGGAGCTAATCAACGCTATCACTTTATTGAACGCTGTCGTAATAGAAGCTCTGTGACTAACCCAGGGACATTGGTAGTGAGGCGATTTTAAATAAATAATGAATACGAAACGCTAACAGTGACATCTGAATGTGGTTGGATGAAGAGGAGCAAAAACCACACCACAGATGACGATGATTAAAGGTTAGCTACAGCCAAATCACACAGAAACTGAGATACGTTTGTCATTTATCCAACGTTTGAACAATCAAGTTTAGATGTACTTTTAAAATGCTTTTTCAAAGGAACTTCAGGAAACACGTATTGCGTTTTGCTCCAAGTGAGCAGTGAATAGTTTTCATTAACAGTATTTTCTCAGCACTCGTTCCGATTGCCAACATGGAAGGAAGCCAAGGCAGGAAGGAAGTATGGAGGGGAACGAGAGGAAGAACCAAAACATGATGGAGGAGTAGAATGCGAGTGCTGGAACAAACCAGTAGACATGAACTGTAGTTAAAGGGGAGAATTTATCAGGTATCGGCCTCAACTGACACTGAGGAAAACGGAAAATCAGCCTCATGGCTTTATTTGGTTTTCAGTAATTCTGAACGTTTTTATACCATAACATTGGGTCTCATGAGGTTTAAAGTGTGTGAAGCTATGTCTATAAAAAACACAAGACATAAAAGAACCAAAACATTAGCATAGTCATTTGAGCACTATGGAGAAATTCAGTGAGGCCATTCTTCATAAGCCTGCCTGGAAAAACCTCCTTAAAAAACCAAAACGCCCCACCACTTCTAAACATATAGTGAAGGATCTTTTAAACTGAAAACATGAACAAATCCAGGAAACTGGTCAACGGTTAAGTTATCACAATCAATATTTCCCTATTGTTTATTGCACGAAGAACCGAAGGAATGTGATGATTAATAATGAAAACATTTACAGAACTTGATGGATGGTCAGTGGATAAAAGGCGGGGTTGATCTTCAGCCTATCGAGTCCACCCCAAGTCAACAAGAACCACATTACATTCTACATCACTCCCCATCATATAGCTCAGAGACTCAATTAACGCCGACATACATGTTTGTAGAAACAGGAGAGACCAAACACACAGGGAGAACATGCAAACACCATCCATCCATCCATCCGTCCATCCAACTACTTCAAGTTCAGAGTAGAGTAATGACCATTAAAAACAAAAACTTAAACGTTGAACCAAAATAATTAAAGGTGTCCCTATCCGATATCAACCTGAAAACAAATATCGGATATTGGATTCAAATTTCCGATTTTTTTTTTTTTGCAATTCATTTTATATTTATTTTATCGAAGCAGCCCGTTTGTGTAGAGTTGATCAGAAAGTGACTTTTCCGAGGCTAAAACTTTACGAGTTAAGTTAATGTTTTTGGGGTTCTTAGAACAAATGGAGATGGGTGAAAAATAGCACGATTTGGGACCTTTAATGATAAATGGGTCAGTTTTTCTCATACCTACTGTTGCTGACTAATTACAATAAACTGTAAATTGCACAAAGCACTGCGGGAAGTAAAAAAAAAAGCAACAATAGGACAGTAACTCCACATGCAGGCGAGGAGGAGACAAAGTGACAATAAAAGTAGGAATGGAAACATGGTTTGCTATATATAAATATAATCCTGGACTAACCAGCAAGTTTGGTGACAGCATCTCAACGTCATCAATAATAGTTCAAAAGCTATGTTTAATTCTACTGATATGTAGAAGTTACCAAGTGCCTCTTATTCAGAGTTTAAACCTCTAAAAATTATATTATGTATTTATGTACCCTGAAGAATGTAATGCCTTAGCCTCAGTAAAGAAAAAAAGAAGACATTTTTATTCAACAGAGGCTGTTTTTTTTCTTAATTAATATGTTTAGAATTGCATAGGCTCTGTAAATGACATATCAGGGACCATTCATTGATTTAACTTTTTTCTTCAATTTCCTCTTTGACACCGCTTTTAATTAAACTGTCACACTATTTAATCTGATACTGTCCTGTTTTTATTGATTGATATTGTTTTACATGTTTTGATTTTCCTCATTTTTATGGTGTGCTAGCGTTACTGTGATGTTTGTTTAGTGTAAAGCACTTTGAATTGTCCTGTACATGAAAGGTGCCATATAAATAAACTTGACTTGACTTGTGGTCTTCGTAAATGACTTATCTGATTTGAGATTTCTATTAAAAAATGTGGTACTAATGTTGTAAGATGTCAGTAGGAGCAACACAAAATGTATAACTATGACAATTACTCTTAAATTCACCTTTCTACGAGTTACTCTAAAAGCGTACGAGTTGATGGACACTCTGGTGGAGCTCAAAGACACTTGATGGGTGGCATCAATTGAAGGCTAAACTGAAATCTCCTGCATCTGTTGTGCCACTAAATAAAACTCTAATGAAATTATCAAGAAACAAAACATGGGGCTGCAAATATAGTTCCTCCAGCTGAACTTCCTTATGCCACGGTCATATAATACCAGCGCGTGCTTGATAGCACAGCATTAAGAAAAGTGCACAGCAACAAGACACAACAGTTTCAGATTACGGCCTCCTTTCCCTTCCTAAACCCCTGAACGTAATCCTCAGATCGACATGTGCTTAGTGGGGCGCTGTCTCACTCAAGGGCACACCAACTGGCACGGCCCGCTCGGGTAACGGCCTTAGTTGGAAGTGAGAGAATACTAGTTTTAGTAATCTGATCCCTATAGTTTTGTGTGAACGGTCAGAGGGAAGCCACAAACCCTCCTTTCGGCTCTCGCTGCATAAATTGAACGTCAGTCCCTTGATTTATATAAAGCCCTGTGGTCCCCTCGTAGCAGCTGGGGGGAAATTATTGGTGTCTGCTCAGAATATCTCTGGAAACTATATCCTCACCTCATACAGATGAAACACAAGCTTCTATTTCCACCCTCTAAATCTAAGCTTAATTTATCAATTTACCCTGTCTCCACTGGATTTGTAGACATGTCGTCCATGTTAGCTGGACTCAGCCTTGGCAGTATGGGTACACTGGGACGGTTAGCCACTAGGGCTCTGCATAAAGTCGGCATTACAGCAAAGCTTATTGGATTGTCCTAATTGTCTTCAGGATTGAGACTTGATGAGGTCCGACGTGGACGCAGGACAGGCTGCTGCTCCTAAAGGTAGAAAATCTCATTAGATCTACACAGCCTGACACATATAGCTTCAGGGCAGATTAGCACGACATCGCACACAAACGATCAACTATTCAAGAGTTCGCAACCCCCACCCCCCATCCCATCATAGCAAAACAACACCAGAACAGACCAAAAATAAAAACACGAGAGTTTCCCATTTTTGCAACACGAAAATTTGACGTTTGTGCTGCAACTTTTCTTTAAAGGGAATTGTTTAAGCAGTGTTAATTTTGACAGACAAAATTTTGATTTTGTTGTTGTGGTCATAGTTTATTTTTAGTCCAAATTTGTTCATCAGGACTATTTCAGTTATAGTCTAGTTTTAGTCAACTAAATGACATTGAGATTACTATTTAGCCGACTGAATCTGTTACAGATTTAGTCGACTAAAATATAAAGCGTTTAAGATTCAATTTGCATTGATCAACCTGATATTGGATGGTATTAATGTTTGTAAACACACACAGACAAATTTAATGTGATCAATGCGTAAGACCACATTAGTTCTGATTGGATTTTGTCTCATGTGACCTGTGACAAAATTATAGTTGAGTTTTTTATTAGTTGAAGAAATTATTGTTATATTTTGGTCAGTTTTTTAGTCATTGTCACTTAAAAAAAAATTGTCAACGAAAACTATGACGAAAACCTTTAGTTAAGAGAATAAACAGTAGCTGCCAGCTATTGCACAGATTTTATAAACCCTTATAGCATCATGAACACGTAAATAGAAAATTAGCATTGCTTTGCTAGCGTGTTATTAAGAATTCATTGAACCAAATTTGTAAATTGTATGTTTGTTAGACTGTGGAATATCCACATCTGAGAACATGCAACTTCAGCCGTGCAAATTCACAATTTTCTATCAGTACGTTAAGTCCTGGTAGAAGGTTCTGAATGGAGACTTCCTGTACGTGCATTGGTGGACGGTTAGTTCATGCAAGAACACCAGTGCAAGACGTGGATTCAAATACTAAGACAAACGCTAAACTCCTCGAAAATCTTTCTGTTTGACAAGGTCAAATCCTTGTCACAAAAAAAACCTGTTCCTGATGCAGCAACTCCCTGCAAGCACAAAGAGAGTAACCTTGCTGGTGAGATCCAAACAAAAAGGAAGATTACAGCACGCCGAGTAATGAATTCCTTTTCAGGTCTAAACATGCAGTCATCTTAACCAGAGACATGCCTGCCTGTCTTTCCTACAGTATGTTTGACAGTCCACTCCAAATCTCTTCCCTCCCTCCTGAGCATGAACTCAGAGTTAAAAAAAAAAAAAAAAAAAAAACCAACAACCCCAAAAGTTCTTTTAACAGATGTGGAAACCTGACCCTCAAAGACACGAAACAGATATCACGCAGATTAATATTTTATTAGTGTGAGCTGTTTGGTATGGTCGTGAATCAAAGTTATCCCAGGAATGAATCATGGTCTGTAACAGGCATATTTATTGATGCACTGAGTGCCAAATTCAGCAGATAGCAGTCTGAGCGATGGCCCAACCAACACTATGGCACTGAAAGAATGAGGGAGGAGGCTGCACGGTTTGTATCTCCAAAAAACCGCCGGTGAGAGCAGTGCAATTGCTAACTCCGTCTTGCACAGACACACACGTTGCCTTTATGCTTCCATTAACATTTAGCACACTTATCTGTAGCAGCAGCTGCAGTGTTGGCCGGGGGGGCTGGGCCGGGTAAACGAGGAAAAAAAAAACGACAAACACAATCAAAGACAGTGGTTGAAATCCACTCTGCTTGAAAAATCTATTTTTGCACAACTTTTTAGGACGTTCAAAAAACGACTTTGGTCAGTATGTATTTCTTTTACGTTTGTTAGGCTTCTATTGCTTCCCTCCCTCATTTGGATCTTTAAGATTATTAGTCCTGTAGAAACAATCTAGCTTAATTGATTATAGGAAGACTCTAGATCAGAAGCGTCAAACTCAGTTTCCACCATTAATGTGCTTGCACTTACATGTATGAAAGATGTGTACGGTATGTAAGGAACTGACATATCCAATAAATAACTTAAAGGGGACAATATTATGAAAAATCCACTTTTGCACACATATGATGGTAACTTGAGTGTCCACCGGCACACAAAATGTGGAAATAAAACCATCCACTCCTTTGTTTGTGGTCTGTGTAAGACTTATGCTGCGTTCACCCGAATGCGTCTTTCTGCGGCAACCGAACGCATCTGCCGCACGAAAACGTACCGCAGGGTCTTCAAGATCAAAAATGTCCCCTATTCGCTTCATACGCACGTCTGAAGCGAAGCCCCGCCCACCAGCGACATATCCCAACTCGGTGAGTTTCACTGCCTGCTGAAGTGAGGAGCGCTCTCCTTTTTCTCTTCTCATAAACGTAAACCACCAGTGAAAAAAGCCGGTGTGATGCTATCCTATCTCAGTGCCGACTTTTAACAATGAAAACTACAGAGAGAACTTTTACCTGCTACTACCACCTCCTCGCCAAATCCTTCTTAGTCCGGTTCAGGTTATATGTCATACAGATCCAGGTGGTCTCACACAGCTTCTACTCCATGGTTGAATGGGTGAACAGACCGGTGTCTGTGTTGACGGACTGACATCATCGTCAACAAAGACTCTGGTTGGCTTTTGTCATGCGAAACAGTCGCAGGAGTTCAATATTTTCAACTCCTGCGAATGTGCATATATGTGTGAAATCAGGAGCGAGCTCGCACGGCCAACGCACTTGACATGCGGATCAGACCGTACCACCGCACAGGAAAGATTTCGCATCTGGGACACATCTGTCCATTGACTTTTTATGTGATCTGGATGTACGGACATTTCGTGACGCATCCGGTGTGAACGCAGCATAACAACACAGAGAAAAGTGCTTCATTTCAAATTTCCTGAGTTTGTGACATCACAAGCTAAACTCTGCTGGTGACAGGGGAGAGAGAGGGCTGATTTTGCATCCAAAACGAAGCACTCTCAAACAGCTGGATTATACAGGGTAATAAACATCTTCTGTTGCTTGATTCATGTTATGTTTTGACCAAACCCCAGCACAGATATATTATTTAGACCACAGGGAACTGTTTTAAAAGGTGAAAAATTGGTACAATATGTCCCCTTTATATTTCCTTCATTTTGTGAGCAATTTTTATGTAGTTCGGGAAAATTTTGAGGTATAATTTGAGAAATGTAACAGGATTCATAATTTTTTTTAGCGTTCTTTCTCTAACTAGAGATTCATTTGAGAAAACAACTGCCATAATTTGATATAAGTATGTGAAAACTGTGCAATTACTGTGGATTTTCCTTGATTTTGTGTATTTAGAGGTGCTGAGATAACGGAATTATTTGGTAATCTACACAATGATTCATATTTTCTGTCATTTTCACTTTTTCCTGCGGGCCACATTGGAAGCTTTAAAGTTCCAGATTTGGTCCCCCGGCCTTAAGTTTGACACATGTGCTCTTGCACTTGCCCTAGGAAACACACAACGGTAATTCAATCTGTACTTTAACTAAATTAAAAGAAAGCTGTGAGAGAGTCTAGGACAGACACGTGCACAGGTTTTTTTTGCCTTAAAATGACTCATTTTTACAACCTTGTACATGTTTTTATGGCGACTACCCTTCATGAACAAATCAATCACCACCTTCTGTAATGCTGTAATATCATGCAGCAGAATATTTCACAGCATATCTGTGACTGGATACATGTGTGCGTGCCTTCACAGAACTTGATCTCTACCGTGCAGCAGTGCCAACGCCATTTTTGCCATGCAAGCTTAATCCCTTGGCAATACACTGACCCTCATCTGATTCACTGCTGCTGGTACATCTGTGAGTCTGAGCCTCGCCACAACAACCTTGACTTCACCGTTTACCATAATTTAACTAATGACGAAAAGCTACAATGCTTTGTTTGTTGCATGACTCAGAAATAAAAGTTTGCACACGATGAGCAATGCGAGCATTTACAACTCAAAAGTAAACAGTGCAGCTCTGATAAAAAATAGTCAGGCTCAAGAAACACAAACCAACGAGGAAGAGATTTTGAAACTACTGCAGAATAAATATAGCTGTGATTGATATACATAGAGCATGCTTACGTCCATAATGTCACGTACATTACAGACTCTTCCGTGGAACTGTAAATCAGCTTTATCGCTATAATAGTAGTATTTACCAGTATATTTATATTATTTATTAACATTAGGGGTGTTGAAAAAAATTTACAGATTAGTTGTTTCTTAAGACATGTATTAAAAAAAAAAAATCACAATAATCGCCTCATACTTTATATCGGGATATATTGTATCGTGACCTATGTATCGGGATACAAATCGTATCGCCAGATGCCAGGCAATACACACCCCTAATTAACATCGTCGCTCAGCACAGAAATTGGTCAAATATCCCATTGCATTGAATCTGTCGATACATTTAAATACCCCCAGCTTCTGTCCTGCGTTAGATGCTTAAAAGTAAACAAAACAAGAAGCTAAAAGCTAAAAATCAGAGCTAATTTTGTTGACAAAAACTGTTTCCTTATAGTTTTTTTCAAATAAATGTTTTGCAAGTGACAATAACTAAACTGTGATAAAATAATAATAATAATAATAATAATAATAATAATAATAATAATACATATAAATATATACCAAAATATATTGATATTTTTTGTCAACTAATAAAAACAAAACTATAATTTTGTCACATGGGACTAAATCCAATCAGAACTCATTACGTCAAATCTGTCTGTGTATTCACAAATATTAATACCATCCAATATCCGGTTGATAAATGGTAACTGAATCTTTCAAAACTACATCTGTAACATATTTAGTCGACTAAAATGTTAATATAATTTAGACACCACTATAGTTATCCAACACTATAACCGTAATAAGTCCTAATGACCACATTTTGACTTAACTATGTTACATTTGAATCAAAACACTTTTTATGACTAAAACTAAATGAAAAGATACTGTCAAAATTGATACTGCTAAAAGTCTCCCCTAAATAAAGTGTCTGTAAGTATGTACCACATCATGACTGCTGGTTTCTCCAGTTAACGCCATCCCACAAGACAGCAACACAGCAAGTCCAGTGTCTGACTGGCTGAGTTTTAATCCCTCAGATTAATACTAATGCTGAGGCAAAGAAGCCGAGAGACGATTAAATGTCACTGGATAACCTCCCTGCAACCCAACAGTAACAGCTCCGAATACACAGACCATTATATCATCGGTGGTACCTGGTACCGGAACACTCCCCAGCACCTCCTCCCACACAGGGCAGAGACTGCAGAGAGGTCAGGTCTTAAGAGGAAGGGGAACCCACAGGGGGGAGGGAGTGCAGGTCTGCTAGTTAACAGAGCAAGACATCCAATTGGATTGACATGAAAGCTAGACAGAGAGACCTCTGACTTAACCACTGCAGGGATAAAGCAGAGGAGCTTTGCCCTGGTGACTCCTGACTGCATAAAACATCATAATTCATCACATTTAAAGGACTGGTACATAATGTGCTGTCTGGCACATATATATAGCACAAAATGCATCTAATATTAAAATATGACTTTTATTTAAAAAATATTTTTTCCTTCCATAGTGAAAAAAAGCAGATATACTTATTATCATTAAACGTATTTAGTTCAGTTACAGTGCTAGACCTCATTAAGTCTATGTATCTACTACAAATAGGGCTGGGATTCACTATATCAAGTTTTCTATCGCCTATATCGATATATTTTTAATCCACATCTTCTTTTGTATTAAAATACTTGTTTTATGAGTTGCTGCTTTTGCTACCTTTAAAAACAGCATGAAAACCACAGTTAGATGGATAGCTGAGTGTGTCCCAACCCAGACCTTCCCCTAAACAAGCCACACGACAGAACCCACTCACACGTGCTGTCCCTTATAGGGGAAAAAAACTACAGTGGCACATATCATGCAGCTGTTTGTTAATAAATGGGCCTGTGGCCTTTTTCATGAGCAAATTTAACCTCAAATTGTTTTCCTGGTAAGTAACAAATATTGAAATTTATATTGTATATCACTATTTTCAGAAAAAAATATTGAGATATGAGTTTTGGTCCAAATTGCCCAGCCCGAGCTACAAGCCAAAAGTTTTAGTTTTTTAATTTAATTCGCAAATCCGACCTGAAACCTTTCCCACTCACAGGTGTCGTCTTCAAACATAAATAAGTTCTAAGCATTTGCGTCACTGAATATGCTGAGAAATACAATTTAATGGTGACACACAGGGTTAAAACTGTCAGTAAACAAACAACACCAGTGAGTCGTAGAAGGGTCGAGTCTTTTTTAACATGCTGCTCCAGGTCAGTGATCAGCTGAGCTGCGGTTAGTGCCACCGCTTCACGGTAACCTGAGCCACATGACCACACGACCCCCCCACAACCCCCCACCCCCATGCACCTCCCCCCCCCAACCCTAGCCACCAGCGTAGAGCAGGGCAGGTGGCAGGTTTATTTGAAAAGATGAAAATGGGATGAATACCAGAGGTTAAGAGGTGTGAGCGGATGGGAGGGGGGAGTGTGCGCTGGGGGGGGGGAGGTCATAAAAACTGTGAGAGGAGAAGGTGAAGTTAGGGTCACTGCTCACTCAGGGTCCCATGTGATGTCATTTCACCAACCTAGTGCACATCCTGAAAAACTGCCCAGGACCTAATTGGCTCAACTCAGGTAATAAATCCCACTGAAATGTATAGATGCTGCTCTGCTCCGAGCACCAGGTTAAATAAATAAAAACCCTCAATCAACCAATGAAGTAACAAAGATGTTGCAGAAGACTGTAACTTTGTACTAACTTTAAATATATCCTCCAAGCCAAGAAACTACTAGAAGAAAGCACATTCAGAGCAGTGCATGGTTTGACATGTGCTGATTATTCCTATTCAGCCAGTAGGAAAAAAGGTGCGAATAAAAGAAATCGTAATTAGGAGCATTAGGCAGCCCTGACGGAACCAAAGAGAATTACAGCTTCCAGGAAAAAGTATTAAAAAAAAAGCGAGCGAGAGAAAGCTAGTACCGGGCAGAGTAAATGGGGCACCAATTAGGTGTAAACCCTTTTTACACTTCTTCTGAAAAACACTCTGACCTCACTGACAGAGTAACAATCTGGCTCACATTTACAGTGCCTATGCAGTGCCATAATGTGTATCTTCGTGTGCGTGTGTGTGCGCGTGTGTGTTGTGTGCGTGTGTCGTGTGTGTGTACAGTAATATTTGACAAAGATCAAATAGTGTTTCACTTGTTTCCACTTGTTCAAGGAATTGTCTGTAAGGGAAACGGCAGATAAAACACCCACAACATCCGTTCCTCAGATGGTGCATTCCTCCCTCTTAAACACTGGTTTTGTTTCCCTCCTCCATTCATAGAAAAACATATCTGCTTACAGAACTAATTAGGTGAGAGGGCCCGGGCTTCACAGCATCCATAAAATGAGTACGAGCACTCTAAAATGGAGGTCTAAAGAGGGGTGGGTGGTGGACCGCAGCACCTCATGAAATCAGCAATTTGCCGTCTGTTTCTTCGCTCTGAAAAATTCTTGGAAATGTCTTTTCCTGGATGATTTTATTGCACAAGAGCCTGTTTTTCTCCATGGTAACCACATAACAGTAGAGCCCAACTGAGCTCTGACTCAACAAACAGAACTCCACAAAATACCAATTTCAGCGCCAGGGTTTTCCCCCCTTAGCTCTGCTTTTCTGCAGAGATCCTGCCCCGAGACAGCTTTAAAAGGCAGACCCAACGATCGCTGAATAAACGATGAACGAAAGCACATGCTGGGATTAATCAGGGCACATATGTGACATGCTGCAGAAAATATGCGCAGGCTTCCAGGCTCCTGGCGAGCCTCAGGTGCTGCACGGGTTCAAGCCTCTCGTGGACCCAAGCCACATCAACTTTAGTACAGTAAGACAAGGCAGGCAGCTGGGCTCTGTTAACCTGCGGGAGTCCTGCTTCAAGCTGCAGCAGGTTTGGAACTAATACACCGGACAAGGCATTACGTAAACGTCTGTGTGTCTCTTCGTGGGCTGAGCTTGGAGGACGCAGGCGCACTGGGGCCCTGGCGGAGAAGGCTGGCCGGGGATTAGAGCTGCAAGCAGGCGAAGGTCTAAGTGGAGCAAATGATGCATCTGTAACCATGTAATCTCCATGGCCTTCACCAAAACAGTAAATCTCTTGTGTAAAACAAAACGTAACTTTTAGTCCAAACCAGGCCACTGCTTTATCAATTATAAATGAGCATGTCTTAAAACCTTTTTGCCATTAAGACATGCAGTGACTAAGGAGAGGTTAAAGGCGTCCTCATGCTCCTAATGCCTGTCCTTGAATCATACTCATGTAACACGCCAGGCAGGGATTTAGTTCACTGCCTTCTCATTGGCGAACCCTCAACCTTCTTGTCTTGACTGGTTAGAGCCGTTCCTGAGAAAACAGGACGTCTGCTAAACTCTAACTCTAACACGAGCTGTAGTTTCAGCTGCTGTGGGGCAGCTGTGACGGGTTTAGGCTTTGAGCATTTTCAGCTTCACAAAAACATAGAATAAAACTACATTGGCCTTTATTTCTAGCATATAAGGTCATTGCAAAGGGGCAAGAATAAGGCTGCCAACTTTTTTCCAAGCCTCTCCCATACTCCACATCTACCTTGTAGTGAACAGAGAGGAGTATGCCACAGGGAGGGGAGGCCCTACACAGGAACTCAATAATAACTTTCAGCAGTCTAGCCAGGAGGCTGGAAGCCCAGACTGCGGCTGTTCCCTCTAGTTCTCATTCCTCCCTCCGCACAGCCTCATGCTCCTCCCTTTTAACCCCCGCTCCCTCCTCCTCCCCTCCCTCCTCTTGCCGGCCTGTCTCTGCTCCACAGGACTGATGTATTCTGCAGACAGGCCAGCGCTCTTAAAGAGACAGAGGCCACATTTTTATCCTCTGAATCACTGCAGTGGACCAAACCACTAAACAGAAAGCAGAGCCCCTCATTTTCAGCCTCTCAATCGAGGGGCCAGCGCTTCATCGCAGCCCTTTTCTCAAAGCTCAAACACATTATAGTGACACAAAAGGTGAGCGACTAAAAGGGGAAAGGTATGCCGAGAGGCTCTTAGTGAATCTGTGGCTGGATTCTTTCACTGCGGCTATCTTTGATGCTCCCTTTAAAGTTTGTCAAGAGCAATTAAGGTTCTTGGCAGTACAAGTGTATTTAATGCTCATTGTGATGATAATTTTTGGAGGTGGTCCAAAAAGTCAAATGAATACTTTACCAAGACAGCGCTACAGTAGAGGGCGTTTCCCTTTGAATCACCACGATGGTTAATTACACCGGGATCTCTGCCTGAGACTGCTAAGAAACCGCCATAACAAACAGCTAGTAGTAATATTAATCAGTCGATGAATTAAATCGTAGCTTGGCATGTGATTGACTGGTGACTGATGTCTAGGGTGTGCCATGAGTAAGCTGGGACAAGCTCCCACAGCTTTAAACAAGGGAAGATGGAATGAAAGGGAGATGAATGGATGGATGGAGTTATTACAACCCTCTCTCCGTAAAGCCTGAACTATTGAAACTGTAAGAAATCTAAGAATTTAAGTCCTGTGCTCCAACTTAAAACCAAACAAAAACCAATCAAAATATAAAAAAACATAACGATAACCATTGTCACAAGCCTGATCCTTTCAGATCCTTTCAACAGATGCGCAAAATGCGTCTACATCCGGTCATCTTATTTTACGGCAGTTCGTGTCCTATTTAAAAGTTTGAAAATGTTCTGCCAAGATTTCCCAAATTACTGAAAAATTATGTTTTTATTGAATTCTTATTTATTTAGTTTTTTTAATTTTATTGTCAATGTTATGTATTGTGTTTTGATCTGTTTTTGTATATATTGTCTTGCAGTGTTTTTTCGTTTTTGTCTTTTTTAAAAAAATTTAAATTAAAAACATCACAAAAACAGTCTCATATATTCATGCGTACTATTAAAATCTTTAATAAACATCGTATTGTCGGTTTACATTGAAATATCACGTCCCAGGAGTTCGTGGCAAAGACTGCGAGTGAAGGAAGTAGGGATGTAATGATTAATCGTAAGCCAGTTAAAAATTGATTCATAGGTATCACGATTGACATCGATACTTTGAAAATTGAAACGCAGTATTTTTTTTAAACAGCAGAGGGCTATATATTTATCCCTTCTCTTGTCCAGCAGTGTACCGGCGGGCAGAATCTGCTACTACTTTCCTTCTGGCCGCCTTCTACACTTAAACATGTTAATAAATGATTCCTTACCCCTTTAGCACCGAAAGAATATCTGTAATATTACGTGAATATCTGTAAAAGTCACGTTTTTCTATTAGCTCTGTCTGCTAGCATAGCATCTCTTCTTCACTGCAAGAATTTCTGCATGCCAACCGACCACTGGGTTACCACCGCCCTCTGCTGGTCCAAACAAGTATCTGACGTAAATCAGTGCAATGACGTTTTTTTTTTTTAAAGTCCAATTGTTAAGGCACAAAATACATTTTCAGTTGCACTTTTAAAAAGAAAAATAACTATTATGCAGTTTTGCATTGTTTACTATAGAACCAGAATTTAAATTAATAGGCTTCTTCTTCATTTGTATTATTCCTTTATTTATTTCATTCAAGATTTATTTTTAGTTAAATTGCATTGTTTTGAAAAGTTTATCAAGGGATTCTTTTGACAATGAAAAATAGAATAAAAATAATACAGTATTTTCTAGTTTTTTTGCCAAAAAAATAAAGGAATATTTTTCAGTCATATGTCTAGAGTCCCATTTTGTAAAATAAATCGTGAGAGAATCGTATCGTGAACCCAGTATTGTGAATCGAATCATATCGGGAGTTGAGTGAATCGTTACATCCCTAGAAGGAAGTGACGTAGTCAACTCACAAGCGTTGAAAGGATCTGAAAGGATCAGGCACATGAAAGGATTGGGCACTGACAACCATGGTTTCATTGTTTTTCATGAAACCATGAAAAAAGTACAGTTGATTTTAGCTCTGTGGCCTGTATAATTAGATGACATGTTTCAGATGTTGGGGGGAAAAACCCAATTCAAGTTAAAACTGTGTTTGTATTCAATAGAGTTGTGTGTGTTTTTTTGTTGTATGACTAAAAGACAAACCATTTAGCCCAATGTTCAGTTCCACTGGGCTAAACTAAATTAATTATAGTAAAGGTGAACTATTTCTCATACGCTCACTGTTTCATAAAAACATTGCTTCACACAGCAAGCCATGATTTTACTTTATGAGTGAAAATCCCCTGCATACGTCTTCTTTACCTCTTGTTTAACGAGTGGAGCATAAGCAGCGTGCAGGCGAGCCAACCCATGTAGAGCGCTATACCATGGTGAGGAAACGATTAAAAATTTAATGGAGTTGAGTGACACAGAAACCTACAAGGGCGTGCCTGCCAAACACGCTCTCATTCTTTGGCTGTCAGCACTTTTTCTTTTCTACATATACAGATTGTGCAGCGGCAGAGGGTCGGAAAACTCAAGCCCACTCTGGCGAGAGAAGGAGGTCAATATGACTCATTTATATAATAAAGACTGTGTTTCACTCCTGATTTCTATGATGGGGTTCAGGTTACAGAGAAAATATACATACATGACCAACATGGATGGCTTTCACAAGGTCAATTCAATAACAAAGTGCCACCATCCTTCCAAGAGCTAAAGATCTTTAAGGGGCTGAAGGGTTAACATATCTCAGCTGCTGCATACAAACAAATGAAATCTCTATGGGAGGTATCAGTGCCAGAGTCAGCACAGCGGTGCAATCCTCTGCAACAATAACCCTCTTTCTGGGAAAACCTATGCAGCCAAAACTTCAGACTCAAATGGGCCGGACAGCTCCAACTAAAAAACTGGGAAAGAAATTAAAGCCAAGACTCTCAGGAGTGTCTTCATCACTGAAACCTCCATGAGAACAAAACTGGCCTCAAACTGCAGTATACAAGCAGTTTCATGACATTGTTACTCCCACATCGAGTCAGATGTGCAGCAAACTCAAGCCAACACTTGACATTACTTCTTTTTCTTTTTTTTCCTGGACAAAAGGAGCGAGAATAACAACTTATGGCCTGTTGCACTCAGCCATGCAGGGTGATGCATACCCAAACAACACCATGCAACTGAATCACTAGTGTCTGCACAGCCATCTGTAGGACTCAGGTCAGATCTTCTGCCCAGCATCACAAGAGCAAATATGGTTGCTGGACGAAGGTCCTTTAAAGCCTGTCCTCTGACTGGCTCTCTCGCCTTGAATACATCTTTATTTGCAGTGGATGACAATAACAACAACTTAACAGTGACATCCGCTACTTTGCCCTCGAACTCTGAGCCAACGGTCAACTCGCTTACTTTACAAAGCACAGAGATGTAAGATGGGGGAAAAAAGGAAAAGGTAATGAACTTCTGACCTGTCATTCAGACAACAGAGGAAGCTTAGAGTCCACCATCTACTCTGTCTTTCCTCTCCTCAGTGTCTCACCCTACCATCCCATAAAGCCCCACTATAAACCTCCGGCTCCCCCTTTTTATGGCTGCCAGATGGTGGGGAGGCCTCCTTGCCTCTGGACTTGCCTCTCTAGTCTAGTAAAACCAGTTGACCTCAGCAACATAAAAACTACTACTTATGAAAAGCCTTGGAATAAAACACACAAACATCCTGCCACTGAAACAATCAAATGCCATTTCATCTCGCAAAGAGGCATTTTACAAGATGAGAGTAGAATGCATATGGATGTGTGCACTCAATCCGGAGTGTGGTAGTGAAGTCCAGATGTAGCGACTACACCCAGGTACATTTCTTTTTTGTCAGTGTGAAAGGATTTTATTTGCGTGCCTTGGGTGTGAGCGCAGGACTTTGGCAGGGTCTAAAATTCTCCCTGAGAAACGGAGAAGCAAAACAAACAGAGCCGTCTGCATTCAAGTCGAAGCTGAACCACAGAACTACAGTCTGGGCTGCGGTTCACAGCATTCTGTTCCAGCACTGACTTCACCAAAAAAAAAAAACCACTCTCAAATCCATCTACCTCAACAAGAGAGACAGAAATCTGAGGAAAAGTTTGGATTTGTACTCTATTAACCAGTCGACCCCCCTCTCGCTGTCAAACAGCAACTTCTCCGAGTGATTTTTTTTTTCCCCTCGCTGAGTGTTGTACAGATCCTTTCAGTCTCTTGTGTAGGAGTTGTGTTCTGTGACTAGCACTGTATTCAGTGTTTGAGAGCAAAAAAAGAAGAGTTGGGTGGGAAAGAGGGTTAAAAGGCCACTGATCGTCTCGTTATAAAAGAGAAGGCCAATCAATAGCTTCCTTTTACTGCAAATCAATTAAAGTGATTATGTGCTCTTCCAATAACAACTTTCTTGCCCCTCTACTCACCTCAGATGCCCCTTCTTTTTTTCTCTCCCTTTATTTGTTCTACCAGTTGGAATCTTCCATTTATGTCCTGCAATTCAACCTGACCTCCAGGCAACCTCTGGCATGGCTGTCTAAGCCATTAGGGTAGCTGTGTCTGGGGGTTATTAGTGTGATAAAAGTTTACTGTCACTTCGGCCACTCTCGTGGCTGCTGTTTAACGCCTCTGAGAAACAAGTCTATGGGACCTTTCACACAACAGAATGACCAAGCGGGCATTTGGTCAGTGGCCAAATACACTTTTAGAGTTAAAATACTAAAAAAAAAAAAAAAAAATACACACGAGGAAGAGGATGAATCAAACTAGAGTTCTCTCTGGAAATATGTCAACTAGAGGACTTTGAAAGAGAGGGGGGGGGGGTTACTGGTTGTCTGTGCTACATTTTCTCCTGTGCGGCAAAAGTTGTGGGCAGCCAAGCTATCTGCAGTCTCAGCACTTCTCTCCATATTCTCTAGTTTCCAGCCAAGAGAGAGAACAAAGGCAAAGAGCTAAGCTGCAGCAGAGGTAATGAGGACATGCATGCAGCACAGGAGTTTGTGCCCTCAATAACGAGTGCTGCTGCAGTGTATGATGATGGCACTGTCCTGTTGGATGGCTGAAGGAAAAGAACCATGCAGCTGCTGTAAAACAGCCACTCTGCCCACTGACATCAGTGACTGACTGCAGCCAACCCCCTTTTTACACTGCAGCTCTGTGTAGCGCAAAATGGAAACCACAGTGTGACTGGAATTCACTTGAAGACACGCTGAAAGTCTTTTTCGAGAGGCTGCAATAGTCTAAATGTTAATTCCCAAAAGATACTTTACCAACAAATCATATCAGTGTGGCTAAGGGATTTTAACTGCTGATAATTGTAGCTAGAACTTTGGTTATATTGCATTAGAGCACAAAGTAAAACCAGTTGGTTGGCTCCAAACTTTGAGTCTTCGGAGAGTGGTGGCAAGAGGACCGATATTGAAGACCCACTGTCAAAAAGTGACGAAATCCTTTCACAAGAGATAGCTGAGTTTTCACAATGCAGCAAACTATGCAGTAAAAAATATTCAGTGCAGCAGGACTCGCAGACTTGTGAAAATCCACATTGCTGCTAAAGGAGAATCCCAATTAAATTTAAGGGCACACTTCTTATCCAGAGCATGTGCTAAAGTCCATACCCGAGTCTTCACCAGTCAGAATCAATAATGTGATTAAAAGGAGGAAAAGGAGTGTAAAGGAAGGCATTTGCAGCAAAAATAAAACTATTTTTTCCACCCAGTATTGAAATGGGATGGGCTACGTGTTCAGCTTGAGATGGTTCAATTCATAGCACAGAACATAAGGCTTTTGGAAAACATGCATACATCTAACATGTTCAAAGAAATTGTCTAATTATAGTTGGGATTTCTTTTTATTTGTTATTTTAAAGGGTAAATATAAGTATTCTGACATTCTGTTTACCCCAAATGCCTTTAATTTGGATGTTGGAGGCATTCCACTGAGAGGCTGTTCTGGCAGTCAGAGGCTGTAAAGCTGTGTCAGAGCTGGTCCATGCCAGCCCCACCCCATTAAGGCCGAACCCAGCACATCATGTGTTTCCACTTTACCGATAGGGTGGAAATGACCTCAACGCAGTAAAAGATGACAGGGGTGCTGTTGCTGTTCACCAGATGTGAGCAGAAAAAGAGAGAGAAAAAGAAGAAGGAGGAGGAGGAGGACGGGGAGTGAAAACCATTCGCCTGAAGAATTTACTGCAAACCCCGGAGGAGCCCTGTGATTGAGGGTTCAAGTCAAGCTCCTGAGGTTCCTGGTGTATCTCAGCGGCACTCGGGGAGCACATGCCCTCCTGGCCAGAACTAAACACATACATAGACATGCACGTGGTCACGCATGTATGCATACCCGCCTACATCCCTTAAAACTCAACTGTCATTTCATTGCACCTGCTAGCAAACCAAAAGCCACTTCCTGCTACAGTGTCCAGCCAAGACGCTCAATCCTATTTAGTGTCACCAACAGCACAACAAAGACAAATAAATTAGGGAGTTGTGTTAATGATAGGGTAGCTAATCTCTTTGGAGAGTCTCATTACACCAGCAGCTAGTGCATTTCTGCAGCTGAGAGGGGCGATTTAAATATGGACGTGCAGAGTTGGGTGTCTGTAACCAAACAATGCCATATTATTACCCCTGGTATAATTCATGCTTTGCCTACAGGGTAGACGTCACAAGTAGACCATAAACCCTGCATTTGATTCATCACAGTCTAATGATTGGAGGTCACAAATTAATTATCTGCCTTTTCCTGTCATGGCCATCCTTTTATTGTAATGACTATAATGCCTTTTAACTTCTAGCTTATGTTGGGAGGCATCAGATCATGATAGGTCACACAACCACGCACCACAACACAACCTCCTGAGCACCAGATTAAAGCTGTCGCTGCCAAATGGAGAGCTCATTACTGAGTTTTTCTGATAATCTTAAAAGCAGCTTGCTAGTTTTTTAAGGTGGTGTGCTCTACCACAAATCTTGTCACAGGCCATACACGTCTTAAGACACAAGGCTTATAATAGTCCCCTCATTATAGGATAAAGGGTGGGCCTGCTCTATTTCCAGCCATGGCTGTCTGTGTCTGAGCTCGTCGACGAGCTGGAAATAAGGCCAGACACTTGTCAACGCCACAAGCATAAATGAAGGTATGCTAGTGTGGTACCCACCGGTCACACCATCTCGCTACTATGAAAACACCTGCAAAATGATGCAGGAAGTGTAGGGAGGGGTCCGACGTATCTTTACGCCTGTCTATTTGAATGTACACCCCACTGTACAGATGCAAACAAAAGAGGCGAGGCGAGTGGGGCAGGTGGTCAGCTTCTCTAGAGAACCCGTTTTTCAAAGATCTATGATGTGCTTTTTAAGAGAGCTCTTAAATACAACTACAAAGAAGCAAATGGTCCACCTGGGCAGACGACGCTGTGCCAAAAATTGGTCATGACTTATTCTGTGGAGACCGAAATGCTGAATAAATAACGTTTCCTTTCTTACTGAAATGGAGTTTGCTAAGACAGCTGTGCTGAATTAATTTGATACGGGTGCCTGCTGACAATGCTGCATTGCTCTGTCTCTGCAAGAAAGCATGTAAAGCTGGTCTGAAGAGCACACAGAGACTCGCAGCTTTGCGGCACAATCTAATTGTTCTGCTGCTCCTTAACCTGAAAAGCTTAGTCTGTTGCACAAACTGATGGGTAGAGAAATGGAAGCAGTTGGGCCAGTACAAAGTTCATTGTACAGGAGACACAATGCTCTGAGAGCAGCCATGGTAAATGCACTGAGCACAGCTGCAGAGAGCCAAAAATATGAATCCCTCATTTGTTCATTTAACAGGCTCTTGAAACGAACCAGGAGGAGAGTTATAAGGTCATCATGACAAAGTAGCACTACTAATTTACGCATGCAAGGTATTGCTTCTCTATCTCTATTGAATGAAATCATCTTTTTTATCAATCCATTTATCTACTATACAAAAGGAGCAGACTGAGGATGGACGTAGAGTTTACATCTTTTCTCAGCGAGACAGCAGCCCTTACACCCCTCAGTGATACATGAGTGGCACACTGTATCTAGGCCAGTCTGAATACAGACTGATACAGCATGTGCTCACTACAGTGGAGGTGGAGATCTAAGTATAATGCAGTGTGAGGGGGAGTGCAGTAGGAGATCTAGTGAAAGGGAGGAGGGAGTAAGAGAGGCTGCTTTAGTGCCATCCTCTGTTTGTGTGTGTGTGTGCGTGTGTGCGTGTGTGTGCGTGTGTCTGTGTCCTACGGGCTTGAGGAGGTGTCAAACGGAGGAGGTGAGTGATGGCAAGGAGGCAGAGGAGGTGTCAGTCAAGGAGGTCTCATCTCAGGATAGAAGGCACTGAACATGATGATGAACTGTGGGATAAGTGTCTGTGTGTGTGTGTGTGTGTGTGTGTGTGTGTGTGTGTGTGTGTGTGTGTGTGTGTGTGTGTGTGTGTGTGTGTGTGTGTGGTTGGAGGAGGAGGCAGAGGAGGAAAAGGAGGAGGTGGAAGAGAAAGAGGAGAGTGTTGACGAGTCACAGGGAGGAGGTCATAGGCGCAAGACGATGAGGGTTGAGGTCTCTGCACTCCCAAGGTTGGCGCGAGTACATGTGCACATGTGTGTGTATTCTAGCGCACTTCTTTGAGCCCACCAGCCAGAGAGCACCAAGTTCTTATTTAGCACAGGAAAAGTAGCTCTGCTTAGCAACCACAGGCACGCTCCAATCACAAGCATACGGAGCAGACTCTGACTGAGGACGAATCCTCTCTAAGAGTGTCTGACAAAAAGGCCTTGAAATCTTGTTTTTTAGACCTGCCAATCCACAAAAAATGTACAAAAACACATCTGTCTGGGTGCCGATTCTTTCAGAAAAATTAATTAATTAAGCTTTCATGTTTGGAAGACAAAAATCATATTCACGCCCCTCTGCGTCTCCTCTGCCTTGCCGTCTTCTGAACTCAGAGAATTCAAAGTTAATCTAAACCATCCTAATCCTAAAATAAATTATGCATATCCCAAAGAGCAAGGGAGGCGTGTAAATCCCTAAAACATTCATTCCCTTTTTTTCCGCAGCGTCAACCACACAGTGCTGTGAAGCAACTTGGCATTGCACCAGTTGCAACAGTACTGCTAGCAAGCAACCCCCATTTGGGATCTGCTAGCCATCCAAACAGGAGGCACGAACAAGATTTGGACCAAATGCTGTCTGAACACTAAGCAGTCTGTTTGGTTTAGCTGCGTGAGCTAATCCTCCTGATAGCTTTGAAGGTGGTCGGTGGGTGGATTGTGGGCGAGAGCAGCCTGCCGATTTGTCATATGGCACCAGCAGGGCCTACTTCTGCTCTGGCTAGAGCTCCATTAGCACGTCTCCAATGTGGTCTAACAGTTCGGCAGCTCAGATCTGCAGGCCATTAAAGGAACACAAGAGAGGACATTTAAGGGGATAAATATTGAAATCCTGTCTGCTTCCTTTGGCATTTAAGGTCTCATCAGAAAAGCACTTGAATAGGTTAGTGCAATCGTACTGTTGGTTGCTCCAAGTAATTGTACTCTCTGTACTATGTCTAATTCATGCTCTAATTAAAAAATTCCACAGGGACTGGCTATAAATTCTGAAGAAGCTCCGAGCAGGCCGGAGAAGCAGTCGATGTGTGTTGCTGAAAATAACACGGGGAGAAGATGACGCTTTTGATGGGCACTATGGTCTCTGCATTCCAGGAGTTATGTGGGATTATCAGAGTTTAAACCCCCTGGTTGCAGCAGCTTAGTAGCTGAGCCGGCAGCAGATGCAGACTCCAGGATTTCCTGTCTCTACACCAGATGGGCCCGACTCTTAATCACAGAGCTGGAAATCAGGAGGTGATCGAGGAGGAATTGATGATGATTGTGGAATGACACTAACTTGATACGGGCATCTGTTCCACCACGAACAAACCGACCGGCCGACAGGCTTGTGCACTACAGTCACAGCCAGTGCTCATCTCCTCTCTCATCTCTTCATCACTGATCAACACTCATCATCATCCTCCACCCTCAATCTTCCAAGTTATACAAGAAGTCTTTCACACTTAAGCTCTGTGCTGTGTCATCCATGGTTTTTGGAGAGGAACAGAGAAAATGCCCACATGAAATGATCTGAAATAGAAAAATGCATCAGACTATGATATTTTGGTTAAAAAGTCATAGAATTTGCTTTGGGATTTCCATATGATAGATTTAGAAAATCAACCAATTGTATATCAGCTGTACTTTTACATATACATGCATATTTATGTATATTTGACCTATGTTTACTATTGACTTCTATTGAGATGCACCATATTTCCATATAAGCAGTAAAACACAAGATCATTTTCTTTCTTTCTGAATAGGGTATTTTTAGTTTCATCATTACTTTTTACACAGTTAATATGAGTCATCTTCAATGCTGATGAGCTGGAGTTTTAGTATTTTGTTCTCTATATTTTTTTTTACAATCCACAGTTCACTATACTAAAGGATTATCATAAAAATATTCTCCTTTTTAAATACTTAATATATACCACTTTTTCAAAGACTAGAGAGACTAAAATATGATAGATAGCTCTGTAATTAAGGTCATTATTGAAAACAGCATGTGAAATATATCCTCAGCAGTCCAACAAAATTAATTTAAAATTCAAATTGAAAATGTCCAAATGTATTTATGAGATCATATTTTTAGCAAACAAAAAAATAACCAAGCTCTATATTTTCACGTCAAATTTTAAAATTAAATTAAATTTAATTAAATTGGGGCTTTAAGCCTTTATTTGTCATGTATATATGTTGTTACACATATATATTGAAATTTGTCCTCTGCAATTTAACCCATCCCTATTTGGCTAAGTTGGAGAACATCTTGACATATTCATATTAACATAATCTGCTTCTATTGATAGCCCCTTCATAAATTCAGTTAAATGATTCCCCCGGCTTTGCAAACATCGTGATCAGACATGCAGACACCACCACTGGCTCCAATGTGTCTTTGGGCCACAGGAGAACAAGTAAGAGAAGAAACTCAGTCACAGGCATACTTTTCCCAGCCTGGAAGACTGTGGAGGTTACAGGCCTATCCACATCGGCCCGAAAAGAAACAAGGACCTATAACAAAGAGAGACTGCTGCACTTCACAGCCCCTGAAAGCCTGGGACTCAAACAAAGGAGGCGGCAGGTCTTTAGCACACATTACCCATGACAGAACCCCAGCTGACACCCTTTAAACATGGGGTCAGCGCCAGCAGAATGGAGGCCACAACCCCTGGGAGCTCCTCACACCCCCTTTGCCTTGACACACCACCCGTGCTTTGGCGAAAACGCTGTGGCCAGCCGTCACCACGGGGCCAAAGTGACAGTGGGGGCTGGTCAAAGACAAGGGGGGGGGGGGGACTCAAATTCAAATGCCCTTATGGAAATGCAGCTTCCATAAGAAGGACAGTTCAGGAAAGACAAGCTACAAACAAATACAGTTGTTACATTCATGTTAAACCTTACATGTCTGCACGTGAGTGTCTGAGTAATCTGGGTGGGTTAAGACTTAGCTAGCTGGGTCAGACAGACCCATCCAGGACCAAAGAGATGAACTATGTCAGTTTTCAGGGCTTTCGAGAGGTCAGCAGACAGATGGGAATGGAAATGAGCCGCCAGTGAGCTCATTTTAATCTGGCTCGCACAGCTGATACTGCCATTACACTTGCCTGTTTACATGCAAACACACACTAGTATACTTGCTATACATGAAGAACCCCCCGCCCCACACACACACACACAGGTACAGATAAAAGCATATTTATCAGATAGTGGAGGAAAGGAACTGACTTCCTTAGTACACTCTCACTAACAGCCAATAACCAAAACAAGTCTTTAGCCTCCAGCGAGTGCTTTGCTTTGCTCCAGGTTTTAGGCTAATTACTTGCAGTGAGAAGAACAATAGAGGGAGGAATGGCATAAATTGGCCTCAGTTGACTGGTTTTAATATCCATTCCATTAAAGAGGGGCTATGCGGGTCTCCGGAGTCTCTTTTTACCTTCCATTCAGTCAGATGATTGATCGTGATGCTCTAACTTCTTACAGATATTTTTTAATACTGTTAACTGAACCAAACTACTTGATTTGGCCAGAAAGAAAGTTTGTTCAAATTCTAATGCTTCTTTCTCTGGGATTTCCATGCTACTTAAAAAAGGTACATTTAACTCTTTAGAGCATTGTTCAGCAAAACCAAGCAATTTATTCCACCTTAAATTAAAACAAATCAGGTTTTCGTGTGATTTCTATCAGTGAACTAGTGTTTAAAGACCTTCCGACAAACAGCACTAATGGGTAGTGGTGATTTCTAATTGGAATCGAGTTGCAGCTGAGGCTGATATTTGTTATCTGGTGGGTGTTTGTCCTCCATTTTTTATCAGAAAGCCATCTGGCCAGTGGACTGGACACAAGGGCGAGTGATTGGATGGTGTTAAAAAGAATGGAGATAGGTTCAGTCGGTGTCTTTGGGGGAAGGTCAGGGGTTAAGGCCCTTTGACAACACATGTCAAGGCCCAGCTCACACACCCTGCATCTTCTGAATGAGGGAGTCTGCTGCATCCACTCTGCAATCTGCACTCATCTGCATGGCTAAACCACCAAATGCTGCATTTGGTGCAAATCAGACACAAAAGCCTTGCCGCGATCCAGCCATTATTATTATTATCATTATGATATGGCTTCTGAGTTGTAGAGCAGAATAAGGATTTTCCCAGCTTTAAAATTAAAACTGCCACAGTTTCACTCTGAATGCTCACTACTAGTGCTGGGCGATATGGACCAAAACTCAAATCTCAATATTTTTTCTCAAAATGGCACTATACGATATAAATCTCGATATTTTTTAATTCAAATTCAGTCTTACCAGAAAGACAATACAGGGTTAAATGTGCTGATGCAAAATACCACACAGGCACATTTATTGTTTATGTTGATGTATCCTTACATGGCATGTCCCCTCTGAGGAAGACTGGCAGTTGACAGTCAGCATGTCAGGAGATAACATTTCCTGAAAAATCTTGTGTGAATAAATGAAACCTTAACATATATTTAAAAAACAAGACGAAATTAACGCCATTTTCTCCTATAAGAGACAGTATATGTGAGTGAGTTCTGCAGTGTGGCTTGTTTAGGGGAAGGTCAGGGTTAGGACGCACTCAGCAATCCATGAAACTGTGTTTTTCATTGCTGTTCTGAGAAGAAGTGAAAGCAGCGACTCCTGAAACAAGCGTTTTAAAACAAAATAAGCTATAAAAAATATATATCTTTATCTATATAGGCGATATTGTAATTTTCTATATCGCCGAAATAGAAAACTCAATATATCTTCAATCTCTATATATAATGAGAAACTGCAAAGTTTTCATAAAAATAATCAATTAGCAGTAAAAGTGAGCAGCTCAGTCTCGCCTTTGCATCCGCACCTTGTGCAGTGGATAGAGCAGGAGTCTAGACAGATGATACAGACAGAGGAGGGAACCTTCCACAGGCTGTCTCTTATTAATAAAGTACTCTGACATTAGAGGGAGGCTGAGGCACACTGATAACATTATGCCTTTTATTTCATGGGTAAGCTGAGCCAAAAGGCAGCTCGTGAGCCCGGGCTGGGTCTTTCAGCAGCTTGGCCTGTCAGGCTGATGTATGGGTGAGTGCCGGTGTGCAGCTCTCTGTGGAACAGGCCTGTCTGCTAACTGGGACACAAACTGACAGTGAACCACAGCGGATGCATACACACATACGCTGCCCTCTCTACTACCATGATCCACCGTGTGGTTTGTCAGCAAAAGCTTTCTAAATATTGTCTCTATGTGCAATAATAGAGAAATGTTAGATATGGGGAGGGGTTTTTTTCTTCTTTTCCTACTAGAGCATCCCAGCTTAAAGAGGTTCACTAAATGCAAGTCAGCCGTGGCCTCTTTTGTTTTACTGACTTGTTCTTTCTGTTGAGAGCAGTGAGGCATCCCTGTGAGACACAGCCTGGCTTCTGCTCAACCTGGAGCAGAGCCACGATGATGCACTAGATGTCCATTCATTAGCAGAGTCCCACACATCAGCTGCTCTGTGATGATGGAGCAGCCACCTCTTCTCCTGTCTCTCTTTGTCCTGTCCAAACCTCTCTCTCTCTCTCTATCTCTCTGTCCCACGCGCACATGAGCTCCCACATCCCACCTTTATGCTCAGCATTTACATTTACACACACACACACACACACGCACACACACACACACACACACACACAATCTCCATTTCCCCCAACCCTCATTAAACTCTTCTCCCCTCTTCCTCACCTCATGGCACTATATAAAAGGGCTTCCCTGCCCCCTTCTCTCCTGGACCCATAAAACATATCATTGGTCCTCCATTTATCATCATGCAGATGCCCTTGGCTTACCCTGGGGGTAGGGGGTAGGAGGTGGGGGGGCTGTCAAGGTTTAGGTGATGGGATGGATGCTCAGGAGGTGTCAAGCTGATGGTTAGAGGCTTCACTCTTACACTCATGTATGAGATGAGTGAGGCTTCCTTGTAGTGCTGGGCGATATATGGAGATTTTAGATAATCAGAGTTTTCTATTTTGGTGACATAGAAAATGACAATATCACCTGTATCGATTCTTGTGTTGTTTTGTTTTCAAATACTTGTTTTAGGAGTCGCTGCGTTCGCTACTTCTCAGAACAGCACGAAAAAGCACAGTTTGATGGATTCCTGAGTGCGTTCTAACCCAGACCTTCCCCTAAACAAGCCACACTTCAGAACTCACTCACACGTGCTGTCCCCGTATCGGAGAAAAAGCCAAAAGTTGAACATGTCGTGCAGCTGTTTGTTAATAAATGTGCTTGTGTGGCATTTTTCAACGGCAAATCTAACCGTGAATTGTCTTTCTAGTCACACTTTATTTGAAACAAAATATTGTCCAGCCCTAGTTTTTCCACAACATTACCAACAAAACTTAAAATTGTTGTGTACATGTGGCTGATAATATAAAGCAGTGGTTCTCAAACTTTTTTAGATCAAGTACCCCCTTTCTCTTATTCCTGAATCCAAGTTCCCCTTTGTCTCACTGCAACATTTTACTCAGAATGCTATGGAAAAACAACTATGGAGCACAATGATAGAATGAATAAGTAATAACACACATTTTTAAAGAATCACATTTTGTTAGGGGAATAAAACAGTGTTTAGTGACTCCAGAATAGATTTATTTCTATAGTAATGAATGAATGAATGAATGACAGCAGCAGGAATATCTCAAATGAATGCTAATGAATGCAGATGCTGTATGTTCTGCCTGAGGCTGTTTAAACACCGCAGAGAACATAAACTCACTTACTGTGCACACTTTTCTGGACAGTTTGGCCGCCAGGTCAAATTTTTCCTTGAGCTCAGTGAGCAGCTGCTCCAGGTGACTCTTCTCCTGCTTCCCGGTGTAGTCCGGGTCCAGGAGCACATAAGCTCGCCAGTTGGCCGAGTCGAAGCCCCAGTGGACAGTCCGGTTCTCCAGTCTCTTGTGACTGTGGACCACAAACTTGTGCGGTGGGTACATGAGTCTGCAGTCCATGCACTGGATGCAGGCGGAGGCCGGGCTGGAGTACAGCTCCGGGACGAACAGACCTTTACACCGACCGAAACACTCGTGGTAGACCTTGAAGCTCCTCTCGGTTCTCTCCAGCTCCAGGGAGCCCAGGTCCTTGTTGCAGTGCGGGGGGAACGTTCCTCCGTAGATCAGCGCGTTGCACAGGCGCTCAGCATCAGTCTGGGTGATGAGTCCACAGGACGGGGCAGAGAAAGGTAGGATACCGACTACCTTTAGGATCTCCAGCTGGTCCGCTGTGCACCGGGAGCAGTAGATGTGCAGGTCGTCGCACACAGAGTTGATCTGCTGCAGGGAAAAGTCTCTGAGGACGCTGTTGAGGATCTGCGGCAGACACAGACGCTTCTCACCGCCGACCACGAAGCAGGAGATGGGCTCCCGCTCCAGGACCGTCTCACAGCGCTCCGTGGAGCGGTCGGACGGGATGAAAAGTGGCCCGGACATCACCGGGGGGGTCTGAGCCGGCAGACTGAGCACCATCTCCGCGCATTTCCCGTCCTTAGCAAACAGAGAGTCCTGGTGCCAGCGAGCAGAGAACGCCGCCGGTCCACCCAGGGAGCGCATGGAGCTCAAGTGAAACTGCTTCAGAGTTTGTTGAAGTCCGGGATGGGGCTGGAAGCTAGTACCCTCCATTGTGTGTCCGGCTGGAAAAGATAGTTCAACACTCAGGAAAAAGTCAGGCTGAAAGCAGGGACTTTGTGGGGTTGGGCGGTCTCAGCATCCGGCCACACGCTCCAGAATAACGCGGATTTCCATGTCAGCAGAGAGGCTTCCCAGAGCCCATTCACAAAACTGACGACTGTTGAGATCCCAGGACAGCGTCCCCGCAAACAAAAACGATTGAAAGTCGACCACTAGGATCCCACCTTTGATTTTATCCAAGCCACAAATCAGCCGCGAAAGCTGCGTTTCTCTGCGACTGTGGTTTTACGCTCTGCTAATGTGCGCCCGAAATACGCGTCGTTCGCTCAGTCTGGAGGACTCTCTCTCTCTCTCTCTCTCCCTTCCCCTCTCTCTCTCTCTCCCTTCCCCTCTCTCTCTCTCTCTCTCTCTCTCTCTGTTTGTTTGTGTCTGGTTCAGTCATTGAATCCCAGCCAGGAATGTGACCGACTCCCCGGGCCGGCTCTTCCCTCAGCCTGCACTCCCTCCCCCTGCTAAATGGCAGCTGCAAACTGGAGAGAGAGAGAGAGAGAGAGAGAGAGAGAGAGAGAGAGAGAGAGAGAAGCCCTCTTGAAAAAAAAAAAGAGAAAGAAGAAGGAACAGAGGGAGGGTGGAGCTGTGGAAAATGTAGCTGATGTTGGAAGGTCAAGCTCAAACTTACCTAATTCAAAATGTTTGAATCAGCAGCAATGTAGTTACAGTAAGAGGGAGGAAAAGTGTATTTTACATGTTGTCTTTATTGTTAAATAAAAATAAATGTTTCAATAGTAGTAAAACAAAAACTTCCTTCAATTCAAGTATTTGAAACCCAAAAAGTTGCTTTTGATCACTTTTTTCTTTGATTGAAGCAACTTTATTTTGATTAAATATTAAAGACACAAGTCTAGCCCCATAATTTCACTTTTTCCTACCTACTCTTTCTGAACATGTATAATTTATTTTTGTTGTTGTACATCTTTGTCCAACTATTGTTTCTATAACAAAAACAATAAATCAATCAATAGTTCATGTGTAGCATATATATATATATATATATATATATATATATATATATATATATATATATATATATATATATATATATATATATATATATTATATTTTTAACTGTGTGCTGGGGGAAAAATACTCAGGTAGAACATGCAAACTCAGCAATGCTAGTGGGGCTTTAACCCATGATTGTTTATCTACACAGTAGTGACACTAACTGTTAAATGGAAAGCAGGTTCCAAGTAATATTATTTAGGTTTAAACTTTATTTAAAAATAACTTTTGTTAACTTTTTTTTTCTTTTGATGGATTCAGGATTTTTGTCATTAGGAATTTGTGATGCTGACAATCTTTTAATGTTTATCGTTCACCAAGAGGCTTTTTTCGATGAAAAAAAACAAACTACAATAATTATTAGTTAAATCAAACACCGCATAAAACACACCCAAAATGTTTCAGTAGCAAAAACAAAAACTTTACTTGAATTCAAGTATTTGAAACCTAAAAAGTTCCGTTTAATCACTTTTTTTCTTTGATTGAGAAAAACAGTTTCTTTTTTTGATTTGTGTGAAGTTTAATTAAGTTTAATTAAATCAAACACTGCGTAAATCACACCCAAAACACACCCAACAGTTACGTCATCCTGTAAATCACACAGACAATTTGGCACACATCTTAAACCCAAACAATTACATTTTCCCATAGATTACAGTCATGCTAAGTATTTAGTCATTTAAGTAGTAGTAATTGTGTTGTTTTTCAAAGTAAGAAAAACTGAGTGTTGTAAGTCTTGAATAACTCGTCTGCTGTGAAAGCCTTTATTCCATAGAATCTTTTAAAGTTTAAAGTTTAGATAACGTACACATTTAAATGAATGTATGTATATATATATATAGACCAGAATTTTTCAGCCTTGGGGTCGTGACCCCATGTGGGGTCACCTGGAATTAAAATGAGGTCACCTGAAATTCTAGTAATTGGCAAAAAAAATAAAAATAAAATTACTGAATAAAGATTTTTTTTTAATTATTATTTGTTTTCAAATTAACACATTACAGACAAAATCAAACACATTTATTATATACTGTAATTTCTCAAATATAAATGTGAAAATAAAAAGTAGCATAAAATTATCTGAGCGAGCGCAACTTGTCACTAATCCTGGCCAACACACTTTAATAAACATGATCAATAACTAAGAAAAAAAGGTCTGGTAAAAAAGGTTGGGAACCTCTGATATAGACATTAGTTCAATGCTAACATGTATCGCAGTGTTTCTCAAATAGGGGCACGTGATGGCACTACAGGGGGTACTTGACAGAAAGTGGAAAAGTAACAAATAAAGTGTCAGTCTTGGTCCCACCCCAGGCGTGAGAAGACAGGAAATGATGAAAAAAACAACAACTATAGAATCTATTCAGGAGCCACTAAATCAGTGTTTTTCAACCTTGGAGTCGGGACCCCATGTGGGGTCGCCTGAAATTTCTGAAAAATTGAACAAACTTTTTGAAATTTTGCAAATCTTCTTCTTTTTTATTATTTTTTTAAAGTAAAAGAACACAATCTTAAACAAGTGTATTTCTAAACTTTCACTTTGGGAAATATAAATATAGTTCAACTAAATTGGTGTATATATAGATATATATATATATACACATATATGAGCTAGAAAATAATCAAAAATTAATTCTAGGAAAAAAGTCTTTGGGGTCCCCTTAAATTCTTGATATCAAAATGGGGTCGCGATCCAAAAAAGGTTGGAAACCACTGCACTAAATACTGTTTCTTTGCACTTATTTACAAAATGAGATTCTTTAAAATGTGTGTTATCACTCGTTCATTCCATCATTATGCTATACAGTTGTTTTTAAATAGTTTTCTGAGTAAAATGTTGTAGTCAGACAAAGGGGGTACTTGAGTGAAAAAAAAAGTTTGAAAACCACTGATTTATCGTATATGTGGAGAAATGACTTCATGTGAGAACATAGAATCTACCTACTGGTATTATTCAGCCTAAAGTTACTTTGACTGCAAAGAGAGCAAACAAAAGAAAAGTTAAAAGGTGGCGTTACAACTCATTGCCTTTGAAACATCAAGTTTTACTGGTTCAGTTGCACTAAGTCAAGGAATTTGTAGAAGAATAATCAGACGTTTGATTCATCTTTTATATTATGGTACTTGGTGATGTGTGGCCACAAATCTGCAGGTTTTAGACGCTTCTTTGCTCCAACTCCGTATTTTAACGAAAGTGTTACAATGTTAAAGCAAAAACATCTAAAACCATCTGGACTGCAGCTCTTCAGGACCAAGCTTGGACACCCAAGTTCTAATAACAGGTACTAATAATCATCACTTTCATAAATAGGTTGAAATACAGTCATTAAGTCAAACAGAAACAGCTGTGTAGGTTAACAACTGGGTGAGGTCAAAAGCTAAACCCTGCCACTGAATCAAGGCTGTATAGAAGACAGACTATTGTGTCACAATGACCAGACAGAACGTAGCAACAAGACACTGGGTAGTTTTAATGAGTCAGCAAAAAAAAGAAAAAGGAATCCAAGCAGACTAGTGGTTAAAAATGTCAAGGTTTTTTTCTTTAAAAAATAGAAATAAGGAGAGCAACATTAAAGATTTTAGATGCACTTGGTGTTCAAAAGAAACACAGCTGATGAAAATATAACAATGAACCCCCGGTGCTACTGGTACAGTTACCGAAGTTCACGTACATAGCGTTTTAGGGTTAGGGTTAGGGTTAGGGATAGGTTATAACCAAGTATCGTAACAATTTTTAGAGTTAGGTTTAGTCTTAGTCACGTGACCTAAACTGGCCAAATAGGGCGCTGCGTACGGATAGAATGTCGGTATATTGATACGGCAACCGTACGGATAGTCACTGCCAATTTAAATGAAGTCTCTTAAAATGTTTAGCATTTGATGTAAAAAACAAAACACTTATGATTAAAAATCTACTCTGTAAATTTAAAACAACACATAGTATTAACAGTATTCTGCCAGGGGTTCTCAACAGGTTCTCACATTTTGTCACAATCATTAAATCGTAACCCACTTTTTTTTTTTTTAGAACTCAACTAGATGTTAAAAACACACATATATCATCTTTTTAAAAACATAAATCTATATATTTTCCTGTCGAAAGAAAATTTTCTTTTCAAAATAAAAGACAAGTCCATCATGAGAGACATTAAGTATTTATTTACTTTCACCAGCCATTTTCAACCACTTTTGGGTCCCGACCCACCAGTTGAGAATCGCTGTTCTATACTATCACTTAATGAAAAATCTATTTAAAGAAAAATGCACAATAAGAATATCTGAGCTAGCGCAACATGTCGCTAATCCTGGCTGTTCTACAGTAAAACAAACATGATCAAAAACTAATTCTTCTAATTCTTTGGGGTCGCCAGAAAATTTTTGATCTCAAAATAAGATCATGGTCCAAAAAAAGGTCGAGAACCACTGCAATAATCATTTTTTCCTAAGCTATTCACAGTGGATTAATGCAGGAACTGCAGAATAATGCCAGTGGATGTTCATAAAAAGTTGAACTAAACTTAAAAAGGAAATAGTTGGATTAACTTCATTGAATTGTTCAATTTAATAACAAATAAGTGAGTAAATAATAATGAGTTAAGTTCTTTGAAATTACGTTAATAAGTTAGATTAACAAAATTGCTTTAGTTGAGATGGACTCAATATTTGAATTTTTATAACCCAAAAATAAAATTCAACTCCTTTCTAACCTGATATTTTGTCTTTTTCATTCCTTTCCTTCTGCCCTCTGAAAGCTGCAGCACTGAGGAGCAGTTACGGTTAAGGCCCTTGCTCAAGGGCCAATAGCAATGACCCATGGTTGGATTCGAACTGGCAACCCATCGGTTACTAGTCCAATTCCGCAACCATTAGGCCACTACTCTGCTTCTATCCTGATACTATGGTTTAATGAAAAGCAGTTTTTGTAGCAACCCTGAAATTACATTTGAGTTTATTTTATAACTTAAATTACAATTTGAAGTTGGCAGAAAATAGAAAACTCAACATAGAATAGGATTTTTTTTTTCTAGAGATTTTTCTCAAAAAAATCTAGAGAAGGTAGGGATATCATGATGTCATACGCACAGCAGAACGAGAAACCTTATTGATGCCGGTGAATTCAAATGAGAATAACAGGTTGTACACTGCCTTCACTAAAGCAGAAATTGAATGAAACTCACTCACAATTTTAAAGTTACTTCAACAACTGCTGAAATACAATATTTAATGAGTACTCGCATGTACTAAAAGGCCTTTATTTTCCTACTATTATTGTCATCAGGGAGCAGGAAAGCTAAGTGTGTTAACAGCAAATATTTGAATAACCCTGCTTTGTTTATTTATTTTTTTTAAAAGAAATAGGATGGAGAGGTAATGAATTGCAGATTAATCTCACATTTATTGTCCTCACATATCCGAGTTATAAATGTGCATAATTCATAATAAATACCAAACCTCAGTGTGTTATAGATGTGCTCCTTAAGTGAGCCATTAGGTCCAACTATGCAAAAATGTTCATATTAATGCTCAGAGGGAAGAACGAATTAAGGCCTATTCTGTAAATATGTGCATACAATCAATTTACAATTTGACAAATTTGGTGGATGGTCCCTATACCAAGGATTCATTTACCCTGATGCACAATAGTGTAGGAACGCTGCACGCTGAACCAACACTAATAGCGCAACGCTTCACATTCTAGTCGAAGTATTTTAATTTGCCGTATTTTGCCCTAAACATGGAGGAGTGACTGCCCTCTATGGGTTAGAACTGAATTACAATCAAATTTTGCTATTGGCTGAGAATGGTGGTTTGTGACGTTTTAGGTGGCTTCTTACTTGACGAACCACCACTGTTGGCCCCGCCCCCTGAAAGATAAAACTAGCACCTGTGGACTCTGCAATCTTGGATAGAGAGAATGGTGTATAGAGAGGTGTAGTGAGTATTGAGCCGGTAATAGTTAGCATAGCATAGATTGTTCCTTGGAGATTTTATAGTATAGACTGGGCGTGTCTTAAATGCTCCAGAAGCCCCACCCACGATCAAGGGGTTTTTTTTTTTTAAATGTCCAGTATAGACGTAGGACAGTCAAACCATCAGCGTTTAGTCAGTCTTTAAGCAAAGGCAGATTTGGTGACTCTCATAGTAAACCCCTAGAACCCCCCACCTTTTATTTATTTTGGTATTTCGCCCTCGTTTATTTCCTATATAATTTTAAACTGCTTTACTTTAATTGTTTACACTGATTTTCCAGTGCTGGTCTGGTGTTTTGATATATAATGTTACCTTGCACTGCCACTTATTGTTGTACATGTTTACTCTCTACAAAAGTTCAACTTTAAAAATTCAATAAAGTTATTTAATCAAGAAAAAATAAATGAAGTTAATTCACCTTTAGGTGCATCGTAATTAAAAAAGGGATGATGCAGGTGTGCGTACACACAGTTATATAAATCAAAATATTTTTGGTGCCCTTAACAGTCAGATTTTCAGCACATGCGCACTTTTAGTGTAGATCTTATGCATTGCTTTATAAAAGAGGCCTCTGGTCTCCATACAGTTGCACTAGTAACTGTTGTTACACTTTGCAACCAGTGGAGGGCGCTTAAACTGAGGTTAGGTTTCATTGATCACTCAGCACTTTGCACTGTTCATTTATACAAAGCCACATTTTCACTCATATCAGCACAGACAGGGACACATTTACATGTTTGTGAGAGTAAAATTAAAATGGAAATACATCAAAAATTTGCATTAGTTTTGGTTTAGTTTTAGACATAGTGTTATGACTAAAATTCAACTTAGTTTTAGTTAAAATGTAGTCATCAGGACTATTTCAGTTATAGTCTCGTTTTTGTCAATAAATTTACATTAAGATTTTAATCGACTAAACCCATTACAGAGATATTCATTTTGCATGTATCAACCTGATATTGGATGGTATTAATTTTTTTAAATACACAGATTGGATTTGATCAATGCATAAGACCATATTACCACCCACGTTCGGATTGGATTTCGTTCCATTTCAAAATTATTGATTCATTTATATTAGTCGACAAGCAATGTAAATTGATATAGTTTTTAAGCTGCATTAAAAAAAAGTCAGTCTTGTCATTTAAAAAAATAGTCGAAATATGATGAAAATTTGTCATTGACAAAATTAACACAAAATGTCTTGTCATATTCCAAAAGTAGGCATTTATACTATCATCACTGAGTACTTTATACAACACTGCTCATTACATTAAAAATAGAGCTCCATAGTTCATATCAAGACAATTTGTTTTGTTATATAACAAAACTTTAGATCCAAATGTTGGGTTGCATTAAATTGTTGCATATTAGCCTGCGGTAATGTTTACTATGCCTTCGTTTAATTGTGGGTAAAAAAGGAGGACATGCAAACTGCACACAGATCACCAGGTGTCCTGCACCCTTCCAGGGTGTTTTTGCTAACCAGTTCACCACTGTGCTGCCAGGAACTGAACTAAGTCAAGCAAAACGTAGATATAGCAAGTAACAAGCATGGGGATGATGTACTGCTGACCTTGACTCGAGACGTTGTGGATCGGTGGAAGGAATACTTCGAAGACCTCCTCAATCCCATTGACAGAGCCTGGGGACCCAGGAGGGGACACTACCATCTCTGGGGCGGAAGTTGGGAAGGTGGTGGAAAAAGCCCCTTAAGTCCCTCAAGTAGTTTGTGGGGCTGCCATGGTTAACATGACTCCGCACATCAGGGGCAGTGCCTCTGGACTGGCAGATCAGGGTGGGTGTCCCTCTATTTAAGAAGGGGGATCGGAGGGTGTGTTACAACTATAGAGGGATCCCACACCTCAGCCTCCTTGGTAAGGTCTATCCAGGGGTACTGGGGAGGAGGATTTACCAGATAGTCAAACCTCAGATTCAGGAGGAGCAATGTGGATTACGTCCTGGTCGGGGAACTGTGGACAAGCTCTATACCCTTAGCAGGGTCCTTGAGGGTGCATGGGAGTTTGCTGAACCAGTCCACATGTACTTTGTGGACTTAGAGAAGAATTCAACCGTGTCTCTTGGGGATTCTTGTAGGGGAGTTCTCCTGGAGTATGGGGTATCGGACTCCGTTACCTTTACGACCGGTCTCAAAGCTTGGTCCGCATTGCCAGCAGTAAGTCAAACTCGTTTCCAGTGAGGGTTGCACTCTGCCAGGGATGCCCTTTGTCACAGATTCTGCTCATAATTTTTATGATTAGCACCGGATTAGGATGCACCTCCCTGGGTGAAGTGTTCGGAGCACGTCACACTGGTAGGAGTCCACGAGAGACCCAGGACACGTTGGAGGGACTACCACAGATAAGCAGCAGAAGATGGATGGATGGAAAATATAAGCTGTGTTGCCTTTATAGATCGTATTAGGTTACTTAATCAGATGCAGCAACTACATGTAGTGCGCCTAGAGGAAAATCAGATCAATCTTTATTTGTACAACCCAGTAATGACAGTAACAAACTGCCGGTGCCTTCCAGCACAATTATTAAAAGGTGACATGTTGCCAAATGAAATAGCAAAAAAACATTTATTTACTTAAAAACAAACAGTTTACAGTTAAATTCATTTAAAAGGTAATCAAGAAATGCATGCATAATTATTCTTTTTTTTCAATAGTTCATAATAATTACTTTTCAATTGCATAGTTTTCTTTTTGTATTGCATTTGTATCAAAACCAACAAAATGAACCAACTTCTTTAAGACATTTAAGGTTTTTACAAAATCAGACAAAACTGACTAAAGTGTCATGTCTCTTTGGCTTTAAAGTATAACAGTTAAACCCCAACAGACTGTATCTGAAACCTGTAATACAATTAAAAAAAAAAAAAAAAAAAAAAAAAAAAAAAACACTCCCAGATGATCTGAAATTCAATTTGCCCTTTAAGATCACACACACACTGGTTTAAAAATTTAACAAACTGTGGACTTCTAAATCATATACTTTTTGTGATGACATTTTAAGTATGAGCTGCTGAATAAACTTTAACTTTGCTTGACACAAGTTACTGTATGATCTTAAGTTAAAACCTCTTCTTTAAACAAAAAAAAAACAAAAGAGGGAGTCTCTTCAGATAGATCCACAGAGAATAAGAGGTTTACACGAAATGTCTTCCTTTTCATCTGCTTTGCCTTCAGCTTGCTGATGATGACCTTAAACTGTCGGTTTCTTTGTCAATACAAATATTAGAAGTCCAATAAATTACTAAAGACCCAATGATGACTCTACTGTAACTCAGGCATCTTATTCTCGTAGCCAGGAGGTGGAGTGATGGGTTCAATGGTTACTGGGTTCTGTGTGGGGCTTCGGATTTGAAGACGGAAGTCCTTCAGGTGTAGTTTGTCTGACTTGATCCTCCTGACCCTCAGGGGCCGCAGGAAACGGCTGGCCCTGCTGGCACTGCGGGTGGGTACGCTGGGGTTATGGGTGAGACTGGATGGTTCAGGTCCAGGCTGATCTCTGCTGGCTGTGGCTTCATTGAGAGGCGTGTCAACAGTGCAGTTCTCAGCAGGCTCCGCCGCCTCGTTTTCTACAGCAGCGATGATGTCCTCGTAGGAAGGCAGCTGGGACGTGCTCTGGCGAAGGTTGCTGTTACGGACGGGGTAGTTCCCACTGCCCACCACCTCGTCGTAGCTTGGCACGTTGTAGGTGTTTGGGTCCGCAGGTCTGGACGTGAACATAAAGGAAAAGACAGAAAACTGCTGAGAACGCATTTCATTATAATAAAGTGACTAAATTTGTGACACAGCGGAGCAGACTTAGCTTGGAGCATGTCGACGAGCTCACTTGAAAGTTTAAAATCCTAAGCACGATGACAGCAATGGTGATAGTGAAGACAGCATAACCTCTGCATTTACAGTCTCTGGCACAATTTCATAAATCCTTATGTTCTTTTATCCATCCACCATTTATTTAAAAACCCTAACTCCACAAGTGTTATGGAAGGTGATATTGTTGGTTTTAAATGTTTTTAAAGCTGCTTTGATTGTGCATTGAGGATTTTGTTTCTTTATCTATTTTACTGAATAAGCTAGCTTTTGTGTTAGATCAGATTGAATTAGCTGAATAAGCTAATATTTGAGGTATTTTCATAATTGCTTCTTTTGTAATTATTATGTGATTACTGTTGGATTTGGTGATTTGACATAAACAAAGATTGGTGGTACATTTTTTTGGTTACATTAGTTAATGGATACCGACACAAAGCTTGTTCAGAAGTATTAAATAGCTACTAAGATGCATTAAAAATGGTGATAATCATTGAATAATCTAATTGTGACACCCTTATGCTGCGTTCACACCAAACGTGTTTCGGGCATCAAAATCATGTCTCACGCCCCTAGATGGACACTTGGGCTCATTTAATCAGACGCTTGTCAGCAGCGTTGAAGACGCTCTGGATGAGTGTTTCAATAAGTTGGAAAGAGAGCACGTTGAGCGCGTTTTGGGGAGGGGCTTCTCTGTTGCCAGTGGTGTTCATACAATGGATGATATTGTGGCGATCAGTTACATTCATAATTCACCCAGTCACTATGAAGTGGTGGGGAACATTGTGTTGAGAAGGCGGTTTTTTTCCGGTCGGATGTATCTTGGTGTGACTCAGTGTGTGCGCTGTGATGTCAGAGGGCTTTAGAGAAGTGTGGATGAATGGAGAACAGTTTGGAGTTCCTTGCTGAACACGCCCCCTCCAACTCCCGTTCATCGGCTCTACATTATCCAGAGAGTGGCTTGGCTTTATTTGCGCCTTGGCGCAGTTTCTGGATTCACCAGAGCTGCGCTCGGAAGAGTCGCTTTCAGCGCTACTGCCGTCTCTCTCGTGCCCAGTTTGACAACCTGCTGACACACATCAGTCTCCTACTAGGACCCCAACTACAGGCGCTCTATTCCAGCAGAAGAGCCTGTCCATCTGCCTCTGGTTAGTGCTTTTTTTTCCTTTCATATTCTGAATTCGTCACAATTGGGGAAAGCTCCTGATTGGTTGACACACCGCGATATGCTCCAAAGTTCAACAATCCCAACTTTAGCATCGGCCACACCGGAGGCGCCGGACGCACGACAAAAGCTTGAAATTTCAAAACGTGCAGCAACGTTTGGTGTGAACGTGCCATTAATCGAAATTGAATCAAATCATGAGGTTCCTTAGTTGGCACACCCCTAATAGGAGTGTCATTTTATGCATTAAAGGGTTTAATTTAATATTTTTACAGTGTTTGAGAGCAGAAATTAAAATGTCGAGATATAAATATCATTACATCATTATTTAGTCTAAAAATATTGAGATATTGGATTGAAGCCATATTGTGCAGGCCTAACTGAAGATATATCAGGATTTCTATATGGCAATATAGACATTCACAAAGTTTAGAAGTTGCTAAGCATGGATCACTGAGAACTTTAAAGCCACACTACAGAACTCACTCACACGTGCTGTCCTCTTACAGGAGAAAAAGCCAAAAGTGGAACATATTGTGCAGCTGTTTGTTAATAAATCTGCAGGTGTGGCATTTTACATACACATTTAACCCACAATTATCTTTCTGGTAAGATTTATTTTGTATATCGCCACTTTGAGAAAAAATATAGAGATATGTGTTTTGGTCCATATTGTCCAGCCTTTACATGTACAGAATAATTCCTGTTGACTAACAACGATGTTCATTAGAGACCAAACATGCAATACTTAAAGATGATTCAGACCAAAGGATGTAAACGTGTTCAGTATTAAACCACAGATGTCACATGGGAAATGTAACAGTGATATCATTGGCATCCCAGGACAATAAAAACCCACTTCCCTGATAATGTTCCCAGTGCGTGTAACTATAGAGCTCTCATGTAGCTGGAGTGCCACAAAAAGTCCTAATCTAGCTAGACTCGTATGTTTGAAGAATGAGTTAAGACACATTGTAGTGCAAGCACCAGTTTTTCAAAATATAATCCCCAGAGCACTACAAAATAAAATAGTTATTAGTTACCCTAAAAAAACTTTATTCCATCTTTAGGGCTTAGCACCAAATGATCCATGGACTGCTAAGTTAACCGTCTGCTGATTGGAGAAATCTAGTCCATCATGTTAGCGCAGACAAACTTACATCAATTTAGAAAGTTTGACAAATAACGAAATAATGTTGATCAGACTTTGCTGCGTAAATGAGGTTTTACAAAGTTTTACAAGATCGTACATTATTTCAAATGACAATTTGCTCACTGTAAATGACATATATTAGATGTTAAATGTATATTTTCTGCTTAAATATTTTTGTTATTGTAAATTTATTTAAAGCAGTGTGGTTCTGCTACCTGAAGGTCACTGGTCGCCTTCTTCACGGGTTTGTGTGTCAGTGATTGATACTGCTTCCTGTGCTCTCACCGCAGCAGCGCTCACAGCAGCGCTCGCAGCAGCGCTCACAGCAGCGCTCGTAAGTTAAGGTAAAAAGCAATGTTTGCTATATGTTTTTAGAGAACAAACCAGTGTATATGATTGATGTGTTTGTACTTGCGCCATAGGTCTACAATAGCTGAGGGTGCACTGCCGCGAGTGGCAGATGCAAGATACACAGAAAATAGCACCCCTGTGAAGGCCAAATGAGGTGAAAAAGCTTTATTCTTTAACTTTTCATGGTGATTACGACACACACAGAAAGAAAAGTGAAATAAATCACCCGTAATAAAAACTCGACGTCTGGTTACTGACTCCAAGAGAATGCTACACTCACTATTTGTAATTCCGGTATTGTCTTCTATGAGCATGTGACCAAGGAATGGATCCGTTTGTGTGCTGAACAACAATGTGTCATATTGAGCTTCTCTCTGCTGCGCTACACTTTGAAAACAATATTAGTTTGCGTCACTGGCCCACGTGAATCTGTGATCAACACAAGAAGCAGATGGCGTTGACCTTCAGATGCTGTTTGAGTTGAATAAAAACACACTTTCACACTCTCTGATGTCATTTTGTGCTTGAGAAGTAAAGAGTAAATGTAAAAAGTGGGTCACCTTAGAAGAAAATAAAAAAATACAATGGTATAAAGTCGGAAGGCTTGATCTACTGAAGTTATTTTACATGAACTGTAGATTCAATTTAATATAAAGACTGTTATGCTAATTATATAGGTAAATGTTTATCTTTATTTTTTATATATTTATGAATAAGGGTGTAACGATTAGTCGACAAAAATAAAATTTAATTGTTGGTGACGTCATCACACGTCTACACGTGGTGGAATTGAAAAGAATAAGAGTGACTGACTTATTTTGTTGTGCTTGGTTTACAGAAAAAAAAAACCCCAACTTGACTAATATATATATATATATATATATATATATATATATATATTAGCTCTCTGCCAGTCCTTTGACTTAAAATGGATGAAACATGTATAGCATTTCCATTTATCTTTTGCATCAAAAACTAATGTTTGAGTATAGTTTTATTGTCTTTATTGTTAACATATACCCTAAAAAACCTCAAGCTAAATTCAAAGCAAATCATTTTATGATTTATTATGTGATTAGTCGATTCAATAATCGATGTTTAGTTGTAGCCCTATTTGTGAAACCATTTAAAAAACATTTTGTGGCATTTTGAAAATAAATCTCTATAAATGCAGTCTGTGTTTCTTTTGGTAATTAATTATTTCCACAATGAGTTTCGCGGAAAATAAAAAATCCCTTCTACTCCAAAAAAAAAAAAAGATGGGAAAAGCATTGATGAGAATCATGTAGTGTGCAGATATTAGCGTACGATAGTAGCTTTTACTCACTCCTCTTGGTCCCTGGCCACGTGATCCATTAACTGCTCTGCAGGCACAGACTGGCTGCTCCTCTGCTGGGCTCTCCTCTTACTTCTCACACCAAGACAGATGGACAACAGGAGCATGCTCACCCCGACTCCCACCAGCACCAGTGCCACAGACGAGGACCTTTTACGATTCTCGTCCGCTTCTTCCTCATCCTCGTTTCCTGGCGCTGCCGTGCTGTTTCCTGGTGGTGCAGACGAGGGGCCCGAGGCCGAGTTCTCTCCATCCAGCGGTATCACCGTCCAAACGATCATGATGATACCCAGGGCGATGAGGCCCACGCCCAGGGCACACAGGGCGTAGTGGGCGCCTGAACAACCTGAGCCTGAGCTGGACGACCGGTTGGGACGGTTGTTTCCACCGCATATATTCTGACTGGAACACATACCTGCAGGACACACTGTGCCAAAATAAGCCATGTTAGTCCATTTAAACCTGCTTTCACACTTTAAACATAAATCAGCTGAATGAAGTCCCCGCTGAGACCACTTTTTGCTCAAAAATAACATCACAAGAAGGAAAAGCTAAGTATTTTTTTTTTAAAAAGCAACAATAACAGACTTGGACTAACAAAACTTGATATTTCAGGTTACAACATGCATTTCCCACAATAGAAATGGTGTCATTGTAGGGTTGGGCAATATACCGGAACTGTGATTTAAGATATATTGAGTTTTTAATTTTGGGGATATAGAAAATGACAATATCGCCTATATAAAGATATATCTATATTTTTTTAACTCGTTATTATTTATACAATCACACAGTACAAATCACATCATACAAGTATTTCATACTATTAATAGAGTACAATCAAACAGTGTCCTTTATAATTTATCCATATTTCTGACATATAAATTTTTATAGCTTATTGTGTATTAAAATATACATTTTAGAAGCTTTCAGAAGAGCATGAACAGCACAGGTAAATATATTTCTTGAGTGCGTCCTACCCCAGACCTTCCCCTAAACAATCCACACTACAGAACTCACTCACACGTGCTGTCTCTTAGAGGAGAAAAAGACAAAAGTGACACATTTTGTGAAACTGTTTGTTAATAAATGTGCCTATGTGGCATTTTGCATTAACAAGAAAGAAACCTGCACTAAGGCAAGAAACTCAAACGATTGCAGGAGGTGGTTGACTTTATTGTTTTGAACAATCAGCACATCATTGTAGTTCAAATGAAGGTTTTTTTTTTTGTCTTTTAAAGATTGTTAATACTTCAGGTACTGTTTTACTAGTGTTGTGAAAAAATGAAAAAGAGCTGGGCATTAGGCTGCCATCAATGATGCCAAGTAGCGGTGTGCTATCTGGCGATTTTTGATTAAATTGTAACGACAATCCACCAAACCACAGAGATCGTAGACCTGGCTGTAGAGCGCATTTTATCCCTTGCAGTGCTGTGTCCCTCAGCCAAAACAAAGCATTTGCTAGTGCGGTTCATGTCAGCAATACAGACACACAGACACACCTTCTTTCATGTCTCCTCCAGGTAGCGACTGTCTTAGAGGGGCCATGTACTGAATGGCTCAAGCCTCAAAAAAATAAATTTTATCCCAAACAAAGTAGTCTGAAAGCACTTTAAAATAACAGCGCATTCAACCTCACATTCAAACACCAATGGGACAGAGCTGCTATGCAAGGTGCTCGTCGACCATTGGGAGCAACTTAGGGTTCAGTGTCTTGCCCAAGCACACTTCGACGCAGACATGTATCGCACTGGGATCGAACCCCCAACTGACCACTATACCACCTGAGCCACGGTCGCCACACTACAGAATTTAATCACACATTCCAACCAACCACACTGGCTGCTATTCATCCATAAATCTGTTCTTGGACTACTGCCTTCTTACTTGACCACATAGTTGATCAGGTATAGTAACCATCATGGACTACGATCTCAGGATTTTACTAAAATGGTTGTTGCCAGAGTCAGAACAAAACTGGGTAAGACTGCCATAAAATATGCCGCCCCCTCTTCATGGAACAGTTTCCAGATTGACATGAAACCAACAGATCTGGTCACTGTTGGAGAATTTAAATCTTTGTTAAGGGACTGGGCAAGAGCTAGTCTTGGACAATGTGACTGTTTTTAAATCTGACTTCATCTTGTTTTGAACTTGTGTCTCCAGAACTGCTGGTTATTGATGTACTGATGTATGAATGTATTTATTGTTGTTGTAACTGTGTCTGATGTTGCCATGCCAGGTCCCTCTTGAAAAAGAGATTTCTAATCTCAATGAGGCTTTTATCTGGTTAAAAAAAGGACATAATAAAAAATAGGGGTGTTGAAAAAAATCGATTCTGCGATTCATCGTGGTATTACGTCAATCTCCATGAAATCTTGCGACATGATGGACTTTACCTCTGACAGTGGAAATAGCTAGACGACACAAACTAAACCCTCACATACAGTAAATGTTTCATTAATGTCACACATTGCATGCAATTTCAGTGCATGATCACAGGGCACATTTGGAGCATAGAAATATAAAATTAATAACTCTATTAATGATGTTTGGCATGATTTCCAGGAGTTTAATTAATAGCCATTAATATGACATCTAATGAGTAAATTTTATATCTCTATGCTTCAGCTGTGAAGGGAAGCTGTAAAACAGGTTGTTAAGACAGCAGTTTATAGACACACACACACACCATGATGGTGGTGGACTGACCCACAGGAAACACACACTGGGACACAACGAGGAGAAGAAAGAAGAACAAAGTTACACCATCTGACGGTTTTTGTACTTGATAATCCTAAACATATACCAAGTTTAACAGTTTACCATTAAATTCTGCCTCCAGCTGAAGGTTGACTACATCAGTTATTATCTGTGACAGCAGATAAATGAACTTCACGAAGTTTTATGCACTGTTAGTCACATTCAATCACATGCACACTCACACCAATGAGGACACACATCCTTGGCATCAGAATTTAGTAGTCCTACTGTCTATAAATGAAACACATAATAAAACAAGCAACTAGTGTTCAATACTAGATTTAAAGCCGTCTCTCAGTTTTCCACCATATCCTAATGTGCACTCACTGTTGTCAAGTGTTATATTTGCTTGTCTGCCTCCAACTAGGCCTGGGCGATAAGGACCAAAATTCATATCTCGATATTTTTTCTCAAAATGGCGATATACAATATAAATATGATAAAATATCAAGATTTTTAATTCAAATAAAGTCAAATTATAAAAAGAATTCTGGTCAAATTTGTTGATGCAAAATGCCACATTTATTAACAAACAGCTGATCAATATGAGCCACTTTTGGCTTTTTCTCCTCAAAGGGACAGTACATGTGAGTGAGTTTTGTAGTGTGGCTTGTTTAGGGGAAGGTCTGGGTCAGGATGTACTCAGTGATCATTTAACTGTGCTTTTCATGTTCTGAGAAGTAGCAAAACCAGCAACTCCTCCTATTAGTATTTTAATACTAAACATGATAAAAAAAAAAAAAGGCAATTTTGCCATTTTCTATATCACCAAAATAGACATCTCGAATATCTTAAATCTTGATATATTGCCCAGCCCTAGCTCCAACATGTATTTTTACCTGCAGATGGAAAGAAATATTGTCTAAAACAATAGATTTGTATACAGATGTACTTTATGCATAATATGAATATGTCCTCTTTACTCTCTTTAGTAGTTACACACTTAACATCAGTGTTTCTCAAATAGGGGTACATGTATCCCTCGTGGTATGCGATCATACTACATGGGGTACTTGAGAGAGGGAGAGAGTGGAACATTTACAAATTAAAGCATTAATCATGTTTTATTGCCATTGTTGATGAACAGAATTCACAACTAGGAATTTGCTTTGGCTTACAGGTGCATACGATATACATTACAATCATTTTAATTCAAATTAAGTTTTACCAGAAAGACAATTCGGGGTTAAATTTGCTGACGCAAAATGTCACACAGGCACATTTATTAACAAACAGTTTCACAAAATGTGCCACTTTTGCCTTTTTCTCATCTAAGGGACAGCACATGTGAGTGAGTTCTGTAGTGTGGCTGGTTTAGGGGAAGGTCTGGGTCAGGATGCACTCACTCAGAAATGATCTAACTGAGCTTTTCAAGCTGTTCTGAGAAGTAGAAAAACAGCGACTCCTAAAACAAGTACTTTGAACCTAAATAAACATATATATATATATATATATATATATATATATATATATATATATACACGATATTGCAATTTTCTACATCTCTAAAACTGAAAACTTGATATATCTTGAATCTCAATATATCGTCCAGCTCTATAGGAATCAACAAAAATGACCAAATAGTGAGAAAGTTGGCCACGCATGCGCACTGGGAGGCCAGGTTTGGCTAATGAAAGACCAGTGACGTTTCACACCACTATAGTATGGGTGTGTCCTCCTTAACATGGGCACAGGTAAAGATTTAAATACTGTTTAATAAATAAATAACTTATTGTAGTCACCAAAAGGCTTTAAAAGCTAAGGCGTAACATTGAATGAGTGTTAATGTATAAAAAGAATCTCCAAAAGACACGACCTGAGCCGTTAGGGAGGAGGACCTCCACCATGACAGGTCACACCATGTTAACCTGCTTTACTCGGACACAGCGGGGGTAGAAGTGCTCACACTGACTAAACACACACATCCTCCATGAGAGCCTCACCATGAGGGGACCAGGGGGAGACCCTTACCTTTTCACTGAGCACTGTCCGAGGACTTCCCGCTTCTCATCGGTGAGTTACCTGAGAAGCGCAGGTGTTTTCAGGAAGGGGGACCGGAAGAGGAGCATAGAGGAAGGGGGTTGCAGCTCAGCGGCCTGCCTGCGATACAACACCCAGGCCGGGTAGACACTGACAGTGGGACCCTCGGTAGGTACGATAGAAGTTAGCATGAACTTTGTAGAAGATAATAACCGCAGTGTTTCCTGAGTGGAACGTGCAGTGCCTCTGGGGGCCTGTTCTCCACCTGGTCCTAGTGCTACTCATGTAACCTTCCTCTGGTACGAGTTAGTCCCACAGGGACACGCCCACAGACAAACCACAGGTACACAATATATGTAAATATATAATAATAATGATTTATTACATTTAAAGAAAATATTTGATTGGAAAACACTATTAAAGTTCAGGTTCATTTTGTGGTAATATCTAAAAGGGCTGTATTATTATTATTATTATTATTATTATTATTATTATTAATCAGGACAGTTACCCAAAGTTCATTTTCTTCCCCCAATTTATTCACATGTTTTTCTGCCGTTGTTTTGTTTTGGTTTTAGATTTAATTTAATTATTATTATTTTTTTTTAGCTTTTTCCAATTTATGTCCGTCCCACAGTTGTATATTTGCACTTATATGCTATGTTTTACTTTTGCGATGGTGTTGCTGCAATGTGTGAATTTCCCATATGGGGATCAGTAAAGGTTTAATCTATTCTAAATACATCTTCATTGTTGGCCTCTCTGTTCTGTCTTTATTACAGATTAGATTAGGTTATTAACTTGTTTTTTTCTTCCTTACAAAAGCATAATTTATTAATATGTATTCCATCCCAAAGATGGGGTAATATTACTCTAGAATTACATTTTCCTGCCCAACAAACTGCGGCTCAATCATGTTTCCTAAACTTTTCAGTTCAATGTTATCAGTGGCTGTTTGTACATCTATTAAATAACTAAAACATAAGCTTGACTTTGTGCACAGAAAGAGAAAATGATCACAACTAACTTTGTTTGATTTTAGATTTGATTTATTTACAATCTCACAAAGGGGCGAAACTAAACTGCATTATAGACTATTATAGATTATTTCATTGGGAATATTTTTATTACAAAAAAATTAAAAATAATAGATTGTCATATGTGTATCTGCACACTGTACATATTAAATACCTGTTATGGTTTATAAATTATGTTATACATTTTTCATGTTGGTAAATGTGGGCAGAGAGAAAAGTTATTTCAATTCCCTACTAGTCTTGTAAGTAGAATTGACAATAAAGCTGACTTTTGAGTTTGATTTGTATTTTACAATTTTTTATTAAATGTCAAACTTCATCTATCCATTACACATACTGTATTTCTAATTTTCTTACAGAGCCTTTTAATAATGATTAAATCAGACCAATAAAAAAAAAAACATTGCTAGAATTCTTTGGCTAATCCAACACTTGCATTGACATTGCCTTACATGAATACGTGTGATACTGCAAATAGCTTCAGAAGCTAACCTGGTGTATTTGTACAACTGAGTTTATCCCCCACCACACCCTCTGGCCTTATTCCTTACACACCCTCCACTACATTCCCCGTGAACCACTGCTCGACTGATGAATTCACTGACAATGAACATTCATTGTTGTCAAAAGTGTAGGATCTTTTTACGTAACGTACATGAGAAGAAAAAAAAAACACAAACTTTGGGGAAACATTTTTTCCACATGAGGTCATTTTTATTTCTTTGACATCAATTGTGGTCATTTGTATTAAAAAAAGAAAACAATTACACACACAACTGTGTACAACAGGTGACCGTGTTTCCACACTGTTGTGAATTTGAGGCTTTTTGACAGTTTGGCGAACGACTGTATAAAAGTGCTTCTCCATTTTTTTTCCCTTCCTCCCTCTGCCCCCCCTGTACATGTTTGAACTGGTCCAATCTTCCCTCTCTGCTTGTTGACTGATGGAAACACCAGCCAAAAAAATAGTAGAACAACAGGTTTGGTCCCAGTTTGAATCAACAGGTTTTCAGTCTCACACACGACTTCAAACAGATCAATGACAGAAGGGATTTGTAAGCCAGTGTATGCATTCATAGTGTACCAGTAAACTTTGTCAATATATTTAAGGTTATAATTGAACATTTTTTTTAAGATTAAACACATGGAATTATTTACATATATACATCATTAGTTTATTAATCCAACAATTTCATTATTTTCTGTATAAATCTCAGAGGATATATTTGGTAAGCAATATTTTATTCTTTACATCCTAATAAAACTTTCTGAAGATTGTTTTTTATTCACTAAAACAAGTGTGATAAGAATTCTAATAACTTGTGTTTAGGTTTATGTGCTGAGTTGAATGTACAGCGTCTGTAAAGTGCAATAAAGTCCAGACTTCAACCTCTTTGGGGGTCCACGAGGGTGAGCAATGAGATAATGGGGAGGTGACACCGCTTGCCCCCCTTCTCTGGCCATGCTACTGTTTGACACACCTGTATTAGATGCTACATCTGTTGTTTTAGGTACAAAAAAGCTTTTTGGAAGCTAGTTTCTACCATTTCTATTGCCATTTTCAACATCCTATTTATTCATTTTTAGTACAGTCTCAGAAACTGTTTCTCTGAGTCTTTGTGAAACATGTAGACCAAGTTAAATCTTGGATTTTCTGAAGGTATTTCAATACTCTATACATCCCAAAGAGTTGCAATGTCTCAAACTCTTCCTCATTTGCTTACTTGTAGTGTAAATATACTTTGTGTGTAGTTGACCAAAAATCAAAACTGTACAAATGAACCTGCAGGGTTGTGTCTATTGGTTTGTCATTTATGAAATCCTTTGAAACATGAGGAAGTCCAGGCTTATGTAAAAGCACCAAATCTTTTTGGGATAATTCAGCGAAAGACTATTTAAGAGACATGAATTACAAGTTATAGAAAATGCTGCCACAAGGGTCTTACTGTCATAGAAGGCTTCATTATAGCACTGACATATGGTACATTTCTGTGTTATTGCCACAAGCCCTTTTTAATTATTTTTTTTTTTAGCTACTTTTAATTGGTTTAATAACCAAAGCTGATAATGATTGTCCTGTTTTTTTTACTCCTACTTCAACTTTAGTTCAACCATTTCTGTTTAGACAACAATGTATTCAACCAATGTTGGTTTATAATGTCAAAACCAAAAAAGTGGTAAAACCACATGAAATCACTTCATTTCTAAAGTCCAAAGCTGACAAGTGTTGTTCACCCTTGGCTGTAAAGAAAAACTCTCAGACGTTGGTAATCTCAACGCTCTTGTAGGTGTGCACAGGGCTGCCTTTAGCTCGAGGTACCAGCTGGACTCGGGCGTCTCTGGGTAATGAACCACAGCTGCCGTGAAAACCCAGAGTTTGCTCCACAGAGTGACTGTTTGCGCGCAACCTCAGTGGACTCTGAATGGTCAGAGAAACATAGAGAACACAGTGTGAATCTTCTTTCAAGATCTCATTTTCTAAATACACACAGTTTTATCAGGAACTGCTGAGATAGCACATAGAGTATGTTCAATCCTATCATCTATATGTTTATATGTTATAATAGTAGTGATAGTAATATCAAAATGTTGGTACATTGAACAGCAAGACACCTTTCCCAGAGACAAGTAAATGACAATTAGCATGTAATTGCTTGTGGGTTTGTGATGGTGACCTGTAAAGGGTGCACCATGCCATACACCACATATGTAATTATTTACTATTTGGCCCGCATGTGTGTTTATTTAGTATTTGGCCCGCACGAGAAAGTAAAAATGACAGAGAAAACATGAATCATTTTGTAAATGATGCTCAAACAATATTTGCAGTTTTCCCAGTGCTTATATCACATGATTGCAGTCATTTTTTATCTTTCAAATTGTTTTTCAAACTGTTGAAAAAAACTAAAAAATCATACAAAATCCTTCAATTTTCCTCAAAAGACAGTATAACATAATATTTCCCTTAAATTATTAGACATTGGTCAAAAAATATAGGACATTAAAAGTGAAGATCCTGTTGGGTCTGATATCTGTCACTTATTGCTTGGATATTGTCAGTTTCTTACATATTTAGTATTTTATAATAATAATAATAATGGTTTGAATTTATATAGCGCTTTTTTCTAGCACGTACAATGACCAATATTAATTCACGCCAGTCACTCACATCAATCATACCAGTGATGATAAGCTATAATGGAGCCACAGCTGCCCTGGGACATACTGACAGAAGCGTGGCTGTCATTTCAAGGTAAGGTAAGGTAAGGTAACTTTATTTGTCATTGCACATGTTATATAACATGGGAGGACAGGAGCAGGAGAACTGTGGGTCACCACAAGGGCGGCGCCCCGTATGTCTTAGATGAGAAGTGGAAAACAGGAGGTAAGAAGAGGAGGGGGAAAAGGCAGGTCCCAAACTAAGCTCCTTTAGTAAAGTGCACAGTGTGGGATTTCCCACCTATGGCCCCTCTGACCACCACCGACATTCATGCACAATTCAAACCCATTCTTACAAGGCAATTTGGGAAAAGTGCCTTGCCCAAGGACACAACGACAATGACTCAGCTAGAGGGGTAACCCCCAACCCTTCTGTAATTAGATGACCCACTCTACCACTGAGCCACAGTCACCCACTATGTATATGTATATGTAGAAGTGCAAACTAGGACACAATAATGTTGAAATTACTTATTTTCCCACATAAAAGCTGTGGCCCACTTGTGATCAAACTGCTCCGTTTTTGGCCCCTGAACTAAAATGAGTTTGACACCCCTGCCTTAGACCCTTAGTAAACTCAGCTTATGTGATTGTGTTTTTATTATAGAACCTTGAAAAAGTAGAATTCACTACCTTTCTCCTCAAAGAGGCTCGCTCATCAGTAAAATGATTAGGATTCACAGGTGGTGAGGAACCAATCAGCTCCTTGCCTTGGTCTGCATCACTGTGAACAAAATCCATCATCATTGACATGCGCTAGGGGATTATTGAAATGATCACAGTCTGTGTTGTGCTTATTTTATGATGAAATTAAGCAAATAAATGAATATACTGTGTAGAAAACATCATCCTCAGTGAGTAAGAAAATGTGTGATCATCTTTTTGATTGGGCTACTGAGTCTTTGTTAATAGTTATTTTGTCACTGGCAAGGAAATGTGTTCTTCTAAAATGGTCATCTTCTCAGGTACCTACAATAGAAATACGGTTAACTCAGATATCTTTGATTTTCCCTTTAGAAAAAATTACTTTTGAGATTAATGAGAAACAAGATATGTTTTGGCAAATATGGACACGATACAATCTTATTTACAAATGTGATCTAATTGTTTGTTTTTTTTGTTTTTGTTTCTTTTTTTTGGGTTAGCTACTTTTTGTGTCTGTTGTGTTTTTGTGTTTATTCATTTTTGTATTGCTTTTTGCAGCATCAATTTATTATAATATTTATTGTGGTCATGGCGGTGGTAACGATGATGGCAATGTCACATGTTTTCACCGTTGCCATACGGCATATAGGTTGTGCAGGCTCGGAGGACGATGGTATACTCTGCAGAATGCACAGGTATTCTGTGGGGTACCTACATTGTCTGCTTTGCCTGTAATTGTGTATATTGAGTGTAACAAGGGTGGGACGGGGCTCTGTGTTCTGCACTTTATTGTGTTGGTGTGTGACTTTTGTGAAGCCTTGATTGTTTTTTGAACTTATTGTCATACAAATATAAAAGAAACTCTTAATATAAATTACAAAACAAGAAAATGCGTGGCCCTCTACCTGTGAGGGACTGTGACCAATCTCATTTCTTCGTAGAGATGACGATGTAGCATGTGTTTGTTGTTGGGAATCTCCAGAGCTTTGGCCATTGCATCTGAGTCAAACGACTGGTCTAAAGCTATCACTGCGCCATGGATCCCTTTGCCCTGAAGATTCTCTGCATATTCCTGCAGAGCAAGCAAACACAACTATTAGAGCAGTAACAATAAAAACAGAGGTAGAGCAAAAAACGACAGCGCTAATAATGATTTTTAGGTTTGTTTTCCTCCATTGTTCTCTTGAGTCCTGCAGCAAAGCTATTACAACATCTTAAATGTGTCTTCAGTATCTATTCTGTAAAGGTGATATACTGTATCCTACTCAAGTAGAAGTACTAATACTTGATTGAAATTGTACTCAAGTATAAGTAAGTCATACATAAAATACTCAAGTACAAGTAAAAAGTAGCTCAAACAAATAGTACTCAAAGTAAAAGTTACTGGTTACTTTCAACCCCCGCATTCATTTTTGGTAATAAATCTTGCCATGGCTCCCTTGTATACAGTAAACATCTCATGTATAAACTTAAAAAGAAAGAGACCAAATTTTGCACAATGTGAACTTAATTTATTTTCCACAAAGGCATCTGTAAAAAATAAAAGGTTTGTCAAAATGTACAATTGTTTTTTAAATAAAATAAAAAAATAAATTGTCAGACTCTAAGTATAGCTAAATTTATGAACTCTAAATAAAACAGAGAAAATAACCAGCATTCAATGCCGTTTTGGCACCGTACATTACGGTTAATCTGATTGGTCGGCTATAATATGAAGCATTTCATTGTTTGTCTGGTCATTTCATTTCATTTGCAGTTTCACAATGTTTGTTGATAATTTTAAAGCAAAAAAAATAATTTACTCAGTAACGGTTGGGTGTAAAAATGTAAAAATTCTTCTAAAATGTACATAAGTACAAGTAAAATGACTGATTTAGAAATATACTCAAAAAAGTAAAAGTACCAAAAAAAAGCAACTCAATTACAGTAACATAATCCATTACTTTCACATCTGCTATTCTGGTACAAAGCAGGAATCCTGCCACTGACCCACCCACCTTGAGGTCTATATTTCGAATCCACTTCATTACACGGTGACACGTCCAAACTATGGGGTCACAGTTCTGGTGCTCACAGTTTGACCGTCGTACCTGCAGAGCCTTAATATGAAACACAACACACGAATGATGCTGTAGCAAACTAAAGTAGGCACCGTCATCAGGAAATGTGGCACCATTCTGACCTCCTTATCAAAGCCCAGCTTCTGCAGCAGTTGGATAGCCAATAGCAGACTGGTCTGGTGGAAGTGGTCACTGATGTTCAGGAACCTGTCCAGATCTCTGCGGCTCAGGGAGTTCAGCACTCGTCCATCAACTAAGTGAGTGTGGAATGTTTGGGAGTACTGGGATAGACCCACGTCACTCAGCCATGATGTTGAAACCCAGTAGTGGTCCAGCTCAGAGGCTTTGGATAATCTGGAAAAAAGACAAACCTGGGATCAAACATTGTAAGGAATGGAACTGATTCTACAAGTAGCCCCAGACTGCTTAAAAAAAGCTTTCCGGAAAAATATAGTTCACATTTCCCAGTGTTAGTTTGGACAGCAAATGTTTATTTAGTTTGTCTTTTAATTGAAGTATGTAAATGTAGTTTCAGTCAAAATGTAGTCATCAGGACTATTTCAGTTAGTTTCGTTTTAGTCAACTAAATGACATTACGATTGTAGTCGATTAAATCTGTAAAGACCCTAAATGCTACGTTCGTGTACAGTACTTTGGTAACTGTACCAATAGCACTGGGGGATGTGCATACGGCAACCGTACAAACAGACACTTTCTTTAAAAAATTATTCTGACATCTTGGTTTCTCTCTTAGTGCCGGAACACATGGCATTTGTTATGATTATGATTTACAAATGAATCATTGTTTCGTCCCATGTGACAACATTACAGTTTTGTTTTTAATAGTTGCCGAAAAATATAAATACATTCTGATTTAGTTTTTGTAAAGACTGTTTTTTTTTTCCAACAAAAAAAAAGAGACGATAAAAGAGCACTGCATTTTCCAACGAATAAAGACTCATTCAGTAATCCATATTGACGGCTTACCCCTGCTCCCCCTCAGCTTTCCTGTAGTCTTCAATGGCCAGTCTTACTTTCCTTCGATGGATTGGATTACTAATTCCCAAACCCAGCTCCAAGTCATCATCAGTCAGGCCCAACAGGACCTTAAACCACAAAAAACAATTATCTATGAGAAAACATCAACACATTTAGTAGTTACACACAAATATATTTAAAAAAAAACTCACAGACTTCTGAATAATATGTACCAGAAGCGTACCTTGCCACTTTTCACGTTTTCCGAGCAGGCTTGGAGGTACATCGGCATTCCCATGACCACCTCCATCCAGGCCTGGACTGCACCTGCCCTCCACAGCGACATGCATGTGGTTCGTGTGATCTCTGCCTGCTGAAGGCGGTCCAGCTGCTCCTCTCCATCAGACAGGCTCTGCTGTGTGAGGCTGTCACAGTCTGAGTTGATTGAGGAAAGGTTATGAATGGTGTTGCAAACAGGAGAGTTTCAGGGTCAGAAGGGACAAGAAGACCAAAAAATATGATGCATCAGAGACAATCTGACAGAAAATCTTATGATGTAGAAACAGTCGTATACGGTATATATACCTCTGTGTTTTATTGTGGGCAGTAGCTATACCTACGGTTGCGGTATCAATATACCGACATTCTTTCCGTATCGCAGTGCCCCTCATTGGCCAGTTTAGGTCACGTGACTAAGACTAAACCTAACCGTAACCCTAAAAATAGTTGCGATATTGAGAACCTAACCCGCTACGTACGTGTACTTCGGTAACCGTACAAATAGACACTTTCTTTAATGTATGCCGTGTTTGATCTTTGTATACGTTGTAAAATTCAGATGATTTTTCTCTAAGTGTACCACTAGAGGGTGCCAGTTTGTGCCACGAGGGAAACTTCCCTAATTCTTTGGATTTAATCTTATTTAGATTATTTTCCAAAGTTCAAACCAGGGTTAAGGTCAATTACATTATTCAGTTACAAATACGTGTTCAATTATCCATGTTCAATTACAGTGACCGGAATTTTTTCCAATTACAATTAAATAGTTTTTTTTTTTTATCTTCAGAAAGTCATTCTCAATTATTAAATTTTAATTAAAATTAATCACAATTACTGAGCTTGAAATAAATGAACTAATAAAAGTTAGCCTTCTGTTAGCATCTCTTATATGGGTCCTAAAAACAAATATCTATCATCTAATTTCCTTCCTATCTATTGGTTACCTTGTTAGGCTTCCTAATCAATGATATATTTAATATTTTTGGTTTGGGCGTCTCAACCTTTTTTGTCTCGGTATACACATTTTTTTGTAAATGGTAAAATGTGTCAAAGCTTGATATGAACCATAGTAATTGTTAATTACTTGTGTGTAGAACTGTACATAGAACTGTAACACGGTTTCCCAGTTTTGCGTAAAGATTCTACGGTAATTGACCATTTTTATTGAATTTTCATGTTAATTACCGTACAATTACAAAGTCAATTATCTAAACTCAATTACAACAGCAACATATTTTAATAATTACAATTATAACTACGCCATATGATGATAAACCCTTTTAATATTTGAATAATTGTAATTAATTATTAATTATGCAATTATAACTGACCCCCAACCCTGATTCAAGCATTAGAAAGCTTGCATCAATACAACCAGAGCAAGTTCTCCGTATACTAACCTAAAGGCTACCAGTGTTTAAATAAGATGATAAAATAATATCAACTCAGACACGTTCTACCAGGAAACATCATCAGCGAGAGTCAACAGAGCAGGATCTAACACACATTGAAAATGGACTCATTTGATTTAGATTTGAATATTTTTGCGAAGGAAAATAAAATAAAAGGTTTGTAAGTGGTTAGAAAATCCATTTTTTTATGTTAATAATATAAAACATATAAACTATCTCATGTGTGAGAGGAATTAAAGTGATATAAATACTGGGATTATTCATAAAACGTCACACTTCTGCTCATCTCAGAGACCCGAGACAATGATTGATACCAGTCCAACGAATCCAGGACATGAGACCTGATTCGTCTCCACATGCCGACATAGAGGCTGCATGCAAATCCTTCCAACATATCTCCAAGAAAGCCTTAAGGAAAACCAAAACTTGTCTTTTCCACTGGATATGACATGATATGAATAATCCCTGGAGAGCAGGAACAGATGGCTGGTAATCACAAATGAACATGAGGAGTTACTTACTGGCAGGAGAGAAGTCGCCATTAAAAACAATGGCAGGAGGAGACGAGGAGACACATTGGACTGGGACACAAGAACAGGATCACTCATGGTACAGAAGATGTGAGCACTTACTGGTTTTTATTTCTAAAATATTTCATTTCAATCTCCATTTTCAAAAACCACTAAAACCTCCTCCACATCTGATAAGGTCAGATAAATATTGGATGTGATCTCATGTTAGTAATTTGTTTTTAAATAAAATACTTTAATAAATTTCACCTTTAAAACAACATTTACTGAATTACAAAGCATTTTGACTTATTGGAGCCACATTTGATAGAAAGGAGGAGGAATTTTACTTAAAGTAAAAAACAGTAAATAGAAAAAAAAAAGAAGGTGGGGCGTGCATTCATAATGCAAAGGGATACAACTCTGCTAAAAACAGTGGGGAAGGGAAACACAGAAGAAAAAACATATTGAGGACATTACTCATTTAATTGGCAATGAAGGGACATCTAACCAAAACACAGAGGTTCATGCACATGTTTGATGCACATTCCTTGGTCTCTTATTGGCACGATTGATCAGACGTAAACAATGTAATGAGCCTGGTCTAATGTTACAATGTTGTAATGTAATACAAACAGAAGTGTTCAACCTTTGGTTACTGCACAATGTTCTAAAAGCAGGGGAGAAAAGTGCCAAAGTAAAAACTGTTAGGAATGACATTAATCCACTCTAATGAAGTTAGTTTTTGATTTATGGATGATTCATCAAGTCAGTAATGATATATAAAATGACTGCGAGTCATATTTTCAGAACACATTTTAAAACTTTTCCTTTTTTTTTTTAATAACTAAAGCAATAATTCCTCTGTTGCTGAGGGCAACTAGCCTAGAATAATAAGAGAACTTCAAAAAAAAAAAAAAAAAAAAAAAAAAAAAAGTCAGAGGCATAATAAGAACATCTGCCAAGAGACAAAAACAATGACACAGTGAAACACTTGGTTCAATAGCTCCTATTTACATATAAACAGCAGTCCTTCAAGTCTCTAGTGTGTTTGTTTTTTAAAAACACACAAAAAACATAAAACACAACTGGGTTTTTACAGCATAACAATTTCTACATATAATTGTAACCCCATGTATATATTTTTATGCATGTAAACATATATACATATGCATACATGTGCACCTATAAATATATATCCAATTTACAAACATACATCTTTAGGTCGATTCACTGTACATGTCGGGCCATATAATTTCTTTCTTTAAAATTAATATCCAGTCAAACCCATAGAAGGAGCAGTCTTCACATACAGTTAGAGACGAGTAGACACACACGCACACGCACACACACACACACGCACACACTCGGTATCACCAGTCGGCATCCTCCTCTATGTAATAATCAGGGGTGGCTGTACCATCAAACAAGCCAGGGTCCAGTGACTTGCGCTGTTTGCCTCGAGCAAAAACCCGCGATAAGGATCCGAGAGTCATCTTCTCCTTCTTCTTCTTACGCTTCTGGTCCTCCAAGTCCTCCATGGACTGAAGAAGAACAAGTAGAAGAAGAAGTAGAAGTAGTCACATTTTTTTCAGAAGCATACAATAATTTATTGAATTTTAATAATGTATATTTATACACATTTGATCATAATATTCATAGAATTATAGTAAATAATGGTACACTATATGTAGTATGGACTTGTGAGTGCACTTAAGACATTTCTTCTGAATCAGAATCCTTTGAAGTCATACGAAAAAAGTACAATGAAATTGGTTGCAATCCCATTCAGTGCAAGAGAAACTATAAAAATAAATTCACAAACTGAAATTCTGCTTATGTGTACTATACTATATTATCTTTGAAAAGATAATGTGCAAAACTCCATCCTTTCACTTTTTAGTGTCTGACTAATAATATAAATAAACATTTGATTATTGTTATATAATTAATTTTCAGCAACAGTTACTACGGAATATAAAATAACAAATCCCGATAATAAATGGGTATTTTACTGCTTAGTTGTGAGTTGACCTTATTATGTTTCATCAGTAAGTGTTTCTATTATGTTTCTACTACTAAAGTAGACATAATGTTTTCTTTAATCACAAAGTAAACAGACTTACATCAGGGGTAAAAATAAACTCAAAACAACACTAAAAACTCCACCATCACCAGAGAAAAGACAGACTGGGCTCATCAGAACAAGGAAGCAGACACACACAGCGGGAGGGCACGTGGGCAGAGGAGCATGTGGGTCGGGGGCAGAGGAGTGTGTGGGTGTCATTACTTGGTGGGGGTGGGGTGGGGGGTGGTTGGGGGCAGCTCTTACATTGCAGAGGGAATGCGTTCGGTGACGAGGTGAGTTGATGTCACTCGGGGTGGACGAGCGATCCCCGTCAGCCGCAGAGGCGTCAGAGATCACCGACGGCTGGCGGGAGTGGCAGGGGCTGATCCTGACCACAGCTACAGGTGCAACACACAAGCACACCCGCACATACACGTTGAAGACACCCTCAGTTAGTATGAGCCAGGAAACCACCCGTTAGTGAACACCAAGCAGCAGAGAGCACAGTGCTTTCAGAGCTCACCCTGTTTGTCGGTGGGGTGCCCGTGGTACAGGGTCTGCTGGCTCTGCCTGATGGCGGCCGTCAGCGGGAGGTCGGCCTGCATCACCCACTCCTGACTGCCGTTCACCACAGGCTCCGTGGGCATGGACACTGAGTGTCGTTTGGGTACGTCTTTAGTCAAAGTGGCTAATGACTGCTTAGCCTGAGAAACATAAGAAATAATATTAATACATCAGCTGTCACCACTTCATGGATCAGTCACAATGAAACGCTGCACCTGAAACAACACAGTGTTAATGAAAAGGGTCTAACTAATTCTGGTAGCTGGTAACATAGATAGAGGGGAATCCACTGTTTCTTTAGACAAGCAAAATACTTCTAGACTAAAAGCTTTCAGAGCTAAAACACTTTACTTAAGTTTTATACATAAAGGCTGACGTTATGCTGTCATTATGACATGACACCTGTCATAGCATGAATACAGTGTCATGAAGGCTGTCATTAAGTGTCATTTGTTACCCTAACCCCTCCTTCCTCCCTTCCTTCTACCCCTTACCCAAACCCCCGTACCTACCACCTTACCTTACGAACACAGCCGTTGAGTCTGAAAACATTAAATGAAAAAGCATTTTTCATATTTGACAGAAATATTTTCTTTATCAACTTGTAAATAAAATCTGCCAAAACAAGAATGCCGTTTTGTCTAAAGTTATTTAGACTTTGGTTGTAGTGCAAATAAAACAAACATATAATTGTTGTTTTCCCATGAGTTTATAAGAGAAGCCTTTATCTGGGAATTAGCACACATATCAGTGAGGAAGTAACAGTCTGTAAAAGGAGAACAGGAAGCTGGATGGATTTATTTTCTGTGTGTGTGTGTGTGTGTGTGTGTGTGTGTGTGTGTGTGTGTGTGTGTGTGTATAGACAGCACTGCAGCTCTGGCTCCAATGGGCCAACCAACAAATCTGATTTTATGCTGCTGCTTGACGTGAGGATCTGTGGGTGGCTGTGAATCGCCAAGGGAGGAGAGGGATTAATAACACAAAGACTGACAACTGAACCTCAGAACTAGCAGCATGGCATCTCCACCTAGTGAGAGTCTTCATGTTCTGACGGAGAGGAAAGAGGCAAGGGCACAAAGCAGAACATCGGAGCGAAGAGGAATCCACAGCCCACACCTCATCTTTGTTCATGCTTCATATGCCAGACAACGATGACATCACAGGGCTTGTAATACTTGGTGGAGGAGTGTGTGCGGGAGGTGACTCACCATGGTGAGCTCAGCCTCCAGTTCTTTGATCCTGTTCTCCTTCATGTCCATCTGAGAGCGCAGGGTGTTAGCTTGCTCTGTGGACTCTTTGGTTTGCCTCCTCAGGTCCCACTTCTCTCTCTCCAACATGTCCTTCTCTTTCGCTAAAGCTTTCACTGCGTCCTCGCTCTCCTGCAGAATCAACAGTCACTCACTGCGTGGGTCAAGGGTCACAAAACAGTCCACAGCTTGAAATGTCGGAAACGTTCTCTGTCTCAACCCTGATATCGATTGACGACAGGGTTGGGGTCAATTAATTGATGATTAATTACAATTATGGTATAATTATAATTGTATTAGCAATCTGTTGCTGTTGTAATCGTAATTAAAATGTTTTTCAGATACTTGACTTCGTAATTGTAATTGCCATGAACATTCTAAAAAATTTGTCAATTAAATTAAACTGGGGAACCACGTTACAGTACTACACATATGTAATTAACAATTATAAAAATGTTTCATATCGAGCTTACCCACATTTTACCATTTAAAAAAAATTAATTGTGGGGCATTCCGACACAGAAAAGGCTCAAATTCCCACACCAAAATTATTAATACCTATATTTTTATTGATTAGGAATCATAACAAGGAAACCAATAGATAGGAAAGAAAATATGTGATATATATTTGTTTTTGTGTATTTTACAGCTGATTTAGGACCTGTTATCGTAAGAGATTGTTAACTTTTATTAGGTTATTTATTTCAGGATCAATAATTGTAATTTGCAGCGTAATTATAATTGCATTTTTGAGGGTAAAAAATAATTATTTAATTGTAATTGAAAAAATATTGGTCACTGTTGACCCCAACCCTGACTGGCCTGTCTGACATTGCACGTCTCGTGGTTTACATCCACAGTTCAAAAGTATGTTGAATCATCAACAAAGTGATGTAAAGATGCTGGAAATTCCTCAAAACACATTATTTTTATTCAACTTATTCAAGCGACTGTCATCTGTTTATACATTTTATAAACTCTTGTTTTTGACTTATTTTCACTGTTGACAGTGACCAAAGTCACCAATTTTCATGCACAAAAAAAACCTGATAAGAGCTTTACCAAAGATCTGCCTCACCTTTCGGTGCTGGTCGTAGTTGCGTATAAACTCTCGCAGCTGCTCCTCTCGGCTCTCCAGTGTTGCGTACAGCTGCTGCATCTGACTTACCAAGTCTGCTTTCTCCACCTTTAGACGCTTACGGTCGGCTTTCATGGCTGCAACACACACAGATTTACACAGATGTATTTTATTGAAGATTGGAGAAATCCCAACAAAGTCCACTAAGGAAATTTGTGATTAAAACAATAATTTCTGTTTTATTTTCTAAAATAATTAATTAACCTCATTTAAGTAGGAATTCCAAATCAAATGAATAGACTACCAGTAGTTGTCTAATCGATATTTAACAACAGCTGAATAATAAAACAGATCCCTACAGGTTTGCAGGGGAGCCTATAGAGCCTACACCAGCGGGACTCGACTATATGATCTCTGCACTGGAGGGCAGCATTACTCAGCAGTAACATAGATCAATATTCTTCATTAATGTTTTTAAATGCATTTTTTGCTATCCACCAACTCTTCACATTTTTGGGGGACCTTTTGTCACTCTAATGCAAAACATAATAAACTCCAGTATTTGATTATATTACAGTGATTTGTTAGATTGGGATTCATCTGGTGGTGCTTCAGTCATTTATTTGTTAAATTTCCTGATTAGGGACTTGGTAGAGTGAGGAATTTCTTAGTTCCAAAATGTATGTTTCATATGGTGGGATTTGTGTGAAGACAGTTTTCCTTCTCTCTCTTTCTACTCTGGTTTTGTTGCATCAGAGAAAATGTGAGCACTTATATTTGGTGTTTGGAGGTGTGTGTATGTGTGTGCCTTGTATTTACCACAGTCAGCCACTAGCCAGCACTAGCTCCTCAAGGTAAAACTCTGTTGTTATGATATTGAAGAGAAGTGGACCACAGAAAAGGATGCAGACTAATTGTGAACTTGGACAAAGGCCCTAATTGTCATTAATTAATTCTAACAGATCTGGTTTGTACTCTATCTCCTCCAGAGAACTCCAGCAGTGACGTTCATTATTGGACTACTTTGCAGGCGGAGGAAGAAAAGACGTTCTCCTTTTAACAGCACAGATGTGTCACATTCACATTCCTTCTGTCAGTCTCTTCATATTTTACACTCAGTGTTTAAACCAGTTTTCCAGCAGTTGCACAACTTGTCACAAGCGTACAGTTAGACATTAAACATCGGCCCTCTATATTTTTTTCTTTTAAACTGTAGACAGACCATTATTCAGCGATCTAAATCTTCACGTATTGCAGAATGAAAACGAACAAAGTCAATAATATTTCAGAGCTAAGCTTATGAGTTATGATCGATGAACGTTTATTAAATCGAGCTAAACTTGGCAGCTCTGGGACAGGGGGAGTCGCCCTTTTAAAACTGAAAAATGTTAAACCTGTTCAGATGGAAATAAATGATATAATTCAAAATCCCATAACACGCAGCGATGCCAACTCTTGCAAAGCAATGAATATTATTTATTGTGTATTTGGTTTGTGTAGCTGTGTATTATAATGTGTGTGCATTGGTGTTGTCTCCTGACCTTGTAAGGCCTCCTTGGCGCGGCTCAGCTCTTGCTCCTTGTCTCCCAGTTGCGTGTGGAGCTCGGTGGCAGAGAGCTGGTTTGCAGAACAGCCTCCCTGTGTCTCCTCTAGGCCTTTACTCAGCATGTCCTTCATTTGCCTCAGCAGGTGGACCTCCTCCTGAAGCTGGACCAATTCTTCACGCAACAACACTGCAGGACACAAACAGTTTAAATTTAAAAGTGCTTTATAGTCATAAAGAAGAGGAAAAAACATAAAAAACAGTCATCAACATCCCCTGCCAGATTTGTTCTCATTATAACTCACAACCTTTTCCTAAATGTCCTAAATCTAAGAACTTAGATGTGTACATAAGAAAATGTTATCACATCAGAATATAAAATTACTAACTATCTTGAACGGTTTCTAAGAAAAGCTGTCCCCTTTGAGCAGAATAAAAACAAGTTCTGATGAACAACGTTCCCGTGGCCCGCGCCAAATAGCACGTACCACGTTCCTGAGAATTCAGTGAAATTACTTGGTTCCGCAAAGTAAAACAAATGAAATTGTGCAACGTAAAATTGTAATCTACGTTGAATTGCCTTTGAAATGATATATCACACGACTATGTTCCTATAAATTTAGAAATTACCTGTAGGTCCTCGGGCCCCTGTCCCTCCCCTTTTTAAAAAGGTCTCCTAGAGGGTGTTGACATCCGCTCATAGAATATCAATGTGAAATCACAGCCCAATTCAATGAGCATTGATGGCGGAGTAGTCATTTAAAATATGGGGCCCCAGGGGGCCCCCCTGTCGCCCCTGTAGCACATACGGAGTAATGGGCACCATTCATATATTGTTATGTGTCAATGATTCGGGATCACCAACTGTCGCAATATTTGACTCACAACTAAATGAGAAAACGACTTTGATGGAAGTTACCAAAAAAGGGGGGTGGGCCCCCGGGCCCCTAATTGAATTGTGTGAAGCATAATCGTAATCTACGTTGCATTATCTTTAAAAAAACGATATATATCACACCTATGTTCCTATAAATTTGGAAATTACCGGAAATGGGGGGTGGGCCCCGTACCCCATTTTTAAAAAAGGGCTGAGAGAGTCTCATCATATTCATTCATAGAGTGTTCATACCAAACTGCATTCCGATCTAACAAGAACTAACAGAGGAGTAGTCATTTGAAAAATGTGGCCCCCGGGGCCCCCTGGTGCCCCCGTAACGCGTACGGGGTAATGGGTCCCATTTATTTATTGGTATGTGCCAATGATTCAATACCACCAACCGCAAATAAATGAGAAATCGACTTTAATTTTTTTTTTCTTTTGGGGCCCCTTGGGGGGAAAAAATAATTGCGCGCTTCTCATTTTCAAACTCCATCAACGTATTGATACCCTGAGGCCACACACCGAATTTGGTTATGCCATCTTAAACAGTTTCTGAGAAAAGCTGTCCCCTTTAACTCGGACGCATAGACGGACACACGGACGGACGCACAGACGGATGCACGGAGCTCACACCTACATCCCCCTTCCACTTTGTGGTGGGGATAATAAAGAGAGAGGACTGAAATGAGGGATGGATGCTGGAAAATAGGAATGCGTTGGGGGTGATGATATTTTATTTGACTCAGCAGTATCAGCATTTCCTATTTCCACAATAAGCATATCCCTCTGTGAGCCAAGGCCAACAGTGAACGCTGAGTGACGGACCAACGACTGGAACTCATCACTGAAGTGTGTAAATGGGAAACAGCCGCCTGTGCAGCCCAGTGTTTCCCATCTCCAGTGCCATGCCTCACCACCCTCAAAGGGAAACAGAGGGACAAACAGGAGGAGAATCATCAGCAGCAGCGGCTGGTGGACCTGCTAGTGGACAGCTGGGAGAACAGCCAAGAAAGTTGGATCCCGCTAAGAAGAGGAAAGCACTGACTTCAACTTTGGAATAATAAACTGAAAAAACAACAATATTCAAAATGTTCCTTCTGTTAACTAATGACCGTGTAGTAAGAACATGGCGATGTATACACAAGTGAACCACAGCAATAGTCAAGGTTAAACTCTTAAACAGTGTTGTTGTGGTGAAAATTTTAACTGAATCCTAATTAAAATCCTAATCCTCAACATTCATTCACATTTACACACCAAACATATTGGAAATCAGAAATCATGGACAGGGTATTATCAGTGCTTTAAATCCAGTGCTGTCCTTTCTATAGGCGGAGCTTGATATGCATGGTGTGTTTCCTATCGACGGCACTTTCATCACAGGATTATTTTATATAAAATTATATTAAATTAGAATTTAATTCTAGTCAGTCTTTTAACTAAAATGCAACTTAGTTTCAGTCAAAATGTTGTAATCGGGATCATTTCAGTTATATTCTAGTTTTAGTTAACTAAATGACAGATACTGTCAATGAAAATATACAGTTTATGCATTTTTAAAAATGCCATTAACATTTATCAACCTGGTATTAGATGTATTAATGTTTGTAAATACAAATTTGACCACATGATCACATGAGTTCTGAACTGGATTTTGTCCCATGTAACGAAAATATAGTTTAGTTTTTATTAGTCGACGAAAAATGATATATTCTGATATAGTTTTAGTTCACGTATTTTTTTACATTAGTAATAGTCTCATTTTATGTGACTTGAAAAAATGTATTTGACAAGCATTTTAGTCAACAAAATTAACAAAATTAAAAAAATATTTATTGGGTTAACTTTTAGTTTGGGATTTTTTTTTTTTCTTGCACAAAATTATATCAATGAATGCAATAATATTTTAATGTGAGAAATATTGGGATATATTTGTAATTTCAAAATCTTCATCTCATCTGAAAATGGTAACAACTACAAAATGTAACATATTAAAGCTGCACTACCTGAATCTTGAACCATGACATGAATTTGAACTGTAAATCCCGCCCCCCACTCTGATAGTCCCTCCCAGTCTGCCAGTCTCCTCCTATCACGGAAGTGCACAAAATCGCGCACGAAAGCTGAACGTGCACTATCGGTAAAATACGTTGCCACGCAAAGGGATTGCACATAAAATATAGGAAAATTAAACATTAGATTACCTGTCTAGAAGGAAAACAGCCACTTGCGCGTCCAAAGTTAGTCCAAGACTGAAAACAAGTTCACGCGATGCACACGCTTCACTATATATCGCGGCAGCCAATGAGGAGGCTCCTTTATGGGCTCTGCTCACCCCTCCTTTCTCTAAATACTGTGATCGGAGCTGGAAGGGGGTGACCGCCAAGATATTGTCTTCTGGGGTTTTATTAATTAAAATACTTAATTATAAGGCACAGACAGCACGCAGACGTACAATTTTTTCAGAAATGATTACTTTTACGATATATATGATGCTAATAAGAATTTTTTTTTAATGAAAGAAAATAAATCGAGTATCTCAGCTTTAAATTGACTCAATATATGTTTTCTTTTTAGCGTACGGATTAAGTGAGACTGACTGTGTGCATTGCAAAGATAGCTTTTCTTAGTCCCGTGCACATCCTCTTAACATTCAGCAGTTTCCCATAAAAAATCAGAAGTAAGTGTGAATGCATAAAAGTGTTTGTGTGAGAATGGGAGCTTTGTGCAGGCCTGCAGCCAGATGTTGGAGGGCTGCAGCAGCTGCGATAAGAAAGGAAGGGACAGTCCATCGGTCTCTGTCAGAGCAGCGTTACGGAGACTCACCAGGCAGCTCTGCTCTGCTCTGCACGTGACTAAGACTGAAGAGAGCAATCCTTTATGTTCTTTTTCTTACATTTATCTCTTTACATGCAGACTTCTTCTCATGGTTAGCTTTGGTGCTGCTTGTTGGTCTGAGGTGAACACAATTTCATTTTGAAGTGCTTTGTTCTTCCCCAAGTCATAAAAATGCTATCAAGACAATCTATATTAGGAAACTCATATTTCAGTCAACATGAGCCAATCTGAGTTTATAATAATGTATTTTTAACACATACACAAGCTTTAACTAATGTGGGATGATGTGCTTCTGCTTTAAATCAATAAAACAAAGTGTGGGAGAATTGTCTATGAAGTGCTGAAAGTGTGCAACAGAAATCTATGAGTTAATTCCAATTTTTTTTTTGCTTTTTCAAACATAATCAATGCAGAGAAATAAAAAATTCTCCTTCCGGTGCTTCAGATAACTTATTAAAAGGCGCTGACACAGTCGAGTCATATACTGTCCACACTTATAGATACATCTATAGCCAATCTAAAAAAGCTATTTATAATGGAAGGAATCCTCTGCACTGCATGCAGTTGTATATGCTCCACATTCTGAATGGTGCAGCCAGTTTAGCCAAGCTATTAGAGTCCTCCCACATGTGAAGTGAAACCCACACTTCTTTCCCACTCAGCAGTGGCCTGTTCAATGAACTCATCATCCAAGCCTCCCATTAGAGTGTCCATCAAAGCCTGTCAATTACACAGTGGAATGGCTCAAAACATGCAGCAGCTGAGGGTGGAGAGCACTGAGTGCCCGGGGGCTCAGAGACCACCTCTGGTGAAGTGCTGGCTAAAAACATGTGGATTGGTCAACCTGAACGAGTCTCCTATGAAACTAATGACATATTGAATAAATGAAGGATTAATTCTGTTAAAACACAATTCTGCTGTACAAAACAGAACTAGAGATGAGACACACGTGTTGAAGCAGTTTTTTGAGTCAAACATCCACGCTTATTATTTTACTGTGATCATCATAGATGACTTTTTTCTTTCAGTATAGCAATACATTTTAATTGTTTTTTTTAATGTTAAAATTATCCTAAATGACAGTTTTAATAGAATTTCCATGTCAATTACAACACATTTTTTTTCTAATTAAAAATACAATTATAAATAAAACATAATTGTAATTAATTGCGTAATTACAATTATAATTGACCCCAACCCTGCCTGACACACTGTTCCATCAGTTTCGCTGTCACATACTGTACAAACACATTGACCTTTTATTTTTGCTTTGATTTGTGTCCTCAAAGCCTTGAGACGCAGAGCTCGCTTATACATTTGACACTTGTACTAGAATTAAAACTTGTTCCTATTATATTTTGTTATGTGCGAGCTGCTGGTTTGAAACCCACTCCTTTCTAACATGTTGGTGTCATGTCCTCAAGGACACCTGTCCTTCATCGCCCTGTGACAGGGGTCTGCAACCTGCGGCTCTGGAGCCTCATGTGGCTCTTTGACTCTTTAGCAATGGCTCCCGATAGCTTTCAAAAACTTAATAAAATAATTCATTATTATTTCTTACAGAGGGTATTGATGAATAATGACATTAACTTCAAATAAAATTAGGATAAAAACAATTTGTTAACCTAAAAATAAATCACATTGTGCAATAACTTGCGCCTGTGGCTAACCTTAAGTTGTAATGAAATCCCTGGTAAGATAACTAAACTAACAAAAAGACTATTCTGGAAGAAAATAGATATGTTGCAAGAAATTAAATCCATTAATTATTTTACATCATTTCAACTTTATAGAATTTTATACACTGTATTGTTTGTATTGAGAAGGTTTTTTTTCTTTTTCTTTTTTGTCCCGGCTCCAGAAGGACTTTAATCCTGGCGAGATTAGGCAAAATGGCTCCTTTGAGAGTAAAGGTTGCTGACCCCTGCCCTGTGACAACACTGGTGGTTGGATGGGCCATAGACAGGAAAATGGCAGCTATGCTTTTGCAGGTTTTTGTAACGTAAGTGCTTTGAGTTTCTGCGGAGATAAAAAATGTTCAATATACATCCAACTGACATTTTTGTATTACACTTACATTATACGTTATTTATTATTAACATGTAATGTTTGATAATTACTCCAACATTTTTACAAGTACAGATTTAACTAAATTAGTTTACTTTGAGAGAATTTCAAAGGGTGTCATATTATGATTGAATTCATGTTCTTACGGTAGGTTTATTAATTGCCAGTGTATTTTTTCTTCATATTTAATTTGGTGGACTATCTGTAATGGCAGTACAAAAATGGTTAGAGAGTTTTTACAAATATGTGGAATATACTCGTTCTTTGTTAAAAGTAAAATCTAAAACTATAATTAAACTTAATCAGAATCTGCAGATCTTTTCACATTAAACGTACGGTCAATTGTTCAGCATCATTTTGCAGACACATTAATTGTCCCGAGCGAAGAGTTTGAGCCCCAGTTTAACTAAAGAACATCTGAACAGTAACGACAGATTTCTCAAAACCTGAAACCAAGTTTTTCTTTTCCATGAAACTTTATCAAGAGAACCAGTTCCCCGCCTGCTCGTATATTTGAAAGTAGAAGATAAAAACAACACAGGACAATTGGGATCGGTGTCAAATATCTGTGAGGTGACGGCAGCCAACTGCTCTACCCTGAGGAGCTACGATGACAGCGGCTGTCACCTGACGGTTCATGTCTGTGTGCGAGTGTCGGTTTGTACGCTGGGTCTTCAGCTATTTCTGTCCACAGTGCTGTGGGATCCTGTCCTCATGTATGGTTTTATTATTACTGGATAACAAGATCCCATTGCACTTGTAGCTTTACTGTGTCAAATACCATTTAGAACATTTAGTTACATTAAGTTATTCATTTTACATTGACAACATGATCAAAACCTACCAGCCACGTGACAGAGACATCGAGGTAAGACATTCTGGTTAAACAACTTTTTCTTCCATAAAATAAACATGTCGACTAAAACATGTCAAAGATAAGACTGCAGTTATTTCTGTGGCTGTGCAGAGAAAAAAAAACACAATCCAAACTTTACAAAAACTGTAGCCAACAGTTCTCTGCACTAACGGAGCAGTTTTCTTTAAAAGGATTAAGTGTTAAGTGGTAAAAATGTCACCTTTTTAACAGATTCTATGGCGGGGGATTTGAAACTTGTCAAGTTCTGCTGATATTTGTTTATTCGTTTTCATAAATTTTTGTATTCATTCGTTCAAAATAAATAATCCACATGCACCAAATACATTTAACTTTGTGCTGCTTTATGCTGTTAGTGTTGCAAATAGTGGATGATGCACTAAGAGATTGTGTGCGAGTTAAAATCAGGAAAACTAGTTTGTAGGAAGGAAAGGCTGCAAGAAGTGACATGGCAGGTGGTTTATATGATGTAGCGTGATATTAAAGAAAGGCAAGTTCCTTTTACATGCATCAAAATGTATTTGTGCAAATCAAAGCCCTCTTCAGAACAATGTCAAATGTGACCAATGGTTAGTGGGAACAAACACACAGAATAAAAAAAAAAAGCTTTTCTGCAGGCGTCTGACATGAGTAGAGCAACAGGATACGTCTTTTAAAGGTCAAAGTAAATAAAAAAGAAGTGTCTAGTATCTTATTATATTTCATATTTTTTTAATTTCTTTTTTATTGACTAAAAAAGTGCAAAGTCTTAAAAATTGTCATATTTTTTAAAACGATTCTTTAAAGTGATGGATTTGATAGAAGCTGGCTGTTTTTGTGCAGTTAGCCACTGTTGATGCAATGCCTACATCAATTTACTGACATTTATCAAGTCTGATTTCATTCTTGAATCTAGATCTAAAAACTAAACGTAAACTTGCGTAAAAATCAAGTTTACATTTACAAGGTGAGATGACCATAAGCAGAAGAAGTATCACGTCCTCGTCCATTAACCAACCAAAATAAATGAAAGCATTTACTGTAATAAAGAGTCTTATGACGGTGCAGTGTGAAAAATGAAAACCTGACTGCGAACAGCCTCTCATGCATCACAAATGTAATTTTGTATAATCTGTTATGATCTTCATTTTAATAATCCGCGCTTTGAAGTGTCAAACTTGGTGAGAGATGACGTCTTATAAGATAGCGTGAGTGTGCTGGTGGGTGGCTATTTCTGCTCTGTATGATGAGACGAGCATACATTTATTTTACGCTGCGGCCTCCACTATTTACTGCTAAACAAGTCTGTTAAAACTATTTAAAGAGGAAACTGTGTAATTTATATGCTTTTACATCACAGCTAGTGATTAAAGACACATTTAGGAGGGTTAAAATGATTTATGACGTGCATAAAAGACCTACAGTAGAGTATTGTGTTCCAGCATTAAATATACTTCCAATTCCAAGTGGACATTTGAGGCAAAGTAATTACTGCAATTTTATTTTAGATAGACATTTTTACAGGTACTTTTTGAGTGGAGTAAACATTCACTGTAGCAGTTTTCCTGCTTTAACACACATATTTTGACATATTTTGACATGATGAATTCATGTTGGGTGTGGGATACATATGTATGTGTATATACGTATATATACATATGTGTGTATCCATAAAATGAAGAGTCCGTCCTTAAGACTGCTCTACTGTAAAGTGTCTTGAGATACCATTGGTTATGATTTGGCGCTATACAAATAAAAGATTGATTGATTGATTGATTGACATACATGGTGACAACCTGCAGAACAGTAGAACACTCCATGCTGAAGCCAATCAGCCTGTAATACATGTGATGCAAAGATTCCTGGAGATGCGGATGTGAAGGAGACATTTTTAAACTTAGTTCTCATCTTTACTGTTAAACTGTTGCATGTCATATGTGCTTTATTGTCTTGTAAAATTATTATTGGTACAGCAATTTAACTTGGATAAGAACGCAAATAGTCTTCATCAGTCTGTGAACAATGGATAGCAATGGTCAATGGTCTAATGTAAGGTTGTTTGGATTGTTGGCACGCTTTATGTGGATTTCAGTGATATTAATACATTACATATTGTACATGGTGACACTGTTTTTAGTTGTTATGCTGCAAATGAGTGGAACAAACTGCCAGCAGAGCTAAACATTTTTAAATCCAGGTTAAAGGCACTCTTTGTATCTACTGTGTACGACTGAGAGGGAGCTTTTTAGTCATAATATTGTTGATTTAGTGTTTTTACTGCTGATGTTAAATGTTCTTATTGACTTTTAAACTGTTAAAAGTTTTCCGTTGCACTTTTTAATCACGTAAATTACATTAAATTGCCCTGTGTATGAAATGCTCTGTACAAATAAATTTGCCTTGCGTTGCCTATTTTTTAAATAAAACAAATTTACATCAAGAAAATGTATAAGTCAATGACTTCTCATGTAAAAACGTTTTATTATATTATTTAATGGTTTACAATTCCATTCATAGGCCATTAAAGTTGAATATCATCCATTAATGGTTCATTTGGAAAAAAAATTCTTTATTGGCACATCTGCAGTTTACTGCATTTGATCTGAATGTATAATTATTTAAACCAGAGTAAATCTACTAACTATATAAACAGTATAGTAAACTAAATAGACGTCTTTTATATTTGCAGTGTATTGTCAAGTATCTGCATGGGTTACATCATTGTTGAAATGAGAATCGCCAAAAGCACTTCCAAAGCTTCTCAGAACTGGGAGCAGGACTGGGCGCTCTTGTTGGGTCTTGTTAAAAAAATCAGGAAGCCGAGCTGACAAAAAAAATAACGTTCCCCGGTCAAACAGGTCTGAAAGCTTGTGAAGCGTCTTACATCAACTCATAATAAAAAGTGTCTTTCCTCAAAGAGACTTTCTCAGATCTATGAGGCGTCTGTTTACAAGTTAAACAAAAAACGCTTTGCCGGGATTTATGAATCTGCTCAGTTTGACGCACAAATCTGTCACAAAGACGAGAAGAAAATGGAAAAGGGGGGGATGGGATATAAAAGGATCACATACAAACACCTTTATCCCCGCAGAAGCACCCTGCTAAGTCTTAAATCAGGGAGTGTTTGGGAAGCATATTCATAAGTAGAGTGTAGCGATTAGCTGGCACTGGAGGCAACAGTGAGTGCTGTGTGAAGGGAGTGGGCTGTTCATATGGCATTAGACATACATCCAGCTACAAATAGCAGTGAAATCTCTGAGTAGCCTTTTTTTTCTCGTCTTTAGTGAAATCAACAGAACGAATGTCAGCACACACTGAACACCAGAGGACTGTACTTTTTATACCCTGGGAAGTCTCCACACGTTTAAGTCATAAATCCACTGCATCAAATTGTCTCTGTCCCTACAGGCATTTGTCAACCTATTTTGGCACACGTTATGGATTTAAAAAAAGTAACATCATAATACAATAATTTAACTCATTCCAAATTTGTTTGTAAGATGTTAAGCCTTTTCTATTTTTCAGTTTAAAATTAGTTACGTTAACTGGACTTGAAATTTGGCTTGAAAGCTAAACGTTGCAAGCCAAAATTCATGTCCAGCGGCCTTAAAGTAGAACTAAGTAACTTTTTCACCTTAACAAATCCTTCTCGTAGTCCCTCTGAGGGTAATACAAGTGTTCATGGGGTGATTGCGGGGGTCTTTCATCTCCCCCTTCTGTCTCTGGCCAGAAAACCACACTTGCAACTTTCCCTGCCTCCGAGCCAGTACCAGTCTCACAGCTCTGTTCCCATTACAAGACGTACTGCTTTACGACAGCCCAATACACACTAATGCTAGACTATCACCAGCCCCGTGGCTGCTCAGGGTTGTCTACAAATTCACTTTTCTTAAACTTACATCATGGCAGAGCCAGTAAAAAAAAGGCAGAGAAGACTTTTGTCCGAGGAGGGGAGGAAAAAAAAAACAGGAATCGGATCGACAGAGGGCTCAAACACAAATCCACTTGGGGAAGGCACATGCTGGCATTTGTTTACATTACTTATTTTTTTTTAGATCATGTTCGATAGTACCCAACTCTTCAGACATTTCTTCATGTTATCCTTCTTCTACCGTCTTGGGAGAGCTCCCACCCCACAGCATGTAGGCGGTCAGGAGTGTTTATGACAAAAACAAAACCAAAAGGGACCTTTAGTGGGAGCGCTAAGCGCAAGTTACTTAGTTGTGCTTTAACGAAGCTACCAGAATTATCATTTCCTGGATGACTGAGAACCTCCACAGACAGCGTGCATTTTTTGTTAATTATTAAGCGCGTTGTGTCTATGAAAAAGTGCCATATAAAACCCAATGCATTATCACGCATTCATTGCATCCCGTCTCGACTACTGCAGAAACATCCTCTTTGGTACAACCTCCACTCCTAAATAAACATCCAAAACGCAGCTGCCCCCCTCCTCACCCACACCCGTGACCACATCTCCTCTGTCCTCCAAAACTTCCACTGACTCCCTGTTCCTCAGCGCATCGAATTCAAACTCCTTCTCTCCCATAAAGCCATTAATAATCAGGCCCTCCCCCGCAGCCTCCATTCCTGAGATGAAAACCTCCTCACTGTCCAGGACCAAGCACAGAACCTGGGGGACAGAGATTTCTCTGTCGCTGCCCCCACCCTCTGGAACTCCCTCTCAAAACTCACCTGTTTCACTCAGCTTTTAACATTTAACCTCCCACTCACTCATTTCTCTCCTCTGAGTCATATTGTCTTCAATCAAGGTACTTGTTGTTTTTATGCTGTAAAGTGTCTGAGTGTCTTGAAAAGTGCTTTTAAATAAAAATCTATTATTATATTATTATTATTATTGTTTTTTGTAGCAATAGCAAGTTGCACCTTTTCCCTAAGGTGTGCAGCTCTGGGTTTGATTTTCCTCTTACTATTTAGACTTGGGGCGGTTATATCTCTGATTTCCTTCCAAAGTCTGAACTTCAGTCTCTAAATTGTCCTTTTAAGTGAATCTAGTGTGTATGACTGAGTGGGTAGTTACGAGCATTTGAAGTGTCTTTGTGTGTATTGGTTTCCTTACAATATTAATCTCTACACTGAACAAACCCAAAACGTAAAGGTACTTATACAGTACATTGAACAATAAAACCGTGGGTGGTTCACTTGCACAACCTTAATGAATTTCAAAGAGTTTTGATGGGGGGAACATGCAAACTCTACACAGGCCTTAATTGCTCCTATAAGGGTAGACGTAATAGAGAAAGGTATTGACGAGTATTGCGTCCACTTTCACTTTGGATTTCTATTACAGCTGAGCTCAGTTGACTAGTGCAGATAGCTGTAATTAATTCAAACATTTATTATGTGCAGATTAGGCCCCCTGGCTGAAATGTGCCACTGCAGGGACACCCCCACCCACCAACCCACCCACACACACACACACTTACTTTATGGACCAGACGATTCAGCCCTGCAATACTAAATCGTCTTTTTTAAAATGAAAGAACAGACAGCTTTTAATCACAGTTACATTGCATTAGGTTAACTGAAAAAGAAATACGCACTAACTAAAAACAACACAAAGTAAGTTGAACTTTGCCCTTAAAGCAACAACAGGAGTTTGTAAAGTAACAGCAGTGCTGCTGATCACTGTGTTTGACAGAAATCCCATTTAGTCTCGCTCTCGTTAATCTGATGACGAACGAAATATCATTCACTGAAATCTATAATATTCTGCTTCAGCCTAAACATGAACCCTGAACTCCCCTTTCTAATTGCTAAAACGATAATTAGAAAATCATTACCATTCTCCAAACTATAGCCAAAACAACTGCTGGAGGAGACGATAATGTTATATTTTTTTTAATGAGATAAAAACATTTTAGGCCTCATTATAAATAATTTGAAGATCATTTGCTGGAAAAAAGAGGTTAAAATTGTCGGGAAAAACCTTGTTTGATCTTCACTGTAAACACTCCATTTAGTGACATAGTTGGAAGTTTTTTACATTACATTGTGGGATGTGGACCGTAATCTCCAGCCGCTTTTATAGCGGCAAAATACAACACATTTTGCAAACAAGCATATCTAAAGGTCAACAATAAAAAATGTCTCCTTAACACATTTATAGATTAAAAGTAAACAAAAAACTGCAACTAAAGTGCTTCAGCTTTTAAAGGTGTTAAAGAGAGAATATATTGATCAAATCCAGCTAAGTGTCGAGAATATTTATCTAGTCAACTTAAACTGAAAACTGTGTGAAAAGTAATTGATCGTCCTTTATACTTTACAATCCAGTACAATCATACAGTACTGTACAAAAGTTCTGCGTTAAGCAAACGGTGGCAATAAAAAAATATGCTCAACCCCACACATCTCCATTACTTTGATAAAAGAAGAGCATCCCTAACCTGTGCTCACTATTACTGTGGCTCGAACCAAAAGTCATCATAATCCATTTGATGTGATGAGACCTTTGCTCCTTCATAAAAGGAGAAAGACGTAGTGGAATAAGTAATCAGTAGATGGGTTTTTTGGTTGAGATCTTGGCCATCAAGGACCAAAATGCCACAGAGCAATAAAACTGTGCCAACTCTTAGGATGGGACCAAACATCTGTCAGAATAAGACCTAGTCAGCAGAGAACAGGAAATGGACTTGGTTTTAGTAGCGACTCTTCCTCCCTCATGTCCTGAGGCAGGCCAGTGTAATCCACAGACTACATGTGGTGCCTGCCCTGCAGCTGCACCTCCTGCTCAGACTTGTGTATGAGACTTTCTTAACTTTATAGAAAGCTTTTGAGATACGTATGCGAACAACACACACTTGTTCTGAGCTAATTAATACTGAGGAACATACACACATAAAATGATGAAAGTATCAGTGAAAGCAACAACACACACACACACACACACAAATGACTGCAAAGAAGCATGTGTGAAGCGGTGGCATCATCCACGTCAAGTTCATCCTAATCTCCTGTCATTTTAAATATTGACCTCAGGGTTTAAAGTCCCGAGTCACATGGAGCACACACAAACCAAACATGGCTTCTATTAACACATAAACCCCTGCAACACACAACACCAACATATCCAAAGACATCAAATAAAAAATAATATAGTTTAATTAATGCTCTTTTATCAGGAGTTCTAAGCTAAGGAGTTCAAATATATACAGTATATGTTCTATCCCTGTCTTTAATCCTATTAATGCACACATATATATGCATAGGTTCTACGTTACCAACACATGAGAAAAGGTAGATGTTATTATTCCTTACACCATTTTCTTTCAGACTAGACAAGCTTTCCTCTGCTGAGCCTCTGACATCTTTAATACTGCACTGAATTAGTAAAGAGCAGCCGTAGCTGCAGTATAATACTTATAGGAGATTAAGAGATCATCCACATGAAAAAATCATATATAGGTCAAACTGTTGTTCTTATCTTTGGTAAAAGAACAAATGAAGCTAGGATGGGGACGAGATTTTTAATAAAGCGGCTTTTACACATGAATGATCTGGGCATTAAAAAGAACAGAAAATAACTCAGGTCAGAGTAACTATTATATTCATGTTTACCAAGTACAAGCACTTCATAATATTACGCTTCACATACTGTAGCCATCTCAGGACTCAGTTATTACTGTGGCCTTTCGAAGTGACGTAAACTACTTTTTATTTACAGCAATCTGTAAATATAATACAAATATAAAAACAATCTAAAGATAATGTGCTTTGTAGATTATAGCATTTTTGATCGTCATACCTTAATTTGATTTGTTATTTGTTACATATGGATCCAATCAGGTGTTATTGTGCTACAGTTTATGTTCTAATTCTCTAAACTGACATTGTGTTGTGCTGTAATGGAGTTACCGTACATAGTGCTGAGTATACGATCACTGACCAAACTCAAGCTGTTTAGATTAGAATCACTTTCCTCTCATGTAATAACAGCAGGTAAGCACGCTCAGAGTGAAGCTACACATTAACAGCCAAAGTTAACTTTATGATCACTGATAAGTCCAACCATCGCCAGTCCTCTCTCCGTCACTCACCCGCCTTCCCCTCCTCCTTCTCGGACCTCATGTCCTCCTTGGCGCACGCTCTGCTTGGCTCCACTGTCAACTGAGGTGTCGGCTCTCATAGCAGGTGAAAAACACACATGTACGTATGGGGCAGTGCACACACACCATTCAAACTCCACCACGCAGATCCCCAAATGCAGCCGGCCGCTCCCAGGCCTGTTCGCTGTGGCTCCACCCAGACAGGTTACCAGGAAGTGCTCCTCAGAGAGACTTCCCCCTTGTTTCTTTTCTATTGAGAGCAGCCAAGTTTTTCCCTCCACAGTACCTGCTCAGCCACTTATGAAACGCATTGGCAACAACCTTTCAGACACGCCCACTCCTGCTCTTCATCTCCGCACAAAGAGGAGGGGTGACAGGAATGTAAGCAGCTCCTTTGGCCTTTGGTAAATAACAAAGCAGGTGAGCCAGTGAAACTCTTGCTCCACCTGACGGCTGAAAGATATTGACTGCAAACCCAGTACAGACACATGAAACTCACTGTTAGACGGGAGGAGCCTGGGTCCATAGTACGTAGACTTACTCACACAGCTTCAGGCTCTTTAGACCTGAAACCTAAAGTCAATAACAAGCAGGGTTGTGGTCAATTATAATAATAATTAATTACAATTATGATGTAATTATAACTGTATCTATGGTTGAAAAAGAACGTTACAGTTGTAACCACTCTGATATCCACCAACCATTTATTTATGTCCCACAGTCATATATTTGCATTATTATCCTACATTGGTATTTATTTAGTTCTTACTGTGTGCTATTCTATTGTTGCCGTGTGAATTTCCCCTCTGGGGGATCCATAAAGGTCTATTCTAATCTAATCGTAATTGAATTGCAATTGACTTCAGGTAATTGACTTTGTAATTGTAATTGGCTTGACAATTCTATAAAAACTTTAATTTCATTAAATGCAAATCTCGGGAACCATGTTACAGTTCAATGACTTACAAATACGTAGATAAGAAATATTAAGATGGGTTTCATATCAACTTTTCCCACGACCTGTCAGTTCTCCTGAGAATCATTTTACCATCTCTGAAAAAAATGGTAACTCGAGTTATACTGACAGAAAAAAGGCTCAGATGCCGACACTAAAAATATAAATACCAATATATTAATGGATAAGGAAGCCAAACAAGGAAACCATGAGATGAAAAACAAAAAGCATGATGATTTTACAACCGACCCGTTGTCATGTACCTGTCAGATGCTAACAAAAAGCTAACACAACAGGAAGGTCACAATTCATGGAGTTATTTAATAAAGGTTCAGTAATTGTAATTTTAATTGTAATTCAAAAAAATGTCAGCCACCATAATCATAACTGATTTGTAATTGAACATGGATAATTCAAAACAGAATTATAATTGGAAAATGTAATTGACCCCAACCCTGGAAACAAGCAACTAGTTGAAAGAAAAGCGATAGAGATGCAGCTAAATTAATTCACGAAGCAAAGCAGGCCTGGACATAAGGTAATAATGAAATTTTGAAGTCATGAGCGTTCTAAAGGCAAAACAGGAATATTAAAAAGGGACAATGTGATTGTGTATGAAAAAAAAAATCTGTATTGGAGCAAAGTCTCCTGTATTAAGAAATTAAACAATGGTTCAAAGGAGCCGTGTCATTTTGTCCCATCTCTCAGAGGTTGAAAATGTTTTAGCACTGATGATCACATGGTCTTTGGTCTAATTTTATGTGGCCTCACCAGTAAATGCACAAAATGACTTAAAAAACACACAAATTGACTGAAAAACACACAAAATCTAGGGCAGCAACACAAAAGACGACTACAAAAATACAAAAAAAAAGTGTACAAACGACATCAAAAATGACTGCTACAACACAAAATCACGCAAAAAACACAAATCGACTCCAAAACCACACGCAATAAGAAAAAACAAAGGTACACAGAATTACAAAAAACATAAATTGACTCCAAAAACACAAATGACAACAAAAATACAGAAATTGACAGCCAAAACAAAAACAGAAAACAAATAACAAAAAGAAATGCAACACAAAAAGACTCCAAAAACACACAAGATAACAAAAATAGCAGAAAAACACGCAAAACAACAGCAAAAATACACGCAATGACTTCAAGAACACATGATTACAAAATAACAAGAACCATTTGTTGTTCGTGTATCAATGATCAGATTGGTAATTATTCTAAATGTTTGATAACGTGGCCCTCGGATCTGACAGTCACATTTTTGTGTCCCCGCTGTGATAAAACTAGCTTATCTCTGCTTTAGGGCTAGTAGTTAGCTGTTTTAGTGTGCTAGCTTCAAACATGCATGAAACCTCTTACTTTTTTAATCACCATATGTTCCTTTCCTGAACAATTTGTGTATGGGCATTACTTTCTCTATTATCGCCATTGACTATCACCCTAAAACAACCATCACAAAGCTAATCAGTGGTGTGAAGTAAAGCCTTAGAGGCTCAGATAAAATAACACTGGAAAGTCATTTTTTTGGTTTCCTTTGTTCAGTCACTTTTAGTTTGAACTTAGCACTGCAGGGCTTCAAAGTCAGATAAAATCCTTCTCTTACTGTAACACCATGTTTTCCCAAATTTTCCACACCTCTGTGTCTTTTATTCTTAGCTTCAACGCTTATATCATCATGTCTTTAATATTCTTTCCCATAAAGCCAGAAAAAAATCTTAGAAAGCCTTTCTTCTGCAGCATTGCTCTTCCTTCCTTCCTTCCTTGACCTGTCAGTCTACATTATCAGTAAAAAGCCATTAGGCAGCGTTGATAGAGTTTGGATGGAAAAGCATTAAAATATTAGTCTTGTCTACAAGGTGATGAGTGTGAGGAAGGCTGTTTGCTATGATGGCTAGTGCAAGGAAAAGGAAAATGAGCAACAGGTCACGTCTCCTGCAGCCTTTTGTTGATGCAAATGACATAAAGATTGGCTAATGGCCACAGCTCATGCTACGTTACGCTTTAAAAAATGGAGACTGAAAGAATTGACTGAAAGTAGAGGCAATCAGTTGCTATGATGGTCAATACTTTGTATTCGGAGGATGCAGGAGAAATAGACTTATTCTCTGCTAGAGAAACTTCTTTACAAAATCTTTTAAAAATAGCTTTTTATATCAAAAGCAATGACGGGACAAGATAAGTGGTCTAGATGCGAGTCAATACTTTTTGCATTATAGTAAGACTCAATAAAAGGCTATTCAGTTTCAAGCAGATGAGATTTCTTTTGTTTGCATTTCTATTGCGAGTGCCTGTCTGAATGTTTGGACTCACACATTTAATGCAGCAGTTCTAACTAAAAGAGCTGAGTGAACAGTGCGGCTCCTGTGGTCAGTGATGTTATCTGATTGTTTTCATACTCTCACTCTGAAGCCAAAAGCCTTTTGCTGTGGCCTTTATCTGCCACCTCAGCTGACAGCCCAGTGCTAGACATCCTGCAGTCACCAAGACAACACCTCGTCTCTTCAATCAGTGCCGTACCTTTGCCCAGAGAGCGGTCGGGAGTGCCAAAGTCCATCAGGCTGGATATCTCTGCCCGGTAGCACATGTCTGTCACCACCGTCTTCTGCCTGTGATGCACTGATGGATCTGCAAGTGAAGGACATCAACAGTGATTGTGATGACATTCTCAAATGTATCTTTTATATAATCTCAAACATTCAAGTCACTGAAACAAAAATACTAGCTACCATACATGTGCACTGCTCTTAAATCTGATCATTGTCTTAATTATATAATTATCAATAAATAGTAAAACACTTGTCTTTTTTATTTTGTTGTTTTTTCATCTTTTTAGCCTTATTTACGCTCCTAAATGGCATGAGTAAACACCTGTTCCCTGACAGCACAGAGATTGTGAGTTCAAGCCTAAGCATTTCTGGCCATAGGCTGAATATGCAACTGTGTAGGGCCCCATAAACCACTAGGGACCCTAAACCTGAGTCGGCCTCATCTTAAAGAAACTGAATTTTATTTGTTTTTTTGTTTCTAATGTCATTAAAAATAAATGGAGGGCATGATAATAAAGTAAACAGCTATCCTGTTTTGTGACTTGTGTTTTTTACGGATATTCAAGTCAAAATTATTGGACTCCAAATTAACGCGGTACGTGACGTCAGCCGACAGGTACTATGGGAAATGATTGACAGGTACCCATTGTTCCAAACAGTCTAAGGATTAAATTGTTTTGAAACTTGGGGTGGATGGAGATGTTTTACAGCGCATTCTTGCTTGGGGGCTCAGGTAGCCTAATATAAACCATAGTTAGCTAAGATGTGCATGCTCATTAATATATTTATTTATCTCGGTTTTGTCCATATTTATCAGTGGAAATCCAGATAGTTGAGATGTAACGATTAATCGTAAGGCAGATAAAAATCGATTCATAGGTATCACGGTTCACATCGATACGCTGAAAATTGAATCGCAATACTTTTTTTAAACAGGGGGCGCTATATATTTATCCTCTTGTCCAGAAGTGGAGGCGGTGGGCAGAATCTGCTACCACTTTCTTTCATGCTGCCTTCTACTCTTAAACATGTTCATAAATGATTCCTTACCCCTTTAGCAGTGAAAGAATATCTGTAATATTACGTGAATATCTGTAAAAGTCACATTTTTCTATTAGCTCTGCCTGCTAGCGCATAGCATCTCTTCTTCACTGCAAGAATATCTGCCTGCCAACCAACCACTGGGTTACCAGCGCCCTCTGCTGGTTCAAACAAATATCTGACATAAATACAGTGCAATGACTGTTTTTTTGTTTTTTTTTTAAAGTCCAGTTGTTTAGGCACAAAATCCATTTTCAGTTGCACTTTTAAAAAGAAAAAGAACTATTATGCAGGTTTGCATTGTTTACTATAGAACCAGAATTTAAATTAATAGGCTTCTTCTTCATTTGTATTATTCCTTTATTTATTTCATTCAAGATTTATTTTTTAGTTAAATTACATTGTTTTGGATAGTTTATCAAGGGATTATTTTGCCAATGAAAAACAAAAGGAAAATAGTACAGTATATTCTAATTTTTTTCCCAAAAAAAGTAAAGGAATATATTTAAGTCATCATTTGTCTACAGTCCCATTTTGTAAAATAAATCGTGAGAGAATTGTATCGTGAACCCAGTATCATGAATCAAATCGTATCGGGAGTTGAGTGAATTGTTACATCCCTACCAGATAGTAAATAGGTGTAACTAGAAGCATAAAACCTAGCTCTTCCGTTTCAAACATTAAGGGAGAGATAAATGAAAAAGCTTTATTGCTAATGTATATAAAAAATACTGAAATACTTTAAGCTGAAATTTTCAACTCAATATTTCTGCTCAGATATTGTGTTGATAAAGGACAGAGAGAGAAGAGAGGCACTCAACTGGAGTCACTCAATGTGTTCAAGCCAAGAGAGAAAACTATCAGTGGTGTGAGCAGACAACTCATCTTTACCCACAGACAGACAACCTTTAATCAGGCTGTCATTCTGTCAATCATGCAGTCTTTGTGTTTCAGTCATCACATCGCACAGGAAATGAACATCGCTACAAGACAGTCGCAAAATCCTGCAACGCAGCTATGTTTAGTTCAAGGACATAATTCTATGTTCTGTAATGGCATTTGGCATTTAGCAATGGGTATGATAGATAGATATAAAATCTATTTGTGTATACTGTATAGAGATAAACTTCTTTCTTAACGGAATATGAATAATGATGATTTAACCATAACCTTGAAATACAAGACCCTGTAAAATGTAGCCATATTCCTGAGGTTCACTACAACCATCGCCCACACAGAAGCTAATAATCAGCGGAAAAAATTCAGTGAAAAAAACAACAACCCACCAACTCTCAATTAATTGATGTCACAGTCCAAGTATTGAAAAGCCTAAGGATTAGGACCTTTGGTCGGAGACCATGTCAGTGTTTAGTGTTGTTTTTCACATTTGAAACTGACCCCTTTTATCTTAATGTTGATAGGCAGTGTTGAACCTGTTGCGTAGGTTGGCACATTTCCCACTGCACTGCTTTACTGTTCAGTATCATTAACAGCTTCTCTCAATAAAAGATATGCCCTCATAATAAACCGTATGAGAGCAAAAGAATAAAACAACAACAACAAGATTCTCAGGAAAAAGAAAAAGAAAATAAACATTGGACATAAAACATGTATATAACAATGAGACCTTACTTGCATTTATTGCACTGCTGTTTGACTAAAAAAATAAGAGTTGCTCTCAAGTAATAACTTCAAAGTATCATACCACCTTAACAAGTAGTACTAGACCAAATGTCACGTTTTGCTCTGTCCTCAGTGAAAAAAACCCCAACTGTTATTTCAATCTGCCTTAAGTCATCCCTGGCAGTGAATGGATGCCCTGAACGGTCATGTAACTTGTGCCAGAGAAGCTGCTGCAAGACTGTGTTGCACAGCCTCTGGTTTTTTTCTGCTGCCAAAAAACTAAAGCAACCACATTTGTGGAGAAAAGAGGGCAAAAAACTTCCCTCAGGGACACAATTTACAAAATCAATGAGGAGAAATTGGTTATGTGTGCAGGGTTACTATGGTGTTATAGTGCTGCTTAGCAGCCTGTGTATTTGTTGTTTTCCACTACCTCTAACATCTTTGAGCAAAACAAAGCAGGTCCTCTTTATATAAACGTGTTCTTTGTACTAAGAACATCTTTGTCAGCCTTTAGCTTTATATAATAATTAAAAAATTCAGTTTAACAAGGAATATTTGTTTTATTTCAAATGATATGAATTGCCTTTATGAATAACATCACTTTGCTAAAGTATTATATTTGTAGCTGAATGTGCCCAGGTCTGCTACTATAACTAGTGCAGTGCCTGTAGGAAGTACGTCTTGCTACAGAAAAGTGGGAGGTTAAGTAGCTTTTCATAGATGGTTGACATGGGAGCTTTAATTCCTCTTTCGTTCAAAAATAAACTTAAATCCTCTTTAAACTGACCTTGTAAACACTAAATTTTTCATGCAAATTTAATTCTGAATTACACATTATGAGTTACCATGACTATCTGTCAACACTGAGCTTTTCTAAACTTATCCTGAGTTATCATGACTACCTGTCTACACTGAGCTGTTCTGCAACGCTGCATTTAAAGACAATTTATGAAATAATTTATGAACGGTATCGTTGCAGTCAAACAAATCCAACGTTGCGCACACTTGAACCAAGCAGCAGCCATGTTGAAAGTCTCAGGCCCAATCTGAGTCTGATTCGCAGAGATATTGAAGAACAGACACACACACAGAGCTTCCTTGCTTTATAGATAGATGATTGTTAATAAATGTCATCACAACACAATGTGGATATAGTTGTAAGTTTTTAGAAAAATGTAACAAGTTAGAAAGCTCTGTCTTCTACTCAGCACAGACATTTTAAACATACCAGTATTTGGTCAGTACTGTGGCTGAGTACAGAAACCAATTTGAATTACAGATTAGTATCTGATGCCACACATACTTCAAAACGCTAGTGGCATTACAGTCCCTGCCTTGAATACAATTGAGTCACATTGCTGTGTTAAAGCAATGCAGGTGAAGGCTTCAGGGAGCAGGAACTAAAACTGCTGATCATGCACAACAATGCCATCAGGAGAACAAGGTTATGGGATGAGACATGTAATTAGAATTACTGTGAGACAACACAGGTATGCATCATGCCTGACAGAGGGAGTGGATCATTCACAGTCAAAGAGGTTGACCTGCCAAACAGAAATGACAGAAAATGGAGCTTAATGATAACAAATGATCATATCATGCTTCACCCTGGTTATCTTATCGACATAGAACAGCAATGGGACAGCTCATTACGCCTCTGTAATCATTGCAATTGCATCTTAATCAGTGGTCAAAGACAGTCCACTATTTCAGGTAAATAAATATGTCTCGATTAGCTGCTATTAATCATGCACTATTATTTGCAGCCATTACAACGAGGAGAAATTTGAGTTAATACACAGATTAGAAAACTAATTTATACTTCCAGTGGCTGCCATGTAATCCCTATAACCCTATACCCTACTATTACCCTCAATTATTACTCACACAATTTAACCCCCTGGGTCAATCTGACCCCAGGGATATTTGCTTCCTGAAAATTATTTTTTAGAAAATTGTTGATCAACACTTTGTTTATTTGTTGAATACATATATAACCTCTTGATAATGAAACCTTGACCTGTTCTCTAGCGCCACCATCAGGCCAAACATTTAAATTAGAATTACTTTATCTTGAATCGTTTTTGTCCAAATCTTCTCAAATTTACTGACATCATCAATGACCACATCCCAAGAGTATGAACACTATTGGTTGTTGTGATGATATGACCTTTGCGCAGCGCCACCATCAGGTCAAACTTAGTGTATCTTGTAATCTTTTATCTAAATATTTTATAATTTGGGGCGCACATTCATGGCTCTCACAGAATGAACCATATTGACTGATGTTGGGAAACCCTCCTTTCCTCTCATAAACATATTTACGTACTTGGTTTTATCTCCTTTTTTTGTAGCATATTTGGGGTTATTCACTTTAAAGTTTCACTCACCGCTCCTCTTTTAATATCAAGGGCTTGTTATCGGAAGTGGACGTTTTTGTTGTTTTTTGTTGTTTTTTTGCAATACACACAGAACACAATGAGGAATGATTTAGATAAAGGGCTGTCATGAAAGCTTTTATATGTTTGCTCCTCCCTTAATTTGCATGAAATGCCAATGTCCTTGCGGGAATACCTCTCCTTCCACAGCGAGGGAAATATCAGTTTACTTTAGAAAAAATATCATAACATTTTATGCTTAATCAATTGTACATATCAAATTAAAAAACAAGTCTTGAAATATGAAGCAAAAAAAAAGCCAACTATTAGTATATGAAATGATAACATTGAATGGGGACAAATTGACCCCAAGGATAATAGGAGGGTTCACTATTACATAAACAGGCCATAGGATGATGTCCGGAAAGATGCCAGAAGTATGTGTGTGCATGAAAATACCATGCACTGAGGAACATGAAAAATGAAAAAAAGTGCACTAATGTCCAACTTTGAGCTAGAGCAGAGTCATTCGTGCAGACTTCGCAGCTGATCCAGTTGATATTGTGTGTTACAGCTCGTCACTGCAGGGCATTTATCTGCCCCGCCTTAACCCGAGGGCTTTGCCAGACAGTGAAGGCTAGATGAGGGGGAATGTAACATGAAGATTAAGCTGGAAAATCTGCATGGAAGAATTCAGCACTGACATGATGGGGAAAAATATCCTCCGATGCCAATGCTTTTCCTGCTCTGGGTAAAGCTGTGAGGATGGCAGCCAGCGGAAGCAGCTCTGCTCAGGGACATGTGGAAAACATGAGACTTTTTGCTGACCTGTATCTCCTCATAGGCCTGGGAATTAAGTAGCACTCCTTTTACACATACCATTCATGCTACACCCATCCTAGATGCCTCTATGGGATCCAGAGGATGTGGATCATGCACTAAAGATGCTGTTTCCTTCAAATATCAGTTGGAAAAAATGGCGATACTTTTGGTTGATGGCATGACTATTTATCTTAGGGTTAAGAAGAAATTTAAAAGATCAAAAGCAAAACCAAACTTGAGAACTTGACAATTCTGATTGACGAGAATGAATTTGACATTTTTAATGGATGGATGTCAATTTTCAAAAAAACATTGCCCTTTTTCAACAAAGAGGTACACTGTGGTTTAAAATTGTGAACCAGTTGAGGAGCTGGGGGAAGGTGTAAATAATAGAACTGAGAAAAAATGTGTTCACTGGTCCAAGTCTAATAGAGGGATCATCAATACAGAAACTGGCACTGTCAGCATAGGAAGCCAACACAATGCCTTCAAAAAGAATAGAATATTATCTCCATTGTGCAACAGCACAATACAGCAAAGCTGAACACTAAATAAGTAACTCTACCTTAGATAAAACAGCTACATGTTCAGCCAAATCACAAAGCAAAAGAAAGCAGCTGCTGTACTTCTGGATTGTTTGATGTCTTTTTTTACGTGGAAAACTTGACTGCCTATTGTAACTAAATGGTAAACCAGTGAAAGCTGGGGACACAGCGCCTTGCCCTAGCCCTGGCATACACTATTATATATTTAGTAGAGCAAATACTTGTTTTCTCACATAAACAAGAAAAGTCTCGAGTCTTTTCCCAAGCCGCTCGAAATACCAGTAATAATGTAAATTATGGGGAAAATGTTTAAAGATAATATGCAGCAGGTTGGTGGTTGTTGCAGTAATGTTCTGTTTCTTAGTTTTGTCTTTGTTGGTAGAGATTCCTGTCAGTGTCTTCACACACTGTCTTGTCAGCATGTGTATGTGAGAGATTAAGTAGCTCCTCCCATTCCTACACAGGTGAGTGTCATCCTCCCTGATTAGCGCCATCACTCACAGGAGTGCATGTTGCTGTTTCTTCAGTCATTGTTTCCCTGCTTTTGTGCTGCGGCATCTTTGATTTATCTTTAGTTTGTACTTTGTTGTTTTGAGTCTTTTGCAATGAATATGGTCTGCTACTCCTGCCTCATTCCTTCTCTGCATTTAAGTCCTCTAAAAAAATTATAAATTTTTGGAGTCACAAAGACTCTTTAAAGTGTGGACATTACTATTGCACATTAAAGCACCTGCTCAGAAAGAAAATAAGTGAGGCGTGAGTTCACACGGCCACTGTCCTTATAGAGAAGAGAGTTTGTTTATACTGATAAAAATGAAAGCTAAATATTTAGTGACATCTGTTAACTCTGGATTCGACTCTGTTGACTCAGCGATAATAGGGAGTACTTCCTTTGCAGGGTGCCAATGTATTTATTGCAGTGCGAAAAAAGAGAAAATCACAAGCACCCAAATTTACACTCTAGACCAGGGGTGCTCAATATGTCAATCGCAGAGGCATTGGGTGTCGTTCAGTCCCCATCTACCACATCATATGTGCTCATAGATATTTTCACATACATATTTTATTCATACACACAGACCTATAGGTTACACATGAATAATAATAATGTACACATTAATCACTGCAACGTCGTCGGTTGATTGATGGTCTGACTATCAAACTGATGGTTCACTTTCTTTTATTTGAACCTTGTTGCCTTTAGTGAACACATCGTAGAGCTATACAGAAAACAATACAAATACAATTACTCGAACAATCTTTAAAGCTGCACTACTTGAATCTTTAACCATGACAGAGGGGCATGGCTGAATTCAAACCGTAAATCCCGCCTCCCACTCTGATAATCCCTCCCAGTCTCCTCCTCTCTGGAAGTGCACGAAATCAGGCATGAGAGCTGAACGTGCACTATCGGTAAAACACGTCACCACGCAAAGGGATTGCACACAAAATATAGGAAAATTAAACATTAGATTACCTGTCTCGAAGGAAAACAGCCAATTGCGCGTCCAAAGTTAGTCCAAGAATGAAAACAATTTCACACCGTGCACACGCTTCACTATATATTGCGGCAGCCAATGAGGAGGCTCCTTCGTGGGCTCTGCTCACCCCTCCTCTCCCTAAATACTGTGATCGGAGCTAAAGGGGGTGACCGCCAAGATTTTGTCTTCCGAGGTTTTGTTAAATAAAATACTTAATTATAAGGCACAGACAGCACGCAGACGTACAATTTTTCAGAGATGATTACTTTTACGATATATATGATGCTAATAAGAATCTTTTTCTTTATTAACGAAAATAATTTGAGTACCCCAGCTTTAACTTTGGTGCATTTGAACACATTTTCCAGCCTTATATTAATTAACAGTACTTAGCACCATCTTTTGGACAAAAAGGCAAGTACAGGCAACGTACACAGTAAAATATAACAAAACCAGCGCAAAAAATAAGTCAACACAAACCTTGTTCCCTCATCAACCAGGTGCCATCTGTACAAGTCAGCTTTACCTTTAACTGTATTTATCAATTTCAACACTGTTTTTCTCTGCACACATGCGGAGCGCTGTTACCCATTCACTTCCTTGTATTTTTTGTCACTTCCGTCTAGACAGGAAATAGGGCGTACTACTACATAATGTCCTTCAAATTAAAACCATAAAGTTCAATTTCAATATAAACATATTTAAACAAAAAAAAAAGCTTATGAAGTAATTTACAAACACATTCTTGTCTTCTGATCCAAAAACACTTTCCCTGGAATTTCTAGTAGGAACAAGTAAAAACTCTTGCAATGTGCTAACACTGCCAAGGTTAGGAGGAGTAATTAAAAAGTTATTTAAAATAAATTAAGTCAAGTCTAAAGTCAAGTCCAAAGGAGTTCTGGAGGATCGAACAGTTTGCCCATTAAAACAAAGGTCAACCTTCAAACCAAACTAAGGCTGTTACTAATATGGACTGGAGCCCAAAAACTATTGGATGGCATTTGCAAAAGATGAGCAATAAGTATAAAAGACGACATCAAAGGCCACTTCTTTGCCCATAAACTTTTTTGGTGCAAACTTTGGACTGCAAGACAGCACCAAACATAGGAAATTAAAATGTGTGGCAAATAAAAGTCTTCTTCTCTCATGTCAAAAAAGATAAACTTCAATGCTCCTGATGTATTATCAAAAGAAAATGTCATAGACCTGTTTTGTTTTAGACACAGTATTGGAGGTTCCATAATGATCAGGTAAGCTTCTTCAACAATGACAAACAGTGGAGCTTTAGTTTGTGTGCTGCTAATAAACCCCAGTGGGCAATGCTGAGATGTTGTAGCAGGTCGTTCTGTTGACAGAGCTCTCATCCGTGCAGTAAAGACTGAGTTCGTCAACAGGTCAACGCAGCAGTTCACAACACCTGCCTAATAAACAACTTCTAAGAGGAGTAACATGTATCTAAGTCCATTGATGACATTGAGGGATGAATGCTAAAGAAAGTTTACAAAAATGTTATCGGCCTTGCTGATTGTGAAAGTTAACTTGTTATCAATCCCTCTGCAGAACAGCTTGATGAACAATTTATTAGATTCAGATGTGTTGGACATGTAAAACATACTGGATGGAGGCCCTTTATCATCGGAGCTGGGAGTCTTTAATTTAGAGCAATGCTGGAGCCTGAAATCCCAAATTCCCCTATGAGGTAAGGATCAGTCTGAGCGTTGGCGGTTCGCACTCAATTAAATAAAAAAAAAAAAAAAACAACAAGAAGAAAAAAAATGAAAAAAGACGTCTCTCTGCTGACTGAGGAAAGATTCAAATCCAGCCACTGATTGGAGTTGGTGGGTAGATTTTGTCTTTATTTAGATGTGTATGCTTGAGTTGTTGGGTGGTGCTCTGAGATGGTTTCTCTTTATTAGTTATGGTATTCTGTAGGTCAGGATTTCAATTCTCAGTGGGGTTTTTCAGGTTGGGTTTCATTCTGGTTTCTGTTCAATGCTGTTCATGTTTTGCACATGAGTAGATTTATTGTATTGTTTGTGTATAATGTGTTTTGTTCTGTTTTTCCCATTGGCCGTCTACAGGTTCAGGTTTCTTTTAGTTTCATCACCCTCGGTCTTGTCTGTGTTCGTGATTTAAATAGTAATCACACAAGTTTATCTAACACCCTGATAGCTTTGCTTCACTATTTAAGGACTATGAGTGCTGAGTGATTGCTGGTGGATTGACTTTCCTTATGTCCATGTTGCCTGTGTTTTACAGTTCTTCTGAGTTTTACCTCTCAGCATCTCTTTTTTCCCTATAATTTCTTTCTGTTAGTATTTTTGCTGTACTAGTTTTGCACTTGGTTTAGAAAGTCTTTCAATTTACATTGTAATGACTTTCTGTTACAATGCTACTACTCCCTGTTGACTCCATCTCTTGTAAATAATCGAAACTTCCTTAACCTTCTGTCCCTGAATGAATTATATCACACAGGCTCATGGACTATTGTTTTGACACAACATTCTAAAAATGTCAGGAAACCCACGGATGTTAAATGAAATAAAGATTTCTGAATTAACTGTTGTGTGTAGAGGCCTGACAGGAAACTTCACTGAAAACGAGGCCTACAGGAGTGACAGTGCACTTTTTTCACTCCCAACAGTGTTCACAGATCAGACTCTCTAACTTCTCCACAACTCCTGCTCTAGGCTGTGATGAAAACTGCTGATAAAATACAAAGCAAGCAAGCCTCACCATCATCACCACCTACTCCTGCACAGGAAGCTGACCTTTTGTCTGATACAGACTGTAGCCCACTGGCCAGAGGTCCACTGAGTGATTTATGTCATCTCATTAGCTACAGGGGTTAGAACTGCTGAGAGCAACATAATCTCTGTCTCTCTTCTTTTTGTTGTTGTTGTGCACGAGTCCTGCAGCCGTATGTCCAATTGCCACTCTGCTCCCTCCCTGTCCTCTCCTCATACATCCTTCTAAAATCCGCCTCTTATCCAAGTTTTAAAATCCCCAAAATCCCTGAACTCATTTAGTACTCCCTCTTGAATGGATTTTTTTTTTTTAAATCCTCTTGATTATGAAGATACCCCTTCTCTCTCTAGGCATTGATTCCAGCAGTGAGAAATAACGCCCTCCTCCATCTCCTTCCACCAGCTCCCCCTGACAAGCTCTGCGTAATTATTTTCTTTCTATATGATGGACTGAGGCTGTTTAAAAAAAAAAAAAAAAAAAAAAAAACACCCCCAGGTATGACATGAGCAGGTTTTTAGCGATGAGTAGTGCCAGTGTCCTGTTAAGAGCATTTGCTGATAATAAAAACAACTGCTCTTTGACACAAATTGTTCCAAACTGTGTCTAATGGAGGAGGCATAGCAGGAAAAACAGTGACAAGTTCGGTTCTTTCCCACTACCAATGCAGCTGTTGAAATCATCGTCTTTGTTTTCTCCATGTTGCTGCACTCTCCAGAGAAAGATAGTGACTGGGGACTTTTGTTACTTTCCTTAAGGTATAATAATAATGAGCACAGAGCTCAGATGCATATGAGTTCGCTTCCTTGTTGCAATAAATGTCCTCTAAGGCACTTTAAAGCTACTCCACAAACTTGTAAAATAGTTTCCTTTTCCATTTTTCAGAAGCAGCAGAAAACGGCGATCAGACATAGCATGGAATTACAGTAAAAAGCTTACAGAAGGCTCAGACTTTTGCAGTATGAAAAAAAAGTGTTCCAAGACAGGACAAATGTGTCATAACAGCCTGAGAAATCTTGTTACTAACTATGTTAATTTTCTTTGTTTCGCTTTGTGTTCACAACACTTTTTTAATAATGTTTCTCCTATACTGTGCCACCTTTAAAGTAAAAATAGAAACAAGAACATGGAGAGGTTAGAAAAACACACGCGCGTTTCAGAATAAATGTCATCGTATTATTATATTTCATATCTTATAACTAAGTAAATATTTTAGAAGATGCAGCTGAAGTTAAAGCCAAATAAAGGAATAAATAACTCCCTTTGTTACTTCAATATTAAAGAAAACTTATTTTCTTTCATTCTTTTGGATGTAGTTGTCCAACTGTTGATGCTTTACAACCAAATAACAAAGTGGCTCTGATAGCAAACGTCTCTGAGCACATCAGCCCATGGAGTGAGCAAAACAAAAACGCAACTAAGCGCTGTGAAATAACAAAGTCAGTGGGTGGTTGGCTCTCCTTAGTTTAGCTCTCTTTCATCTGCGTACTTGATCCTGGCCTAGAAATGTCAGAGCAGCTTGTTGGATCATCTTGATGACTGCTCAATAGGCTAATTTGGAGTCTGAAAGGGCCACAAAATAGCAAAACAAACTAATTCATAGTGAAAATAATGAATGATGTAAGATGGTTTTTAACTAAATTCTATAGTTGCAACCAAGAAATAAAAGATAACAATGGGGAAAAGAAAAACTGTTCCTTTTCTCAGAATGCCACACAATGCAAATCAGAGGCTTAAATGACCGTCTGACAGTCAACAGAAACACAAATAGCTGACTCATGCTCTGCACACTATCCACAGAGGCCAGAGGTGCACAGCAGCTGCTGCACAAAAACCTTCTCCGCATCGCTGACCCCAGGGCAGAATATAATGCTTCTCTGCCATACCTCCATGCAGGTCCCACGGTATACAGCTGGGCCGCAGCATATCCTCAGTCCTCAGCATTACGGAAAAATCCATAGCTGTCTCTCCCACTTTCTGTTTTCACGTTCTCCTTAAATTGTTTTGCTCTTGCTGCTGCATCAGTTTGACACTCACATGCAAACAGATGATAGATGGGACAGAGATTATAGAAGAGATCAGTCAACGCCCTCCCATCATTTCCATCTCTCTCTTATACCCTGCTGATCCACTGCAGTAAAGACCTACTAGGGGTGGATGCTGTCCAACCCCTGCTGGTCAAACCTCCCACAGATCCGGCTCCAGATGGCTGAATTGACGTTTCTTTACTTTATTTTTTCTAGGTTACGTCCCTTCTTAAAACAAGACCGTTACCCTCCTGCAGTGTAATCAGTTGGTAGTAGATTATATTAAAGAGCAAATACTTGATAGAAACACAAAGACAAACACTAAAACAATCCTGCTGTAATCCTGTGATATCAGCTGTATTAAAGGATTGCATTCTCCTGCACTGTGCAGCAATGATGACACATTCTCTATTTTCACTCCAACTGGGAGCAAATTGAACATGACAATGAGATCAATGGAGTCACTTTATAAGCCTTGGAGACATCAAATCACATCAATATGGCACCTCCCCTGGGAGTGCGTAATTTGACAGATTTTTTGAATGATCCTCACTCCTCACATTTTTGGGCTAATCTAGTCAGACATAGACATTAACTCAGAGAACAAAGATTAAAAGCTTCCTCATGTGTGATGGTTCAGCAGGCTTCCTTTAAACTCCCCTGTATTTGGAGCAGGAATGTCATTTTGGGACAATATTCAAGCCATTTTGATTGAAGGTGGGGTGCATAGTTTAAACAAGAAATTTCAATTTTATTGTCTTTGATTTTATGACCAATCAGGGAAATAATAACAATTTGAATAAAGTTGCAGGATTTTGAAAAAAATGTGGTTATTTCAACAATTTAGGATTTAAAATGAGTGCTTTCGTGTTATTTAAGCAGGGGAGAACTGTGAGCCCTACAAATATTGTGGCTTTTCATGGAAATTGTTAATTTGGAGAAGCTGAGATACAACTAAATTAGATGGTAATTTAAATTTGTTTTCTTTGTCATTTTTATTTTGTCCTGTGGGCCAAATAGGATGCTCCACTGGGCCAGATTTGCCCCCCTGGCCTTGAGTTTGACACAGATTATGAGCAAAATTAACAAAGCATTTTAACCATCTAACAATATTAATTTATTCCAAATGTTTCAGCCATTTTAGTGTTTTGATTGGTCATTTAATGTTTCTTAAAGAGTTTTGTTCCAATTCATTGTTTGGATTATACTCATACTCTTACATTTTGTTCGAAATACCAAATGCATTTCTAACTGTGAGGGTATTACAAACCTGTAATATTATTAGTATTATTATTCTTATCTGTAGCATGAACAAATAACACATTTATTCTTAACACATAAAGTCTTTCATTGTGACTCTTAAAGTGAACATATTTTCAAAGATATGAGAGATCCAGACAGTATGATGGGTTTCCAATAGTTCAAGCACACAGTTAAGATTTCTACAGAAGAAGTCACAGGAGCCATGTCTGCTGAAAAACCCAATTAGATCCCTCTTCACAGCTTGTCACCTGACAGTCTGTTCAGCCGCAGCGTGATGGAAGAGCTACTCCAGCCTCCTCATTCAAACCAATTAGAGTCTGGAGGTGTATTACCACACACACATATTCCTGCTTTCTCTTTGGACTCATCTCCTCTTCACGTCGCAGCTCAATGGTTTTGTAAAACTCAGTGTTCTCACGCTGAACATCACCTCATCTGCTATATGTGACTGCGTGGAATCTGTTCAGTTTTGTATTACTTTACCTTACCATCAATGTTCTACTTTTCATCACTTCTAATTTTCACTAAAAAGTAGAAAAATCTGCCAAACAAAAAAAAAAAAAAAAAAAACATTCCAGAGATGTCCATAAATTTGATGAAATCCCACACAAAGACTCTCCTACTTTTACATGTTGATGGAAGTAAAAACAAAGGAAAACACTTCAGTGTTAAGCTACAAAAGGCTGATTGTCTGTGTTTATGTAGCCTTACTTGAGCTGTCCAAACAGTTTATCCACATGAGATCGATGACATATGTGGATCGACCCGAATTCCCACATTCACAATTGCAAAACCATGTAAACATAAACCTCTGCGAAATAAACAGTCATTTTGAGGCACATTTTATTTTTGACTCAATGCTGAGATGGCGAGAAATTCCCTCGTGACAGTTGCCATGCAGAGAAAAAGCAACAAAAACAGTTCCATGTCCCCATTAAAAGCCTGCTTTACTTCCGCATATTCAATAAAGGTAAACCAACATTAATAATTACTGTACTGATTTGAGGCTCTGGTGACATTATTAGCTTTTAATTTATTCATAAGGGCAGCAAAGTGTGTGAAGAACCCTCTTGAAATGTGGAAATAGGTTTATGAAGGAAAGAAACCATTGATTAATATTAGCTCATGGTCACTTGGGCTCCCCTCAAATGAAGGTTTTCTAATTGAGTCCAGAATGAGTTCACCGCTTAAGCCTCCTCCATTACACTGATGGGGAGTTTGAACTTTTTAAGTGTTCATGACAAAAATCCACCTTTCAATCTTGATAACCATGTCAAATTAGTGTGTGTGTGTGTGTGTGTGTGTGTGTGTGTGTGTGTGTCCTAAGATATCCTGTTGTGGAGATTAGCATTAAGAGCGTGATGTTAACAGACATGTGAGTGATTAATATCCTACCAGGAGCAAAGGAAAGTAAAATAGTGTGTACTGCACAGGGATTCAAACAAATTAGATCATGATTGTGCAACATTCTGATCAAGGTCACAGAGCAGTGGAGCCTAATATAGTCGACTCAGGGTGCAACAGTACAGAGCTGCCTAAACAAATTAGTGGTGTAACAATACATCAACCCACATCGATTAATTAATTAACAATCCAATTACCTAGATCGCCTTTATTTTGAAATTCACATAGCACGTCTGTACGTCCGTGCCACCATTTCCTGAGCAGGGATGATGGCATAATGTAGCAAACGCCACACGACAACAAAGCCTTACTATTCCTGCTGCCACCCAACCGCTATAAACACCAATGAAGAAGACGCAGAAGTAACCTTTGAGCGGCACGGAACCTCCGTTGTTTACATTGTTGCTCGGCAAAACGAGGAGTCAAGGAGAAAAAGCCACACGCGGAAAAAGGTAAAAATGATGAACTAAATGAAATAATGATAATAGCGCAGAGCTGTAGTAGTGATGCTGATTTTAAGACGATAAGAATTGGGTTGAAGAAGGTTGTTTTGCTAGGGGTTGAGCACGCACTGAGATCTGATACTTTCAGTGTTCAAATCATATTTCAGTTGTTTTTTGGCAGCTGATATACATGTAAATGATTGTGTGAGATGGGCATATGATATCACATATCGATCGCAAGCTTGTGAATTGAATCAAATGGAAATTGTATCGTGACAGACTTAGTCATATCGGCAAACATCGTATCGTCATCTAAACATATTGACATTGTATCGTATCGTGACGAAGCTGGTGATGTACACCCCTAATACAAATAGAAAATCACACTGAGCGTTTGACTTCAATGTGTAAAATACTTTATAGCAGATAAAAATGAAGGCCTACAGGCCAAATCCAGTGTATTTTAAACATTAAAGCAGAAACTATTTTTTTTTTAAATGATCTGTTCTGTTATATCTGATAGAGCCTGTAATTCTAGTGCACATATAAAAATAATTCTATGTCCTCGGTCTGTTTAATGCTCATTTACGCCTACGTGCATCAACGTGTTTTTAAAGCATCTCACACATGAAGACATCTGCTCTGCATTGCCAGATATAGCTGTAATACTAGGGGTGGGATGCTAAGTTTACAACACGATACACATTATTGATTCAAAATTACAGTTGGAATAATAGCCCTGCTTTGATTTAACATTGAACTCTGTGAGCTTTTCAATTTTCAAACTGATAATAAAAAAATTATAAAGCCATAAAAGAAATAAGAACAATATTGGATTTCAGTGATCCTCCACCCCCCGCGGTACAACAATACAATTTGGCCCATCATCGAGACATCTCGTGAAATTTTAATATCACTAGATCATGTCGCACAATATCTTGTCCCAGCCCTGGTGAATATTTCATGCAGACATGACAATAATCCACTATAAATTCCCTAAAATCCACCTAATTTAGACAAAGTCAGCCCAACTATTCTTTTGTTCTTTTTCGCTTACGTTTGTCATGATTTCAAGACACTGTTGTGTGCTTGTCTTGTCTTTTTTTTTTTAATCTTTATCTTCACAGTGTGACTTACTCCCCGTGGCCCCTTCTGCTCACCTGTTCCTAATTGTCCTAATTAGCCTGACTGTATAAATGTGTCTCCAAGAGTGAATGGTTGTCTTCACTATTCAATGCAACTAAGGCTGTGTTCGAAATGGCATACCCTGTAATATGCACTACAAACTCGATGAGTATAAACTGTCTATATTATACTATTAGTTAAAATAAAAAATAAAATATCAACGTGTGGTCATTTGAATCATAAAACTCTCAAACGCATTTCGTGTCGACATTTTGGAGCTTTACAGAGACCCACCATACTGACAAAACGTCCGGTTAACTTCAAAACAAGAGCCTTATTTACGAAAGGGTTAAAAAACTAAAACAAACCGAAGACAAGAAGAGATGCTTTTGTTTTGAAAAGGGGGTGTTTGATTTTTAGCTTAAAGCCGGACCCTGGACCACTTTACGCAATGCATCATGGGGTGGTTGAGTACGACTAGTGTGCCCACCGTGCATACTTAAAAATGTCCTGATATAATAATAATTATTATTAATATATTAATATATAATAATATATAATAATTATTAATTATTATTATTTATTATTGTTATTATTCATTTTATTTAAAAGTGCCTTTCAGGGCACCAAAGGACACTTGACAATAAAAACTGAATAATAAAAACAGTACAATACATTAAAACCAGTAAGAAGAGAAAAGAAAAGCAATGTAGGTGAACTTATGGATAGGAACTTACAGAGAGTGGGCTGATTGGAAGAGAGGGGTAAGGTGTCGATGTTTCTGATGTCCAGGGGGAGGGAGTTCCAGAGTATACATCTGGATGTTCCTCTCATACTCAATCTTTTCATCACAATCTATTGTGAATGCATACTCATTTTGACATCAGACTTAGTACGAGCAATATACGTTAGTATTCGATTTCAAACACAGCCTAAATCATGCCGTTCCACTACCACCAAGTACCTGCACTACAGCCTTTGGATTTCCACTTTTGACAACAAATCAGGATTCTGTGCTGTTTTTGTTGCAATAAAAGCTATTTTGTTCTTTCCAACTGGATCCTACATGCTCTGCCTGACATCGTCTATTACACACAGTGATGTTTATTTATTTCACTGATTTTAATCAAATACTGAGGCATTCACTAACATGTAATGAATAGAAGTTAAACTTAAAAATGTAATAACTCCAACAGTGCCATGACTCAAGTGACTTGGTTTGCATCTCATCTCACTGCTGCCAGTCCTTCCTCCTACAGGGTCACACTGTAATTGTGTTGCTGCTGCAGTACAGGACTGAGGCTGTGGACTTTATAGACTGACCTTAAAATCTACACTAGATTTAATAATGGATCTAAATCTAAGCTTCATCCCAGCTCTTCACCTCTTTTCTCACAACTAGTCTTGGTGTTGAACATCTCTTCCCGTCTCATCCCATCAAATACCAGCCTGGTTTTGCAGCAGACCCACACAGCAGACAGTTTATTACACACTCTGACCTCCTTGCAGCATTTTGATGAAACAGCAAAGGTTCTGTAGCCCCGTGGTGCACAATACCTCTTAAAGAGAAAGTAAAAGCACACGTCTTACCAGCACAAAGCTCTCACCAAATACTGAAAGGAAAAGCTGACCGTGAATGACATAGAAGCACAGCATGAGATTTTCATGCTTTTATGCTCAGCACAATGAACAAATTACACATTTGATTGTTGATGAATTTCACATTTGGGTCGTCGTCGCACTGTTGGTCATTTTATTCTGCTTGAACTTGCTTTTGCTACATTATCTAATCACTGCACTGCCATTTGTAGAATAAATGACCTCCAATTTACATCTTTTTAAATAATTTGAGCCCGTTTTTAAAACAGTAATTTAGCAAATCTATTTCAAATTGAAATATTATTTTACATTAGAGTAAAGGTCTTTGGCTGCATAAGATTAACTTTAATTTTGTATCATGGCACTGAGATTCTTTTTTGTAAATCATGTTTAAAATGACTATTTTCAATAACTGCAGCTTCAGCATTGAAATAATGATTACTTTTACAGGAATGGATCCATAATCTACAGCTTTACTCCTCCGGGGTGGTGCGCTGGCAGATGAAAGCAGCTCTTACACACATCTGTCATGGACCTACAGGCATGTCTAGGGCTTTGGGAATAGCTCATATTGTGACATCACTTAGAAATGTTTGCTTCCAACATATAACTATGTCACACATGTAAGCACACACTCTCTCCCTCTCTTCACTCTTATCTTCATAATGTCAGAGCATTGGGATGTATTTATCTAATATTCTCTTTAGATACAGTATGTTCAGTTGTCAATACACTGACAAAATACATTTCACTCCTCTACACCAGTGGTTCTCAAACTGTTTTGGCTTAAGTACCCCCTTTCTCTTATTTCTGAATCCAAGTACCTCCTTTTTCCGACTGCAACACTTTGCTCAGAATACTATGAAAAAACAACTATGGAGCACGATGATGATATAAAAGTGTTAACACAGTTAAAAAAATCTAACTTTGTAAAAGAAGTGGAATGAAACAGTGTTTCATAGATTTATTTCTATCATTTTTGTCGTATCCGGTCATCTCTCGCTGGTGTGGGACCAAGACTGACACTTGTATAATCAGTTCATCTTCTAATCAAGATAATTTCCATCATCATTATTATGATTATCAATTTGAACTAAAAATAAACTTTATAAAACCCCCATATTAATAATGGTTTCATTAAATTTCCACTCTCTCAAGGACCCCCTGTAGTGCCATCGCGTACCTCCATTTGAGAGACACTGCTCTACACAATAGTGGCATCACATTATACCAACGGACCCTTAAAATGCCGAGCTTACAGTTATGCAACAGAATAAAATGTAGCCTATTGAATATATTTTTTTGAAAAATGTAACTTTAAGAGCATAATAGCCCAGCTGTTTACATTATACTGTTTATTATATACTATAATATACAGCTCAGTGCTTAATCATGAAAATAATGTAGACAGTCATTTTAGCAGAAGGAATGGAACAGGGGCATATTTGGTGGTTTTGGAGAAGCATTCCTGGACATAGAGTGTGGTGAAGTCTCCCCACAGCAGCGTCTATGTCTGAAACTTCCTTCCCCAACTCCCAGTTGTCATCCCCACTGTAAGGGAGACAATATTAATGCCCTCATAATGCCATAAGACTGAGGAGGGAATTGAAGAAGCATGGTAGTGCTTAAAAAGCCAATACAAAGATAATGAAGGTCAAAGCCACTTTACACATTGGGGGGCGGATTCACTAAGACCTGAAATAAATGGTGGTAAACCAGTTGCGTCTCTAAATCCTCACCTACTGCGAGGAATTCACTTAGATTGCAGCAATGATTAGGGCACGTGCAGAAGTGGTGGAGACCGCCCTATTTAAATTACAGTTTTGCTCGTTCAATGTAGAGAGGTGAGGCGCACAGGAGCACACAATGACAACTGAGGAAGTTAAATTGGAGGCAGATGAACTTCTCGTCTGCTGCACAAACATTTCATAATGTAGAAAACTAAAGAAACAAATAAAAATGTTTTATTTTTATTTTTTAAACAACTACTTAAAACCGAATGATTTTTACTCCCTAATTTAATGTGGCTGCTCCGTCAGGTCCTGTAACTTTGCTCTGATCAGTCCATGAATTTGGACAGAAACCGTCCTATTGATCTGCCATTCATCTCAGTTAATGCAGCAACACAGTCTGTCAATCAGTCTGCATCATTTGAAGATGATCCACTGACCATCATCCAGCAGGTCTGAGTTCCTGGGTAGAGCTGTCACCACACACTCATATGTGAACATTGTGCCATCACTGCGTAAATTATGCATCTGATCAGCTGATTCTGGCCCGATGCTCCTTCCATCAACAAGACATGAGAATTTGACGGTCAAAACATCACTGGAGCGGTGCGTCCAGTTTTTCGCTCCCTCAAAGACACTTTACTCTGCATTTTCTCATTCAGTAACTGTTAAATATTGACTATTGTTTTATTTAATCTATTTTCTTATACTAGAAAGGTTAACTGGAGTATTTTTTTCCATCTGCGCTGTGTGCTGTGTCAACGTTTACTGCAGCTGATCTCTGCGTGTGCGTTTGCACCTGCTTGTCATTGCACTATTTTCCGGCGCTAAATCAATCACCGCAAACAGTTCCAGATTTTATGGATTGCATTGCGCCCATTGCATTAATTTATTTTCATTTCCCCATCCCATTTTTTTGTGCCCTTTATGAGATCCGCCTACTTTACACATTCATCAGAGGGATGGATTGAGGGCGCTTTGTGACGTGCAGAAGATGCGCAGTCCTGATTCCCTGGGGTTTGTACCCCTTATTAGCACGTGTAGTGACGTTTGCACACATGTTAAAACCCCTAACCCTTTAGTGAATCTGCCCCTCAGTATTTCTTAGTTCATGAAAACTGCTTGGTGAGGTCTGAAAAAAAGCCCAAGAAAGGAAAACTAAGATTATCTCTTGGGATTTTAAAGTCTCAGTCCATGTGTACAATAAATTTGCCAATCACTCCTGCATGACTTCATGGATCACAATGCATAAGCACATAACTATTGATACAGGTTTGAATCAACAATATGTGCAGCTTTAAGTTAATTTTGTTCACACATTTAGTTTGTGTGAGAACCAAACATTTTGATGATTTTTCTTATTTTTCACAGAAAGCTAAAGCAGTTTGGGGTGGCACGGTGGTGAAATGGTTAGCATTTCACTGTCCCAGAGCAACACTTTACTGGGGTAAAGCAGAGTTATGAGGAATTAATTAATAAATGAGAAAATTATTAAAATGGCTTTTAATCAAGATTATAAGGATATAAATAGGCTAGTCAGTTCAGTTTGTAATGTCTTTCTTTTATTAGCATGTGTAAATGTAGCAAAGTCCTTTAAAAATTAGCTGTATTTAGTTTGCCATGCGAAGTTAGAAATTGTTAGACGTCAGAACCTTATCAAAAAATTGAACTGAGCCTGTAAATGGAGACATGAAAAAGGAAACTATTTTCCAAAACCATTTTGAAAGCTTGCAGCCTTTAAGCGATGCAAAATAGGCTCATCAAAAATAGTGATGCACAAAAAAAAAAAAACATTCAAAAAAACTGTTTTCCCTTTGAGAAATAGCTCCCTGTTTCTTCAGATGTTGGCAGAATACATATGTCAAATATTGCCATGCTCTTTTTGCACACATAAACAGATTTACAGATATGCATATAAACACAGAAGTAGACAGTGTGGGCTTTTCTGTCTGACTGAGAACAGAGCAACAGTAATTGGCGACCTGATAAATATTTGTTCTGGGACCTCTACTGCATGAGAAAACAGAGGGACATTCTCTCAACTCTAATGTTCCAGGCTGTGGAGGGGAGAAAAAAACATCCATAAATGGTGGATGTCAACATTTCAGAAAGTCCGGGGAGACGACGACGATGATGAGGGTGCATCAGCAAAAACATGCAACTGTTATGTTGCACCATTTTGTAATATGTTACTAGTAATGTTCCTCCTCACAGCATAAAGAACCACAGTTACAAATGGAAATGTCTATACCAAAAAAGGGGAGTAAAACTGAAAACAGGATGAAAAGAAGACTTAGCTAAATACCTGACATCAAAGTACCACAGTCTGTATCAGTAGAGGAGAGCTTCTATCCTCTTTCTGTGTGTTTGCAGGTAGCAAAACTTTCTTCCTACTGTGATGGACACATTTCTTTGGACTCCAGCTCTTTATTTGACCAAACTGTGTACACATTGTGCAGTTAGTGGTGTCTTGAACATTGCTTTTCTGTGTGAATCTAACGTTGATGTGGCTATCTTTGTAGGCTGTGGTGTAAGTGCTCTCTATTCTCCTGATTTGTTGTAAGAAAGATGAACATCTCATAAATCTTCTTCCCATTAAATCTTTATCTCTCTTTTTTGGGAGGGGTAAATATAATCTTTGTTTACAACTTATAAATTACACTAATTGTGTTACTTTCATCAGGGTCCTGGATTAGGATGACCATACATCCAGATTTACCCAGACATGTCCCTCTTGTTACATCTTGTCTAGACCATCCACCCAGATTTGACAAATTCATCAAATGTCCGGGTTTCCCAGAGACCCTGAACGCATATAGGGGAAAACGTTAAATTAAAAGACCGTAACTCCATTAATATTTGCTCTATCGGAAACATTCCAGCAGTTTTTGAAAGCTAATGATTTGCTCTTTACAGCCAGAATCATGTTATTATGGAAATTTTACTCACAAGTGCCAGAATCCTTAAAGGTGCTGCTTTGTTTTGACGCAGAAGAGAGAAGAAAAGACTAAGTCCAGATGGATTGAAAAAGACCAAATACTGGTGGATTTAATTACAAAATTTCAGCAAGAAGAGCGTCCTGGGATGATAAAACAATGAAGATTCAGAGAGGGATTTGAAAATGAAGGAGCCACTGGGTGAAACTAAGCCTATAGGAAGTTAGGTAAAGTTTTTATCATCTGGTCTACAAATCATCACCTTCTTGTTTCCAGACAACAGACAGAATAAAGTTCAGAGTCAGCATGGGACAATGTGGAGCAGTTATTTATTTAAGTGTATATTTTTTTAACATTTTAATTACTAGGATATGTGTGCTATCAGAGTGCTATCAGGGGTGCTATCAAGACGGTCTTCTGTTGGGTGTTTAGATTCTTCATGTTTATGGTTAATGGCAATCTGTTCCCGTCGTGATTGCCTGGTTCCTGTTTGGTTGGTACATGTTATTCAGTTTCACTCTTTGTCTTATTTAACTTAGTTTTGTGTTAATTGATCAGGTCCTGGGTCATGACCCATGTCTGTGGGTAACATATCTCTGTTTGTTTAAATACTTCCAGGTCTCTATCAGTATGAAGGCAAGGTGAAATAATAATAATAATAATATTCCCTAAAAAATACTTTTTTGTCTCACACAGGTTTATCTAATTTTCTAATTGCCTCCTCTTACTACTTCAGGATTCAAGATACTGAGCTTCACACAGAGTTCAACAAACAGTCTAACAGCTTTGGGAAAGAAGCTTTTCATCATTCTGGTGGTCCTGCTTTTGATGCTCTGAAGCATCTTTTTGAGGGGAGGGGGGGGGTAAGTGTGTGCAGGAGTATCTCTTGCAGCCTATTAGTATATAAGTCTCTGTAAGTACTTTTAGTTTGATTTCAAAAACCCTTTGATTTGTATGCAGTTGGTTTTCCTTTTTTTTTTATTAAAAAGACCAAATGTGGCATTTGACGCCTGCATGCGTCTCTGTTCTCTGCATTTGAGTCTTTAATACATCACTACTTTCTATCAATAAAAGCTACTTAGAGCATTACTTTTTTTTTCAGCACACATCCTCTTTATATATATTTTTGATTTATTAGCTTGACTGAAATACAAGTGCATGGTTCACCTAGAATCTGTAGTCTATCAATCTTGTAGCATGCTTGCATAAAGCAGATGTTTCAGAAAAGCAAGAAAGGCTCAAGCCTATCTTTCACCCAGAAAAGAATGTGTTGCTTTGCATCCTCTGGTTACAGACAGGGTCGAGAAAGGCGTCCTGCTCTTCCTCATTAAAAAATTTCCACCAGGCTGAATTAATTCTCCTCTGTGAATGGATTTGAACTGCAACCAAGGCAACAATAAGTCCTAGCAGCGATAAAAAGTCACTGCTGCTAAGGCAATGAGGCATTTTAAAAGGACATGCTGGAACTATTGTAAAGGAAACCAAACCTACAGTCCCTTGATGTCTGTCTATTCTTCTTTCACTGAGAGTGGCATTTGTTTGAAGTTTGGCCTCGGTGGGGAATTAAAATGTTTTAAAGTGAAAAATTGGACTGATGTGTAGGCAAGTGTAAGATGAGGGAATATAACTCTTAAAGCCTGATGATTATCCGAAATTCTTGTTCTGAAGCAGACATCAGTGACTCAGAAGGTGGAACACCCAACCTGCGGATACACAAACTCCCAGTGGGTGTCACTTTATCTCTAGTTGTCCTCCTTTAGGTGAACCTATACTAAGCATGTATACGTTCCCACACACTGAGCCAAGCTGTATCACATTCCAAAATGACATCTGTACCATCATATGTCCTCGTTTTTCAACAAATATCCCCTCACTGAAAGTGCACTGCATACATCAAAGTCTCTCTCTCTCTAAACAATATCATGTTATTAGATCATCTATTTACCTCAATCTGATCATAGAAGACTTTGCTGCTCAGTATTTCTTATGTTAGCAATAAATTGTAAAAGTTTTTCATTTATTTGAAAACAACATTTAGATTTTAGATGATGTAACTAAAATTTTACACCCCTGACAAAATCCACCAGTAACGTAAATATAGAAAATACCACTATTAAAATGTATAGAGTTATAACTAGAATTTTGTTTGTAAAAAATCTTTGGACCATTTTATGGATTAGGATTTTCTCCATGTTTAGCAAACTGCTCCCCCCAAAAAACAGCAAGAAGCGCCTATGTGACCACACGTTATTTTTGGTCACCATGTGCACAAACGCAGGGTATAATCACTAGTTTTACAACATGTGGTCAGGGTACTAAGTTAGCAAAATGACATCATGTGTGAAGCAATCATACTTGTCTCTTAGTATGAAATAGTCCTCATTTTCCAGCAAATTTACTCACTTTCATGCTTCATTAAGATCAAATCCAAATAAGCTCATCTGGAAAATCCATGTGCAAAGGGTAAATCTGTTGAAAATGTATACTGTCCTGAAGCTGGCACCTTATAGTTTCCTCACTCGCCTTCACTTCCTGTCACCTGCCCTCCACCTTGCTGTAGCTTGCATTAAAAGTTGGCAATGTACAACATGGACTACATGCAGAGGTCACTGCAACCTTCTGTCACCAAATGCCAAAGGAATTTGTTCACAATTTCCAGTAGGTGTTATGAAACGTGAATTCTAATCATAGATTATTCAATATTAAACAATCAGTTTTAAAGATATCAGCATGGTATCCACTAAGCTGATGACTTGTTCACTCAGCTGCTTGCTTCTGCTTTAAAGTTAAATCCGAGTGGAAATCTTTTTCACACCAGGCCAATGTCCACTGGGTCTCTTCTGCCTTTAGTGGCCAGTGATGCTCTGACATTTAATTACTTGGTCTTATATTCCAATACAGAGCAAAACAAATAACCCCAGAATCATTATTTAATTAAAGACATTAAACAAACTCTGTAGAGCAAAGGCCACTGTGGGCAGGTAAGAACTCCTAAACTTCATGCAGGTATTTAGTGCACATGCAAGACATGAATTATATTGCTTGACAAAAAGCATCAAACTGCCACTTTACTATGGTGGAGAGGTTTGAATACCTGAATGATCCTGGGAGCTATGTTGTCAGGAGCTTAATGTCCCTGGTAGTCTCACAAGTCAAACAGGTCCCAGGCACCTGAAGTTAAAGATCAAAGAAAGCAAACATCACCCAGAATAGCATAATCAGGACCACGTCCTGGACCCAGGCCTAGGATTGGGGCTTATTGGCAAGCATCTGGTAACCGGGTCTCTGCTTACACCGCAGTCCCTCTTGCTTTGAACCCAAGCCTTGTTATTGGACTTCTGTGCTAATTGCTGGCGGAGGAAGAAGCCAGACAGACTTGGCAGATCCAAAAGTATTGTCAGGGTCTGTTGGGAAGGTCTGACAGGACCCTGGCTCAAAAGGGTCTTCAACTCCCACCTCCAACATAGTTTCGACCAGATTTTGAGGTAGGCTGGACACATGGAGTCTGAGTGGACTATATTCTCCAACTCCATTGGTTTTTCAGCTGCTTAGAGCTGTGGCCGCATGATGCATATCGTGGTGACAATTCCCAAACCTGGTGGTGGACACTGGAAGTAAGCGATGTCATCAAGTTGAAGAAGGAGTCTTATTGGGCTTGGCTGTCCAGTGTGATTCCAGAGCAACTTGTATGTACCTGTAGGCCAAGTGGGTGGCAGCCCGAGTTGTTTTAGTGAAAACTCGGATCTGGGAGGAGTTGGGAGAGAACATTGGGGAGGACAATCAGTCAGCCTTGAAAAATTCTGGCAAACCGTCCGGTGCCTTAAAAAAGCTATCTACATTGGGGGTGTAAGAGCTGCTGACATCAGTGAGAGGAACACAACATCAGCTTGGTCTACTTTGTCTTCAAAGTTCAAAACCAATTCCTCCACCCCAGTATTGGTATTTCCCTTTGGTATTGGAATTCTTGTTCTGCCCTTATTAGTTATTTCACTTGAGGAAGTCTGTGTATAGATGAAGAATAAAGAATTGCATGGGAAGTGAGGGGCTGCTGCTGCTCTTTGGCTATTGTTTTAATACAGTTTCTCTCACACTGCATTGACCACAGACAGGGCGTGGCTAAAGGAACCCAAGCAGGGAATTTGAAGGGGGGTGAATGCTGATGGCAACAGGAGTGCATTGCATTCCTTGCTGTGTGTGTGGAAAGCGGACAGGAAGGCGGGAGGTCTCTGGAGAGTGTTACAGAGAGGGAAAAGGCTGGAATGAATGGGTTTTTTTCCTCAGTAGTTTGGTGCTGTGTTCCCAGCCTCGCTCATGAGCACGATGAAGTAATGAAAGACTGGGGCCTCTGACAAACTCAGGCCAGATGGGGAGAGGATTTTTTTCTACAATTACTCTGCAGCAGAGAGCATTAAAGCCAGTGCCTCTTCTTCCTCTATGGAGGAAAGATCATTACCAATGCATTTGGAGAGTTCCCCATCTAAACCCCTTACAGCACAGTGGATATTTTAGAGAACGTTTAGTTCCTTCTCTGAAAACAGTATTTGTGTTGAGCAGCAGTCCAGTGATTTTCAATTTGTGTCGCAGCACATACCGTAAGGTAAGAGATCACTTGCCGTACATTTAAAAAAAAAAAAAAAGATCTCTCATTACCTGTGGCATAACAATCAATGGTGCAACCACCAGAAAAAAAACAGCTGTGCAGAATTGCCACAGGCTCCTGTTTTTGTGAATAGAATATCTTAGGGGGGAATGGTTGGAGTTTACTGCAATTCAGTTCTTCCTACAGTTGAAAGGAACATTGCCGATATCTCAAACGTCATGTCGCCTCAAAACTCCATATCAAGGTATATTGAACTACCCTCAATTAAAGGTATCTATATTGTCCATTTTAGATATAAGAAATAACGTTTTGACAATATTAAAGGACGTACCCATTCACGTGAATGGAAAGGTTACGTCGTTTCGCCTAGGCAAAAGTACTGGGACCACTTAACACTAAAGAATTCATATCTACATTAGTGGTTTTCCTCCTTGATTTCAACACAATGTCCTCTATTTTTAAAGAGCCAAAGGTCATCGATAAGCCTCACTAATGCCTGCTGTGTGCATATGAATTAGACTTTTAGACTTTTGGAATACTAGTGGAAAGATTCCCATGAGTCCATGATGACCACTTTCTCATTATCTGACTGCAAAAAATTGATACCAAGTATGAATAATGCAAAACTCCAATAAGGTCAAACCACATTGCACTTAAAGACAAAATACTTCTAAAAGCTTTTATTTCCTGAAACAAGCACAAGCTGGCTGTGTATCAGTATTTATTAAGTAAGTAAACTTTATTTATATAGCGCTTTTCGCAGACAGAGGAAATAAAGTGCTTTACAGTGAACACAATAAAATACAAACAATAAGATGTATAGCGAGTCAGTCTGACATTAGAAAATGCAGCAGTGTAATCGATTAAAGCAAAATCATCCACGTTGTAAAAGAGGTAAACAATGTTTTGACATCATCGTGATGTCAATGATAGAATGGAGCCCATATCACAATAGCAATGAATACATTAGTGTTAATAGCTCAAATAAAGGATGACAGGCCATTTTTAGTCAGACAAGGATTCCTCCACTGACTTTACAATGAACTACTTTAAAGACTTAGATAAGCATTGATAAATCACAAATAAGATGCATTAAATATTCATTATCAATATTTCTGGCTTGTGTGTCAAGATGGACATTCTGAGGTAAATTAATGATTTAATGTCTCTTAATAGCAATTCATTTTGTACTGCTCAAAAAACTTTAAGGCCAACACCACCAGGAAGTTTGGAGCTTAGGCACAGTGTTATTGGCCTCATTGGATGTCTATCATTGCTGTTCCACAGGGAGGTGAAACATATGAGCGACACTGACATTCTGGCAAAGAGTCGTGTGTTTACAGGAAGTCATCTCACGCATAATAACATCCTCTTCTTTGATTCTGCACAAGGCTGCTAATGAACCAACAAACAGCCTGGTCTGGAGAGGGATACACATCTATAAAACATTTAATCTTCCCTTCACCACTAAATGCTGCCTCTGGCTGACACTGAGAAATCTCAGTCCAACCCCTCATACTTGAAGCATTTTAAAGCTTAAAGTTGAACTTCTATCAAAGTCTGCTTTCATGTAAAATCAAGTGTTTTTTTTTTTTTTTTTTTAAATCTTTTCTCAGCCTCAAAGAGGAAAGTGAGGTCCACATTTGTGTGGCTGTTGAAGTTAACCAGTGATCTGACTGCTGAGTGCCGCCCTGGGAACAGGAAATATGACATCACAACACTGACATGCAGGAATGTGGGAATGTCATGCTGCCTGTTAATTCAGCTTCAACAAGACAGAAACAGCAAAACAGTGAAATTACAATTACTACAGCCTATTCAGAGAGGTGTAGTATTTCCTGACAGTACAACTGAGTTAGCACCAAAAACATAACCAGATGCAGGAAAACCTTTGTGAATGAAACCATTACTATGATTTGAAGGAAAAAAGAATATGACATTTTTATGCATTGGTAACAAAAGAGCTAAAGTCTTATGTTAGTTGTACTCTGCTTTTTCTCCCAAAGTGAGCAGTCACAGGCATCAGGTGAAGACCAAACCATGAGCTCAGGGACTTCAAAACTTCCCCTGAGTCCAATAGATAAACATTTATTTTCTAATGTGATAACACTTGGGGGAAAAAAGCAGATGGTGGGAAGAAATCATCTCCGCCTTTGTAATAACTTCCAGCCATGGCTGTCATTTGTTCAAAATGAGCAGATTTCATTACATTAAAAGCACATTGTGTTTCTACAAAGTTTCTGCAGCAGTGCTTCTTCTGTTTGCCTCAGTTAGGCAAAGAAAAAAGTGTCAAATAGCCTTTAAACCCTCGTCATGCTAATCTCTGTACTAATACTTAGTCTTAATATCAAAGCTTCCCCTAATTTACCAGACTTTGAATCGTACACTGGCAAACACACCCATTAATAAATTGCAAACAGTGATCAGTAATAATAAAACTTGTTTTTCTGTAGTCTATACCATTAGTTGGAAGGATATATCAGGCAAGTGAACAATGCACACATACTTGAGCAAGAGCCAATATGTTGCCGATCTGAGTCATGAGATTTTAATCAATTAAACTTCTGAAGCTGGTTTTGACAATGAACTGTCCAAGTGTGATATATAAGTATGCATATGAGCTGATTAGTCAAGGTGTTGATGCTGACCCTAGTCAATTGCTCACAGTGCAAGGAAATAGAAGGTGGCCTCTTTGATGATCATATTTTCCTTTGCAGTCAAGCTTAGGACAGGATGTGTAGTTCTCACTTATCAGCAGGACACTGGGTAACAGGGTGCACATTCGGAAAAAAGTTTACAAGACTGTACAAAACTTTCTAGTTCTGCAGGGAAATCGTTTGTGTTTTGCCTTTATTTTATTATTTGGTTTTGGATCATGCACACATCTCGTGGAACAGCTAGTTTCTAATACCAGTCTTTCAGCATAAAATGGAAGCAGAAGTGGTTTGACTTGTGGACTGAACAATTAGGGTTGATCAATTATGCCAACGCATTCAGAGATCTAGTGCATTCACAGCAAACAAAATACATTATCATCATTAGGTAGAAAGCGGAGATGTGATTGTTGATGGGTGTAAATGCATCCAAATCAATACAGAGCCAACACCAAGTAGGTCACAAGCCTTTGTTCCTGTGACCTTTCTCCCATTAAAACATGGATAATGGTCCCTGCATCCAGACACTGAACAAAGCAGTGATGGTACTCAGCTTAATATTGAATGACAAACAGAGAAACACGTTGTCCAAGTTTCAATGGGGCCAACAGAAAAACTAAAGTTCCTTCTACAAGTTTGTTTCTGTTAAACAAACTAACACTTTAACTAACAAATTCAAGATGTCAAATACAAGCAGCCTACAAGGTCCTTTTAACTAAAGCAGTTGTATAAGACACAACTTCAAGTTCAGTTTCATTGGTCATGCAACAATTTAACCTGAAACTTTCCAAATGTTGGTAAGTTTTTAGTTAAAATTAATAGAAGAAGAAATTAAACACAACCATTATTTTATTATTTAGAGCCATTAAAGCCACATATGGTCATATAAAAGCTCCAGATTTCAGTTTTTTTTCCCCTTAAATCTCATTCCTCATTCATTTCTTTCTGAACCAAGTGACAGTGAGATGGCATGCCACCCTTCGTCAGAAATGCTGGCGTGCACTAACCAGGCCTGAAGCTCAGTTTTTCCTCACATACCAGCTGCCAAACTCCAGGAGCGAGTTGGAAAAAAGCTAAAGCTGGAGGGGAGCACAGCCCCAGAGGAGCCCAGCAGCTGCCTGGGAAACCAAACCCTGGCTGACACTGGCTCATGCTCTCTAACATCAAACTCCTTTTACAGCTATCTGTCTCCTCTTTCCTTTTCAATTCACAGCATTTTCCTCCATCACTTTAGAGCAGAGTTCAGGGGGAAAATGAGTCAGTGGATGAAGGAAGGACTGATAGTCCCCCTCCCGCTACACATTCTCCAAATACTTCCCCCTGTTGTTGTTAAAACAGCACATGTTCATGTTCTCACTACAAGCCCATAGGACACAAAGGTGTCAACACACACAAATAACCCATGTGCATGCTGTGACACTCACCTCTGTAATGAAGTCTGTCATCGTGGTGCTGGTGGTGGTGGTGGTTGTGTTGGAGGTGGTTCTCCAAGCCAGGAGGGCTGCTGGCACCCAGCTCTGCCAGTCGGCGGCTGGTGGCAGAGAGCTCAGAGCGGAGGTTGGTCACTTCCTGACTAGCAGACTGGATGGCACCATCAATCCTCTGTGCCAGCTGTTTGTTGTCCTCCATCATTTTAAGGATTTTCCCCTAGAGACCAAATCCACAAAGAGCAGCATGGTGTGAAGAGAAGCATCACATTCTACCTCCACTGCCTCCTCACCTCCTCCTTCACTTTTACTTCTTCTCCTACAGTTAAGTTTGCACATACAAGACACCAGAATCTCTTCAGTTCTGCACAAGAGAGACTCCTGTCATGGCATTAGGAATACTGCCCATGTGGCCAAACACCCCACGGTGCATGTTGGGTGCACGGGAAAGGGAACAGGAGTGAATGCAGGCGGAGGAGAAGAGGCAGAGACTCAAAGGAGAGAAGCAGCAGAGATGCAGCACAGCAGGCGCAGGGGAAAGTGGATAATCCTGCAGAGGAGAATGTGCTGTGAGCAGCTGCTCTCAAAGAGGACCCGCACACACTGAGAAGGCATGCAGGCTTTAAAATGGACTGTACCATGTGGTGGGGGACCAGGGGTAGATTACAAGAGGGCAGTTGGACTGATCTGCTCTTCAGCTCTCGATCTATACAGTGTGGTGTGTATCCTTCCCCCTGTGGGGTATGTAATGAGTCTGTAATAAGGAAAAAGTGTTCATTGTTTATCTCAGCTTCTCCTGCTCTGCATAGCTCCACATTTAAAGCTCAGCAGCTCTATTGAACCCTTTGACAGGCACTTGTCAAGCCCTGGATGCACCCACTTTCCCTTCCTCCCACTGACCCACTGTCTTTTAGTCCCTCCAACCCCCTCTTTTTCATTCCATTATATGTTCATCTCTTTGTCCAGGGAAAGCTTACCCCCACAGTTGTGGAGAGTGGAAAGGGACCGACACAAGGCGCCAAAGGGAAAAACCCATTTAAACTCTTTGCTAATAGGTTACATAGAAATAAAGAGGCTGGGAAATTAGCAGTATAATAGGACTTTACTTTTAAACAGAAATAGCTGGGGGATAATATTGAAGCTCATCATCATGGCCACATATAAACAAACATCACTGTTACTAAATAGTCTGTGCAGCTGCAACATTCCATCATATGCACATCTCAATAATCCCAAACATTTTTGAAGTTGCAGGATTTCAGAAAAGACTTACACTGGTGGCATGTGAAATAGAGTCTAAGTAGAAACATGCAGAGTTTCCCTGTTTCCCAATAGTATAATATCAGGTACATGAGTTTTTGAGACCTCTACATCCTCAGTGGGGAATTTTTTATTTATTTTTTTTAATCTGATGTACTCAATCAGATACATGCAGTGGACAGATAATCCACCAGGGTTCAGTAACTCATGCACCAGAGGGTCTTCACCTGAGACATCCAACATGGTAACTGTCAGTTAGTGACCCACATGAGATCATTTTGTTTGTTACTGAAACTTAAATAGAAATAAATAGTTATAGGAATAGTTTAATGGGTTAAAAAATGTTGGTTGCATTTGTTTTAGTTTTTTCAAAAAGGGGAAAAAAAACTGAGCAATACACTGCACATTATGTCCTGATGTATCAAAACTAAAAGTGATACAAATTCAAAGCCATGCATGCAATTTGAATTAAAAAAAAATAAAAATAAAAAAAAAACGTATTTGTCAGAAAATCACATAAAAGTTTCGAGAAATTATTTCATGGTTCAGGCTTTACATGGTTAAGTTGGACTAAATTTTCACCACAAGTTTCTATTCACTGTTATGAATAAAAAAGGGTAATAAAATGAATCAGCTGTCTCCGTGTTCTTTAGCTTAAACAAGTGTATGTATCATTAATTATTACTGATCTCAACGAGATACCTTTAATGCAGCATTAATTGTTAATACAGTAAGTGCATAATTTTGACTAATAATCCCTTATAAAGCAACGTTCCCTTCTCTTAATAAGTGGCCATAAACGTCTCATGAATGTTGTTAAGTAATGAAAACCTAGTAAGTCCTTAATAAGACGCTTATAATCATATAATTACTTAGTAAAAAGCGTTAATACATTTCTATAAGGCTTTTTTATTAACATTTATTTAGCCTCATTAATATTATTAAGCACTTAAGGACTTATTAAGAGGCTGATTAACATTTGCTTGTTAAAAGCAGCTTCAGTGTGTTATAAACACTACTAAATATATTAATGAAGCTTTTTTATCAACACGTATATAGCCTTATTATTGTTAATAAGAATTTAATAAGGCCCAATAAAGAGGTTTATTAACTTTTCATTATTTTAATTAATTTTTATTAGTTTATTAAGACTTAACTACACATAAATAAAGTGTTTCCAAAGATGTTAAACAATCCAACTAAACAGACTGAACGTTTAAAGAAAGAAAGAAAAAGGAAGAAAAACGTACATATTTAAGTAAAAGACTTTTTAAATAAGGATTAAATACAAATGCACACATTACAGTAGTAAAAATAAATAAATATAGAAATATAATACAAATAAATACAACGATTGAAGCTTAGATTACAGATTACAGAGGTGCATTGTAGAGTTTGATCGCCACAGACAGGAATGATTTCCTGTGGCGTTCTGTGGAGCACCGTGGTGGGATCAGCCTGGTGCTGAAGGTGCTCCTGTTACTGACCTGAGGGGTATTCCATAAAGAGGGTTATGTTCAAACTGAGTATGTTCGGGCTCAAATGTGGGAAACTCTGAGTATCCCATTCCTAAACGCGAGGTATGGTCTTCTTTGAGTATGTTACCGTGGCAACATTGTCCGTGAAATAAACCTGCTCGCTGGCAGGTTTCTACCTGGCTCCGCCCACCTGAACACCATTACTCAAGAAACACTTTTTTTTTCAACTTGACACTCTTCTCTCAAACACATTAGTAACATTTATTTATTTATTTATTTATTTATTCAGTTTATTTCCGACATGGTTGCATTCACAGTTTTCTTTTTCTCTATTTTTTTTTTTTTTTGTACATGCCGAAAAAGGAGACATCACACACCACAGGCGTGCTCACATCATTACTAATGTTGTGTTGCTTTACTTTTTTTTGCAAACGGTAGTTTTCTTTATAACATTGTGGGTGCAGATCATTAAGTGAAACACACAGAGGTTGATCTGCATTAAAACGCCTACTGACGTCTGTACTAAAGTTCCCTGGGTGCTGGAGATGACAATTAAAATGAATCCACTTTTGAGGCTTGATTGTTGTTTCATACTGTAATACAGTTTGATCTGTAGATCATAATGTTATGATGGCGCAGTGAACTATGACACTGCTCTTGGAAGCATAGAGTTGCAGGTTCGCGTCACCTTTAGAACAGGCTCATTTTCCTCAAACGCCGGCTTATTTCACCCATCAGGGGGAATAAATCACTGTCTTCCGGGTGGTTGCCATGGTAGTTTGTGTAACCTTTGATCCATTGATGATGGCTTTTTATCACGGGCGTGCACGTAAGTAACCCAAGGTTTACATACTCAGGGTTGATTGACCCACTTCATACCAGCTGTAATGGAATCCAATACCCAGAGTTTCCCATCGCGGGGTATGTTGATCCAGAGTTTATGGATAGACTCAGAGTTTGTTAACCCTCCTTAATGGGATACACCTGAGCACATCATGGAGTGGGTGGGACTCATTGACCAAGACGGCCTTCACTTCCAAAGGAAGGTAAACATTGTGTTGATCAGAAAACAGAATGGGAGTGATCCATCATTCAAACACTATCTTTTTAGATCCTGCTGTTCATTTTTATTCTCTCAACGGCAGAAAGAAAACCAGTGATAGGACAACCAGAATGTGAGCACAGCACCCACGTGAGACACATGATATGTTAGTTGCGCTGTTTACCGCCTGCTATGCAATAATGAGGAGATGATGAAAGTTTTATATTTGTTGCTTTTATCCCTAACTAAGTCAGGTTGTTGACTTGTTCAGGGAATGTTCAATAGATCTGGTATTATGACCACTTTATTCTGCTCAACAACAAAACATGTCTACTCTCATGAGATTAGGAGATCTCTCAGATCAAAATGCTTTATAGTTAACGCATGTTTTTATGTTTACTGATGCTGTGTTCACAGATCTGGAAACACTTTCTATTTGTTGAGGAGTGTGCTAGGGTCATTGTTATCACCTCATGAGTCCAGGGTTCCTGGAATACAATGAGAATCATTATTGTATGAAAGTGACGGCACTATCAGATTTTATTACAATTTTTCTAGATTTCTTTGATCAGAGAAGAAAACTGGTGATATTCTTAATTAAAGTAGTATATTTGGTAGGGATGTGACTCTTTGGGTGTCTCACAATTCGATTCTTAGGGTCACGATTCGATTCAAAATTGATTCTTGTTTTAACTGATCCTCGAAAAAATTGATACAATGCATTGGGTGTTAAAGCAAATTATGGCACCAAAACAATACAGTTTGTATAAGATAATTTTAAATAAACTGATTCGGTGATGTAATCACACAAAGGCAAACTTAAGGCAAAAGGTAACATTTATTCAAGCTAAACAAATAAAAACTTACTTACTGTACAAGAAAAAACTTACATAAATAAAATTGCCTAAAGTAAGTCTCAACTCTCAGTGACTACAAGAATTGTATACCTGCTTTGGTCCTGTACTTTGCCTGTTTTTTGGTTGTTGTTGTTTTGGTTTTGTGTTTCTACTTGTATTGTTTGACTTGCAATAAAAATAAACGAGAAAAAATAAATCGATTTCTGAAGTTTATGAATCGATTCAGAATTGTGGATGATTAGAATCGCGATTCTTATGAGAATCGATTTTTTCCCCCACCCCTAATATTTGGCAGCTATGAGTATAATAACATTACCGGTACTTGTGAAAAAGTGGGCACTTAAAGCTCAGACACTTTACATCGTTTCATTCATTCATACTTAAGGGAAATTGCAATTTATGTCTCCAATCTCCATCACAGCCACTATTCCCCAGACTGGGCAGTTACTGCACTTAACAGAAGTAAATCTAGAACAGATCCGACATGTTTGATCACATGTTAACAAATCATTAACACCGTCTAGACAGCCCTATTGCTGCACTGGCACTAATTTGCAGAGAATAATTGAAGTGCAATCCTGAACAAATGGTGCAGATAAGTCATCAGCTCTGTCTGTTTTGAATAGGAAGAGTTCAGTCTTTGCAATAGAGCAGCTTAGCTGCTGCAACACATCCCAAACCAAAGCTTTAACGGTTGGAATGCGAGGACAATGGGTGAATAAGAGATTTCAGGGTCAGGGGTTGACCCCCTGTCCTTGATGTGCATCAATAACAACAGAAATAATTTGAGGACACATCATTTTTGCACGTCAATAACAAGCAGTCATCCTGAACAAGGGTAAAAAAATGATCATGTATGACAACTTTTGGCTCAGCTGACATTGTGAGTTAAATGGCTTCCAAACTTGTTTGTGTTTGCTGATTTATTTGATAGTACTAATGGAATGTGTAACTTTGTGTACAGGCAGTGTGTGGTTTGAAAGACGTATTGATGAACTTTAACAATGACTGTGTCTGGGTTAATGCATTGTTTATTCAGAGTCACTCTTGATCCTCATGTTGTGTTTTTTTAAATTTTACAGATTATTTATTAGTGACATAAAGGGACCAAAATAGTGGTTTATAAAGCCATAGAGGATTAAATGGGCATGTTTAAAGGGGACTTATTATGAAAAATTAACTTTTGCAATTTTTTTGATCACATGAGGTAACTTGAGTGTTCACCGGTACACAAAATGTGAAATAAAACCATGGAGTTACTAAAGGATAATTTCACTCAGAATGTAGGTTTATTAAGGAAGTTAACCACTTTAATTTTGTCCCGGTAAATTGAGGAAGCCTCCCGCTGCAGCCGTGTCACTGTAGCGAGAGAGAGGGGCTGCTGCCTCGGCTCTACAGACAGGGAAGGAAGGGGGAGTTGTCGCTTGAAGTCGCTTGAAAAGTTCAGATTTTTCAACTTTGAGCAACTAAGTCGCCCAGGATCTCTTGAATTTGCATCATTTACATTGATTTTGAATGTAATTAAAATGGAAGAGAGGGGCGGGGAAGGGGAGGTCTATACAAATCCAGGGACACACCCCCCAAAAACAGAGCGCCATCAAAGACCTCAATAATACAGGGTCTTTAACCTCCCCTCTTGCTTAATTGATGTTATGTTTTGACCAAACACCAGCACAGATGTCATTTAGACCAGCGGTTCTCAACTGGTCTCACCCTGGGACCCATATTTTGTTATGGTGATGAAATAATTATTTTTTATTTTTTTTAATTCAGCCAACCAAATGCAGTCTTTCAAAAACAGCTGTTGAAAACACGGATGTCATTTTTTTTTAACACAAATCCAAATATTTTCCTGTGCAACATAAATTTCACAGCATGTCTGTCAAAAGAAAAGTTTCTTTCAAAATCAAAGACAGGTCCAATATGAGAGATATTAAGTGTTGATTTAATTTTTGACCAGCTGTCTGCGACCCACCCAGTACAGATCCACAACCCACTTTTGGGTCCCGACCCACCAGTTGAGAATCGCTGATTTAGACGACAGACAACTGTTTTAAAAGGTGACAAATTTGTATAATATGTCCCCTTTAACATTCTGCAGCTGTACAGATGCAATGCTCCGGCTGTGGTTTGTTAAATGTAAAAAGTGGGACAAAAAAGGACAACAGGAGACTTTTCACCTAAAGTAAAGTTGAATTAATTTCATAAAGGCAGAACAGTAAAACTTAATGTCATAATCCAGCAAATGTGGAACATTTACCTACACAAAGAAAATATCTCAGCAGACATTTTCCTAATGTTGCACTTTAATAAACATGCAAAAGTTCATTTCCAGCACCAGCTGCATTATAATAGTACATTTTTTATTGTTTACATCATTTAATTTGTTCATTTAACATCTATTGGAAGTTTGCAGTTATTTCCTGTTTTTTTTTTTAAATTTGTTTTCATATATTGAATTTTTTGTTTTAATAGATATTTACATAAAGCCCCCTATCCTGAACCACCAGAAAAATTGACGTGTAGCATCACAAACATTTAATCTTCTGTCAGTATGGTTAACATTGGGTTTCATCCTGTCCTCCAAACACACTGGAAAGCTTTAATGTTTTCCTAATCCCAAAGTACTGGTAATATTGTTCTATGGTAATCTAACAGTACAGAGCTCAACAAAGATGCAATTCATTTTACCTAATACTACGGACAGGACTATATATATATATATATATAGCCTTTTGTGAATATTTAGTTTTTTTTTGTGAGATGCAGGAAAAAAGTGTGAGAAACTTGATTATTGATTAAAAGAGATTAGAAGATTATATTTACAGGAGAAGCTTCATACACAGGCATAAAAAGGATGAAAATGCATCAAATACAAATGTCTCAAAAACACTAACACCATCATTGAAAAATGATGGTTGATAAAATATCTTACAAACTAGAAACTTAATCTATTCCATGTTATATGTTTAATAGGTAAAAGAAGTAAGATATGTTCAATATTCAACATACAGTTTGTTGTAAGTTTTCATATACAATTATTTCTATATATATTGTACTATTGCATATTGTTTATTAAATCCAATGGTTATAAATATGTACATATGTGTAGTGAACTGCTGTAATGTAATCAGAGGTAATATACATTTCTATAAAAAAATATTTATTTAATGAAGTTGATGATATGGGATAACTATATACTGCTTATTGGTTCAGTTTATTTATTATATATCCATACAAATTGTATATTAAATTCATTCATGTATAGAAAGTAACAATAATGTTGCAATAAATCACAGGAAGAAAGGGGTGGGACTTAACATGTTTAAACGTCTTCCTGCTCCTTTCTTTGTAAATTCCTTTTCTTGTTTTTATTTAATTTTCTGTTTAATAAAATAATTAACCATTAAATAAATCAAAGCCTGTTCTTGAAGCTAGTGAATGCACCTGTGACGTTGTCTGCATTGTGCTCTTTATTTACTGAGGACAAAAGGTTTCTCTTCTGCAGCTTAACTCATTGGTTTAAAGGTTCTGAACTGATCCTTGAGGCTAAGGAGACCTTAGAAAGCAGAAACTCAGAATAAACAGGCCATCTGTCACATAGTCATTTTCAAGTACAATTTCAACACCTGTCCTTTTGCCACTACTGATGTTCAGTAATTTTGTTTCACTTTATGAGAGCGGTGAGATTGAATGTGGATGAAATGTGGTGCCAGAGGCCTTGATGAGTATCAGGAAATGCTAGTCCTCAGGACTCTAGAGCAGTGGTTCTCAAAATCTTACGCCTTACTATAGTTACTATAGTTAGAGTAAGATTCAAGGGTTTACAATCAAATCAAAAACATTTATTTTGGGATGTTTGTTGGAAAAAGAGTGCTGTGTAGGTTTAATGTTCACATTTTAAATTAACTTGTGTGAAGATTGAGCAGTTTGAACAGAGTTATACTGAAATACTAATACAGGACAACATTTATAAAAAGAGCTATGTAATAAAAATCAGACTGCAATATGTACAATTTTCACTTTTAATGTATTTTCTCTTTTAACGCCCTTTTTTCATTTTGTAAATGAGAGAACATTATCCCTTTATGTTCAGGTATATAACGTGACAATAAATATCTTTTTTTTAAATAAACAAAAAACAACATCAACAACGTTAAATTGTACAGAAATATTTTTATTTGAATTACACAGCTACTTACATGTAAATCATAAAAATGATTTACATGCAGGGAGACATCTAAAAGTCTCAGGAATCCGGCCCTCGAGGACTGGAGTTGCCCACCCCTGCTCCAGAGGATCAAAGTGAGATGAGGGAGTTTGGTTGGGATACATTATTGTAGCAAGGAAAAGCACGCAAATGTAAAATAAACTGCAAAAATATACAGTGTGAATTATATTCTGAGCTCTCACTCTACATTCACTTTTTCCCCCTGACTCACTCCTGCTCCCTGCTGACTGTTTGCTGCCATGGCTTCCTCTTTCTGTGGTTCCAACAACACATTTCTAACCCTACCTAGTCTTTCACATTCCGCTCATATATTTACTAATGACATTAAGATATTAGAGCGATCTGAAACTGACTCGGCACTTATGTAAAAAGGTGCATGTTTTGCACAAAGCAGCCCACGCTATGCAGCAATCCATCATTTTCATAACAAAGGTCATGCTAAGATCATGACTGAGATGTCGGTTGTTTGGAGGTAAATAATGACAGTAACTGTGTGTGTGTCCTTTCAATGGTTTTGACATTGAAAGAATCACTGGAGTTGTGCTATTGTACCCTAGTGTAGCTGCTGCTCTATAAATAGAGGCCACAACACTAAATATCCCACTGCTTTATCATAAGGGGACTAGGTTATTAATCAGTTATTAGTACAACTCACCTTGAAGTTTTGAAAGTAACTTATGTCCATGTTTGGACATTCTTAAATTAATTAGGGAATTAACAAATTATTAACTTGCAAAAGTCAAAGAGAATCTTTAATTTATATACCATACATATTGTACATTTGCATGAGGGACCAGCAGAATTAACTTCAGGAAAAGAAACTTCAAATTACTACAAAACAAACTAGGGTAAAACATTTTAAGCTCTTCTTTATATCTCTGATACTAGACACTATCTTAGCCAAACTCAAATAAAAGAAGTACATTTTAGGATCCAGCAAATAAATCAATTAATCTATGAAAAAAAGGAAAACAAAAAAGGACCATGAAAGAAAGTACTTTCTCACTGGTGATAAAAACAACAACCAAATGAACTCAAAGAACTGAGAGTCACAGTAAACTGCAGGCAGAAACACAAGGTGAGAAGCATTAATGACAGCAGGCAATGCAGCAGCACTCGCTCAGGCTCCAAAAACACCCTAAATACATTGAAAATAATTAGGAGCTCAGGTACACCTGAGTGCAAACAGGAGGATCTACTAAATTGGTTAAATTACCATATACTGACAAAAAAATATGCTGTGAAGACACACAAAGGAATATATTTCCAATCGACAAAGACAAAACTAAGATAAATAAACTATCTGCAATCATTACAGACCCAATAACCCAACTGTGCCATATACTAAACATTACAAATCTTGAACAAATTAACAGCTTTAAACACACATGCACACAAGCACACACACTTTTACTGTGCCAATTATTATTGTATTTACATTTTTGAGATATTAGTGGAAATGTTTGTGAGAAGTTGCAGGATTGAGTGGTTAGTGCTGAATTGTGAGTTCTTTTCCTCACGCTAAAATCATCAAATAGTCACCTACGGGCATATACAGGAACACTCTGCAGCTTTTTTGGTAAAATTCCCATTTTAGCTGTAAGCAGAAAATAATTTTCTGCACCAAAGAAGAACACAGACAAAGTCACTGCAACACTGCAGGCAAATAAGTGACTGACAGGTTTAAGGGGGGAAAATAATGCGGCGTGCCGAGCACGGATTAATCCATATCTCTGAATAGCTTCAGTACAGTGCATTGATAAGGAGCTTATCCTTCTTGTTGGTTTATGGAGAAGAACATCACTGCAGCTTATTGATTAACAGACTCATCTCACTATCATTTGTTCCAACTCGAGTGGACATGTTCAATAAATAGCAACACTACAGACAATGATCACTTCATAACCACTTCATCAATGTCCCTACACAGCATGTCTGCTTTGCATTTCCACTCCACTCATTTCTAAGTAGACGTGACAAGATTTTCCAAATTTTTGCATAAAAACCAGACATAAGCGTGCATTCTGTTCAGGAAAGAAATGCTAACTTATTCAAAACTGTTAAAGTTGTAATACAGTCTTCGTTTGGATTAATCATACTCTACAAGTAATTACATTTGTTGCACTATGATGAAAAATGAAAAACAAGGCAGAGGAAAAGATAAATAAGACAGAGAAAAGAAAGTCCAAAGAGACGGCGTGAAAAAGATGAGGTTATGGCAAAAAAGCATGGGGAAGTCATTTATTATATTTAACATTTATCTCTGAAAGAGGGAACCGAGTTATCAGAGGGACTAAATTGAAAGACGTTCAAGCGTGTAGTGGAGTCAAGAGAAGAAAGCTGATGTCCAGCCTTGCACACACACTCCAAGTACTGCAGGCTTTGCATATACAGCTCAGGGGTGTCATTTATAAAAGTAGGCCGAGGTAAGCACACTTCAGCTGACGTACGCTAAAAACCAGGTGCACGAAAAAATAAATAAATTAAAACTTATAAACGAGGGCGCACGTACGTCCCACGCCTGTTTCTGTTTTTAAATCACAATCAACTCAAAAGTTGCCACACGTGAGGAAACACCTTACTCCACCCATACGGTGCCCATAAAGGTGAGGTGGAGGTATTAATTGTTGAGGTTGACACACGCAGGACAGCGTAACTTGGTGACAGTTCGCATTACGAATGCCAGAAAGGCAGATCGCGCTGCATTGCCTCAGAGCGTCAGACTGTGATTGAGATGTAAAAGAAATTGTTGGACATAAAAGCGGAGGAGAAAATATGTATCACTCTACATAGGAAGAGCGTCTGTTCAACAGCGCTCACCGGATCTCAGCCTCATAGGAAAAAGGCTAAAGGGTCACTGGGGAACCCGTATCAATATATCGACATTCTATCCGCTGGCAGTGCCCCTCATTGGCCAGTTTAGGACACGTGATAGGTCAGTCATTAGCCAGTTTAGGTCACGTGACTAAGACTAAACCTAATCGTAAACCTAACCCTAAAACGCGACGTACGTGTACTTTGGTAAACGTACCAATAGCACCGGGGGTTGTCCGTATGGCAACCATACGAATAAACACTTTCAATATTAAAATGCAAAAGCAATTACACGGAAGTAACGACAGTAGCTAAGAAGGGACAGGCTGACAGCTGGACTTTGACTATTCTAATTGGAGCTACGTATATGGTTGACTCAACCATGAATATAAGAGCAGACAATGTTCACTTCACTGTTTATCTGCTAATGTGTTCAGAGAGACAAACTGCGCTACCTTTGTATGATGTCTTTTATTTAATGGATCTGACTCATTGCAATTGTAAATGTATGTGGTTTAAATGTGTTTAATAGGCTGGCTCCTGCAGCAGCTGGGAATTGCATTAATCTGCATAGTGAATTAGTTTGAGTAAATCCAAACTTGTATGGCTCAGGGAGTCGAGCTTTTGTAAGAAACAAGAGCCTGGTATTAACACTAAGATCCATGGAGGGAAAAACAATGTGACGTTTTCTTTTTGCTTCTAACACAAGGGTGAACTAATTACTGCAGAATCGTTTTATGCGCTGGTTAAATGTTTTACACTTTAGTTTAAGCTCCAACTAGTTTCCTTGCAGACAGTTCTGTGTGCGTAAGATATTTGTAATTTGTTCGTGTTCAAAATGCGACTTCGATTGCTTGCTTTGTGCACACATTTCAGAGGAAAAAAAGCACAAGATGAAGAAAAGACAGAGGGAAGCAGAGCAGATGAGGACAAGGGTAATTTGTTGATCATTCTGGTGTACAGCCTCTGTCAAAATGAGTTTGTTTATCAAGGATAGCAATCACGTTGCAAATCATCAGCAGGACTTTAAAACCAAAAGATGTTGGATAAAGCTTTTAGTGCTCAGTCCACAAGCAGAAGTTTATTGTTGCAATTTCAGCAAACATTTCCTGAACCAATGCAGTGTTAAACTGCTACAAAGTCAAACTTTATAGAAGTGTGTAGTTACTGTTACATGATTATTAATTTTAAAACTCTGCAATGTTTTTCTTCTGAGATATTTACAAAATAGACATCTGAAGCGTCACCATGTTTCTTTTAAATAGTTCTCTAGAAATAATGCTTTTATATTGAGTCAAACAACTATGCCACTGATGGTTTGTTTATGTTTTCTAAATGCAAAATAAACTTAATGCACCACATTGGTGTCAGTCCATTTCATGTCTGTATAAATGCAACAGCCTAGAAAAACTAAACAAATAACATGCTTGTTTATTGTTATTCTGCGTGTGTGTGTGTGTGTGTTTTTTTTCTTCTTGGAAGCAAACTATTAGAATACGTGGCTCAATTGAATGAAAGTCCAAACCAAGTACCAAACAACTGATGGACTGGACCAAAAACATAACTGAGGGAAGCACAGACTGGAAATACTTATAAACCAACAAGCACTTATCGAGCACTTATTGAGCACACACTTTTTAAATTGTTACAGTAGCAAAAACCTGTATTTACCTGCATGAAAAGACAGAGACACAAAAGAGCGCCTACTTGGTCATAAACCAACCAAGATCTGCCGAGCAACTGGAACCTAACAACAGAGCATCTGTCAAACAACCGCCTCATATTTTATTGTTTATTGCACAATAATACACAGTTGTGTTAGGAGAACACAACTAGATACATTTCACAATGTGGCAAAATTATGGCTTATACCTGGTGCCCAAGTCTGACCCTGGATAGCCGCTGTCCGACACGTTTTAGATGCTACACTGGTTCACCACATGTGGAGCTGCAGGTGTGTTGAAGCACAGAGACATCTAAATGCAGATTAGATCAGGACCAGGCTAATGTAGACAGAAACCAGCAACGGAACCAAGAAACCCAAACAAACTCCTGTTCAAACTTTGATAAATCTGCATTTCTTAAAGCAGAACTAAGCAACTTTTTCACCTTAATAAATCGTTCTTGTAGTCCCTCTGAGGGTAAAATAAGTGTTGGGTGATTGGGGGGTCTTTCATCTCCCCCTACTGTCTCTCGCCAGAAAACCACACTTGCAACTTTCCCTGCCTCTGAGCCGGTACCAGTTTCCCAGCTCTGTTCTCGTGACAAGATGTACTGCCTTACGACAGCCCAATACACACTAATGCTAGACTATCACCAGCCCCGTAGCTGCTTACGGTTGTCTACAAATTCACTTTTCTCAAACTTACCTCATGGCGGAGCCAGCAAAAAAAAAAAGGCTGAGAAGACCTTTGTCCGAGGATGGGAGGAAAAAAAAACGGGAATCGAATTGACAGAGGACTCAAACACGAATCCACTTGGGGAAGGAAAGACAAACTGGTACTTGTTTACATTAGTTATTTTGTTAGATCATGTTTGATAGTACCCACCTCTTTGTGTTATCCTTCTTCTACCTTCTTGGGAGAGTAAAGGTGTGCATGTAGCTGTGGGGCGGGGAAGGGGGTGAGTGTTTACGACAGTGACATAACCAAAAGGGACCTTTAAGGGGAGCGCTAAGCGCAAGTTACTTAGTTCTGCTTTAAATCTATGCAAATGTCAATGTCTATCCGAGAGAGCAGGGCTGTGTTGGAAATGGCATACTCCGTACGATGCACTACAAACTCAATGAGTATACTGTCTACTATATACTCAGTATTAGGATGATAACCGTTCCCACTGAAGTATACTTCCAAGTTTCCCAAGATGCAGTTCATACCTATAAAGACAAAAACCTGAAGCACACTAACTAAATATATCCGTTGATTCGCCACCTTTGAAAGTTTTATAAACATTTTAAAGAGAGAAAGTGACCAAGTAAAATATCAACATATGGTCATTTGATCCATAAAACTTGCGGAAACATAATTCATGCCAACATTTCAAAGATTTTAAGAAACCCGCCATTGTGCTACTGACTAAACTTCAAAACAAGAGCTCTATTTACAAAGGCATTAAAAAACTAATGGGAGGCAAGAAGAGACACTTTTGTTTTTAAAAGGGGATGTTTGACTTTTAGCTTGAAGCTGGTCCGAAGACGATTTTAAGGTCTGCTCGCAATGCATCATGGGGCGGTTGAGTTTCTATTTCTGGCATACTCAATCTTTCCATACTATCTAATATGAACGCACTCCATACTCTGTTTGACGGCTGACTTAGTAAGAGTAGTATGTTAGTATGCAATTTTGAACACAGTCCAAATCGTTTTTTATTGAAATATTTTGTATAAATGACAAACGTACTGCGCCTCCTTCTGGATCTTGAGAGCTTTATTTATTCAAGTCCCCCAGGCCTTCTGGATCCTGAGGGCACCTTATTTAAAGGTTGCAGAAGGACAAGCAGTGTGGTGAAAACCTTTAGTGGAATTCATTAGGATACCATCTGCCAACCCATGGAGCACAACGCCTAATGACGGAGCAGAATAGTTCTCAGCAGAACTGTACCAAAAAAAGGCATTAAAGGAATCTAATATTGCACTCATGAACATTAATGAGAAGGGTAAAATGATGCACGTTAACCCAGCTTATTACTCACAAAATACAAACATGCTAAGTGCCACAATTACTCTTGATGCAATATATATATATATATATATATATATATATATATATATATATATATATATATATATATATATAAACTGAGATTCTATTAGTAGTATATGTGTGTGATGATTTTGATCCTAGTTTCAGTATTTATATTCTATTGTGCTTTTTCAGCTAATCCTTCCTTTCACATTGTTGTCCCTGTTCGTGAGTCTAATGCTTCCTCATGTTCCACAAGGTACTGATAACGTGCAGAGGAGGAGGGATTTATATGAACATTTTTGTATGTTTAGTAAGAACTGTGTGTTAAAGCTAAGTGAAGTGAAACATACATTAATAATATCTATGAAAAGCCAAGAGAAGCATATTTGATGCGGGACACAAATGGGATCCACGCAGAATGAGTAATTGTGTTTGTATTTACATCTCTTCATGCTGCAGTGTCTTTAATCCTTTTGGATTATGGGTGGCATTACATGTTGTAGTACTAAATTTATCACTGTTTGCATGTGCATATTGTATTTATTTTAGGATGCTGGGTAAAAACAATCACTGAAATAGGATTAGGTTATTGTAATTTGTAAAGCGAAGCAGATTTATCTTCCACATTTAGAAAGTAAAGACCTTCGCTAAACCTCAACAACTTGTTTCTGCTAAGAAACAAATTAACTTCAACAACTCCTGTTTGAACCAAGAATGACCTAGTGGTCTTTGGAGGTAAATTATAAGTTTTATTATATTTTAAATGTTGTCCTTTGTTTAAATTACCATTTTCTGTATTTATTGTAATTAAGCTTTCTTTTTATTTCATACGGGTTTAATAAGTTATTGTAATTTTATTGTCCACAAAAAAAAAATATATATATATATATATATATATATATATATGTTTTTATATATAACTAGATCGAGCCTTGCTGTGAGTATTATGTGCTTTGTGTTCAAAATCAATGCTCCAATAACATCTTGCCTTTATATAGGTAATAATTACTTGTTTTTTTCCCAACAGTAAACCTGCTGTTACAGAGTTTAGTTTCTGATATAATGAAATAAAAAATAGAAATAGAAATTTATGGATATTTAAATTCGTGCAATGTGGAATAATTCAAGATTTCCATCTCATTTATGTTCAGCAGGCCTTCAAAAATGAATATTATCTGAATAGAATGTGTAGAAGCTCTGCATTTGCTAAAAGGTTAGAGGTAAAAAAAAGTGACAAAAAACAGTGAAAAACCGTGTTCAGGAAGCTGGGCAGCATGTTGGAAAGGTCGGGAAGAGGCAGCGAAAAGGTGAAACAGTGTCGCTCCACCTCACATTGCCATCTCAACACACGTCTGCTCTGCACATAGTGGCTGATCTTTTTTTTGTGAATTATTCATGTTTGCAACTCGGGCACCACTGGGAAGTGTGAATCCTGAATAATGGACCAATGTGTGTAATTCTATCATGAGTGAAAAAAAGTCAAAACTCAACATTTTAAATCTGAAGCTCACAAATCTGATGTGAAATTCCCTAGTTTCCCAGTACGAGTCCTGGAGTTATCCACATTAGATGGGCAAAAAGAACCTCCCGTCAAAAGGGAGCAATGAAAGCAAACACTGTCTGTCTGTCAAAATCAGATTGACAGATACAGAGAGCTGTTTTTTTGCTGAAACTCCTGCTGAAATTGAGGTGAACACCTTTGATCTGCAGTAAGATGTCTGTGATCCAGCTATGTGATGGTGCTCCATTGTTTCCATAGAAACATGTTTCCACAATACATGGCCGACTTAAACATCCTGACCCATAGATGACCCTGTTAACCATCTTTTAACTTAAAGGGATACTCAACCCAGGTCACAAAGATGACTCAATTTAAAGACTGTTGTGTGCAAACATTACTAGTCAGATTTAGAAGTGGCATGTGCAACAAAAAGGACTTTAAACGCACCTTTCTGGAGATTAAGATGTTAGACAAACTGAAAGGTTGTTTGTCGTTATCCTGCATTAGGCCACCATTCAGACAACTCAAAATAATTTTATGAGGTCAAAGGCATCCGATCATTCCTATCGTAGCGAAGACTTCCCTGCTTTAAGGCGTCTTCTTTGTTCAGCTTTAAGGCATGCATGCATCCGTAGTAAGATGGCCAATAGCAGTGTTGGGGTCAATTACATTTTTGAGTTACAATTACGTCTTCTATTATCCATGTTCAATTACAATTCAGTTATGATTACAGTGACCAGATTTTTTTCCAAATACAGTTAAATTATAATAATTTTTAATCCCCTAAAATTCAATTACAATTATGTTCTCAATTACTAAAGTTCAATTACAATTAATCACAATCACTGAGTCTGAAATAAGTTACCCCAAAAAACTTGTGTTCGCTTTCTATTATGACAATGGGTCGGTTTTGACCCATGTCTGAAATCAAAATAAAAAAATATACAAAAATAAATATTACCTATCATCTAATTTGTTTCAACGCAACCCTGAAAAAAAAAAAAAAAAAAAAAACTAGTGGGTCTGACAATGGATGGATGGATTTAATTTGTTTTTCATCCCAAGTTTTGCATTAAATTAAATTATAATTGACAGATTTTAATGAAATTTTCATGCCAATTACAATTACAGAGTCAATTATCTAAAGTGAACTACAATAATTGTAATTAATTATCAATTATGCAATTACAATTATATTTGACCCCAACCCTGGCTAATAGTGGCATTCAAATATTGAACCAAACTGCGTTTTGTATGTACAACGTTAAAATCCTTCTGCCTATTGTTGTTAGTCTTCTTAGAAATAACATCATAATGTTCAAAGAACTAAATGATGTAACTAAGCACTAAAACGTCAAATTGAAATGCTACTTTTACCACAGAATACCATTGGGACCACAAATACAATGTGTTAGCTTCAAGTGACGACAACATGATATGCCAACATTGATTGGCTGAAATCTCCAAAACATGAGGGACATGACATATATTTAAAGGAATTTAAGTTAATATAAATGACTCCAAAGACACTTCTGACACAAACTACTAACGAAATGTTATTATTCACTAGCATTCACAGTGCATTCATGTGATGGCTTGTGTATCGGTTTAATACATAAATTACTGCTTTGTAAAAATAAAAAAAATAAAAAATAAAAAAGATCACAGGTTTGCAAGAAAAAAACAATGTTTGTTTCCCAAACATTTGTCCACTAATAAGTATATCTGCTTTGTGACATTTGTGTGACAATCATCAACACGGGCAGATGTGTTGTTCAATCTCCTTTGTAGTCAGCTCCATGCCGTCATTTTTATATATATGCACTCAATCTGTTTTGTTCCCCTGGTGGTTCTGAAAGGGCAGAGATGCGAGTGGTAGATGAATATCATTTGACATCCCTGTAGGTTAAAATAGAAATAAAGCGTGGCCCAGCTCTTTGATGTTCCACACAGAATGTAACACTGGAAAAGATGTAAATGATAAAAGCTGCACCAATTTAAATACAATGGGAAAAGTCGTCATCATCTAAATGAAGTCCAAGATGAAAACAGATATTGAAAGAATGACATGAAAGAGATAAATGATGATAACCTGCTTTTCCCTCAAGCACTGGGACTCAAGAGGCAAAATTGAAATCACAGGAATTACAGATGCTTTTCGGGTTAGTGCTGCATTCTCCAGAGATTATCCTGCTTTTTTTATTGAAGTTTTGAAAACTTGGAACAGAAAAAGCGCTTCTAACTTCTAACAAAGTTTGCAGATCCTATAACAGAGCATTATTGTTAGAAATGTCAGGATGTTTGAGGTGTTGGAGTGAAAGACCCAGAGGAATGAAGAGACAAGTGGCAAGAGTAACACTCATTCTATTCAATCCAAACTAAAATCCAGTGACAAGGTTCAAAACTAAATTGGAAAAGTAAAAAGTAAAAAAAAAAAAACATAGAAGAAGAAAAAACTTGAAGAAACAAACCGTAAATTACCCTGGAATATGATGAGTAAACTAAATTTGGACAAAGCCAACCATCAACAACACTGTGATTAAAACTCCTTAAGTAGTGGAGGGACTTAATGAGGGGAATGGGATTGACCTGTGACAGCACAGAAGGGAAGAAAACACACTGACCACACTTACACAGAGACAAGATAGGAGGTGCCAAACAAGTAAAAACCAGGAGAAACTAAACAAATCAACACGACTCAGGAACTAGAATAAAACACGACAGAATCAAAACTGAATATAAACTGAAAATAAGCTCAACCAGAAGTTAAGGCCACAAACTTTAACAGCATAGGTGTAAATTTACTGAATGTACCAAAAATAAACATCCGAAATTGACACAATTCGGACAAAGATCTCATGTCCTGACATGGATAAAGCAATCTGAATCGGTCTTAGCACACTTTCACTAAAAGATCAACTTCTTCAAGGTGAGAAATCTCAGTAGTCCATTGAGCTAGACCCACCTGTTTGGTTTTATTGTAGAAGAGAGTCGAAAAACATTTTCTTCTTACATTTAACAATCAATAGGAAAATAGACCAAATACACAAAGTTGGGACAAGGTGGAATTTTGAGAGACAGTACTTAGGGCTTGTTTCCAGAAATGCTGCATAACTGAGCAATGTCATTTACAGTGGATTAAAGTTTCACTATTTCATCACATGTAACAGGTATGTTGGAGTAAAACTGATTTAATTTGATCTGGGTGATATATGTTCTCAAAAGCCTTATCAATTTAAATTTGTATTTATTATGTGTTGTGTTCCTTATCAGTTCCAATATGTTCAGGATTCACTCCATGCTAATATTTTGTATTCTGAAGAAGTTGATGATGCTTCAGACAATTTGTTCATTATTCAAATGAATCTGCTTTTATCTTTTTGAGTGTGAGTAGTTTTTAAATCAATAAGACGGTAAGTAGGGACTAATGCATCTATCTATAAAGCAAGGAATCTATGTCTGACTGTGACAGTGTGTGTGTGTTCCTCTAATATTTCTGTGGATCAGGATCAGACTCTCATGAGACTTTCAACATGGCTGCTGCTTGGTTCAAGAGTGTGCAACGTTGAATTTGTTTGGACTGCAATGATACCATTAACAAATTACTTTCATAAATGCTTTAAAATATCCATTAGAGTCCTACCTCCACAGTGATGATGTCATCAGTCCTACCTCCACAGTGATGACGTCATCAGTCCTACCTCCACAGTGATTCTCTCTCTCTCTCTCTAAGCTGCAGATGTCTTCCTACGAGCACTGCACTAGTTGTATTAATTGCTGATCCAAACAGCCAACCTTAAATGTGTAATTCATCATTTTCACTTTAATATTAATGTTGAACTAAGAATAGAAGAGTCTTTGTCATTGATCACAGGTGAATAACAAAATCATGACGGACTACTCCCTCCACAGTGCAGTCATGAAAAAAATATATAAAAATATCTACAAGAATAATAACTAGAAAAACTGTTAAGATTTACACTCTATAAATACCCTCCCCTATTACAACCAATAAGAACCCTCCCCCCAAACCCCCCACACACACACACAGATATTGCGCCATAAGTGAGGGAGCTCCAAGCCGCTGTGTCTGAACGCGCCGCCAAGTGGATCCTCTAACAATTTAGCAATCTCTATAAGAAGAACTTCTTAAATCTGGCTTTTGGCTCTTATAAAATGTTTGAGTTACATTTTACTTCAGGACTTGTTTCTATTTCTTTTGAAGTCTACGAAAATGAAAGTGTTCTTGAAGCCTCAAGGTGGCAAAATATCAGGCATCAGCTCAAATACTTCCGTCTTTAGAAAGGGCACACGATTAAAAATGTATGATGACTGCAGAAAAGTAAAAGTATAACACCTTACCAGAATGGAAATAATACAAAACAATAATTACTATTAATTCTGATCATCAAAAAATTGAAATGTAGAAAAGGTTAAAAGTAACTAGGTTAATCATATTCATTTATCAGCCACTAGAAAAATATCTGACGTTTTTATTGCTTGGTTACAGTTGCAGCTTAAAGTGGAGCAAGCAGCTCCCACAGCTACAGCACAGTGATGACAGCCCTAGGAGCAAACTGTCACTAGCACTCTGAGACGAAGAGGATTAAAGCTGTGACACATCACGTCACATCCACCGTGATGATACACAGGTAAAAGGACCGAGGGATTCTTACTGTCTCTAGTATCTGTCGAGTGTTCCCTCACAGGACATGTTCACGGATAATGTTAGCATTGCTTAATGTTAGTCAGGTATGAACCCAGCAGGTCTCTCAGATCTTTGGACACAGGTCAGATATTGAAGCCCAGAGCCACAGTAAACATGGTGATGCTGTGTTTAGTTGTTTTGCTGCAAAGAAGTGGAACAAACTGCCAGCAAAGCTGAAGTCAGCATCCATTGTGAACCTTTTTAAATCAAAGTTAAAGGCACTTTTTTTCTCTACTGCGTATGATCGAGAGGGCGATTTTTGGTCATGTTGTTGATGTTGAACTTTTTGATCATGTAAAGCACATTGAGTTACCTTGTCTATGAAATGCGCTATACAAATAAATTTGCCTTACCTTGCTTTGCCTTAATGGCCACGTTGTTTTCCAGCAAAATTTTGACATTGACATTAATATGTTATATTGTATATTGGAAACCATTAAATAAACTATTTTGGTTTTGAAAAAGAAGATCAAAATGCAGGGAATGAAGGCAGTGATATTGTAAGTCAAAGTCCATTATATTCATTTTTAAAAATCAATAAACCAAAAACAAAGTTCAAAATCTATGAAACCAAAGTGTAACCCAATGGGATGAGCAACACTCATGATTTTTTTAAAAATCATGCTGATCTCCGGTAACACACATTCTACAGCCCGTGATCACCAAAGTCCAGGCTTTAAAGTTTAAATTGAAAGTGATGACTGACGTCTGTTGTATATTTAGTCAGATACACTTTACAGACAGAGCGAAGTGTGTGCATGGCTCACGCGCTCCCCGTGCACACTGATCTCAACAATGCATGGGGAGCAACGCATGATGCTCATCTGAGAAGTTTCTAGGTATGCAACGATTACTCCTAAGGCAGTTAAAAATTGATTCATAGGTATCATGGTTCATATTAATACCCTGAACATTGAATCGCAGTACTTTAGAGGGCGCCATCTATTTGTCCTCCTCTTGTCCAGAAGCGTAGGCGGCGGGCGAAATCTTCTACTACTCTCTTTCTGGCCACCTACTACTATTAAACATGTTCATAAATGATTCCTTACCCCTTTAGCACCGAAAGAATCTGTAATATTACGTGAATATCTGTAAAAGTCAGGTTTTTCTAATAGCTCTGTGTGCTAGCACGTAGCATCTCTTCTTCACTGCAAGAATATCTGTATGCCAACTGACCACTGGGCTACCAGCGCCCTCTGCTGGTCCAAACAAATATCTGATGTAATTACAGCGCAATGACTGTTTTTTTAAAGTCCAATTGTTAAGGCAAAAAATACATTTTCAGTTGTACTTTTAAAAAGAAAAAGAACTATTATGCAGTTTTGCATTATTTACTATAGAACCAGAATTTAAATTACATTTCTACAGTTGCTTGATAAAACCGGGCTTTCCACACAAACAAACGTAAATGTTTCATTTGAATGTGAGAGAAAAAAGGGCAACACTTTACTTCAAGTTCTATTTCATAATATTTTGTGAGATGTCTCTCTATGGGATGCAACCTCTGTCTTCATTCCTCAGAAGCATTATTTTAATCTGCCAATCCTGACTGGCCGGTGAAGCGGCTTAACTGTCCACAGGCGGATTCTCATTATTCCAGTCGACGGACGCTGGCAGAACTAGCGCCTGCTCTAGACCACAACAAGTCGAGATGTAGGTGAAACACAGCGCTTACCTTGCTTTGCTTGGTAGGTGCTGTCCTTCACTACCGAAAGGTTAGTGAACCTCTGGGCCTCAGCTCCGGCTGACGGCTCCTTCCAACGCTGTCGCTCTGGCACACGTTTATCTCTCGCGGCTCTTTCACTGCGGTGTTAGCCCCGCTGCACGCTCCTTGCTGCAAGGCCAGTGCTTTGACCTCAGCACACCACGCTGTCATCTCTGTCCCACTGCCCTCGGCACCTACAGGCCCGTCAATCCTCCCTCTGGGCGCTCACGAAAGTGTGTAGCCTGGCTCCAGCTCTAGATACTACGGTTACCAAGCTTCAGACGAAAGTGAAAGCTGCCATCTCAAACCAACCAACGCTGTCCTTGACATCTCAGACAGTCCAGCACACATTGGCCTGCATCCCTGCTAGCTACCTCATGGTAGCGCAAGCTAGCCACCTGCTCTCCTAACTGCATCACGCGGTGATGGAAGCTAAGGCCTCTCTCACCATGGGAGCGGGATGCTCTGGGGCTCGCCTCTGTCCATAAGGGGGTAAAATCTCCACCACGGACAGGCACAAAGACTGCCCCAACTGCCTGGGCCTGGAACAGACGCCAGTCTGAGCAGGACTCCTTCCCAAGGAGGCGGGTGAAGTAGAAACTCCGCTGATGGAAACTGTGGCTGCTCAAGTTTCCAGCTGGGGTTCTCAGCTCGACCTGGTGTCTCCCTCCCTGCTTCACGAGGATGTCCTCGTTATTGACTGTGGAGAGTTTGATGAAGATTCCTCTGACCATCTTGGCTCGGGTGTGGACGAGGAGGACGGAACTTTCATCACCCCGGCTTGGGGCGGGCTTCATGTCGCCTCTATAGCCTCCCAGGAAGAATTGGAGGGCTCCATGCCCGTCTCCTATCCTCCCAGCCTGGACACAATGGAAGTGTATAAATACGCTGCAGCTCGGCTGGCCATTCCGTGGCCCACCCTAGGGACTGAAACCACCAGATCCTGCTATGAAGGGAAGAAGTTGGTACGGTTGGTCCGCCTCAGGCTGCGCCGCTCCGAGAGGGGGCACCGTCACGTAACTTTTGGGCTTTCCAGTCGCTTACAGTCAGCCTCCGGGAGAAGGCGCCATCGCTCCGTGTATGGCTCCTATCTCAATGAGTACACCAGAGCGCTTGACCTCTCTCTCCCTGAGGATGGAGGGATGGAGAGTGCTCGCGGCTCCGCCTTGGGTGTCACGAACGACATTGAAGGGTTACAGGCTGCAGTTTGCATCGGGTCCATGGAGAGTCGGCCCGTGAGTTACAGGAGATCACACCCTGCTGCGCAGGGGAGCGAGGGTGTTTGTGCAGAAAAGAGCGTTGTTCCATACACAGGAAATCATTTTCCTGGGTCTGTCCCTGCACTCGGTGCCGTTCACTGCACGTCTTTCACCGGGGCGTGTCTCAAATTGTTTCAAACGGGCAAATATGTTCAGTTCAGATTGACTCGGAAGTGGTGCAGCAGCTGTGGGCCCATTACGGACGGGCCGAGATGAACCTGTTTGCAGGGAAAAAAAATGTGCAGTGGGCAATGTTCTTCTCCCTGCGCAGCACGGTGGATCCCCTCAGCATAGACGCACTAGCGCACGATTGGCCGCGAGTGCTTCTTTACGCGTTCCCCCCGTTGGCTCTGTGCCGACACACTGATCGTGGTGGCTCCACTGTGGCCAGCCATGCACTGGTTCATGAACGTGAACGATCATGAACTTGGGCGCCGGCCTGTTATTCAGAGGCGTTCTTGGGCACTTTACCCACAATCCCTTGTATGAATGGGTATGAATTGTGCAAGAATGTTGGTGATGGTCAGAGGGGCCAAAAGGCACGAAATGGCAGCCATGCTTCTGTCAGTATGCCCCATGGCAGCTGTGGCTACATTGTAGCTTAGCACCACCGGTATGACTCCTGTGAGTGACTGGTGTGAATGAATAATAGTTTCTGTATGTGCTTTGAGTCACCTCGAAAAATGTGCTACATAAATCCAAGCCATCATTATTATCATTATTAAAGGTGTCCTAATTTAGCAAACAACACTTAAAGACATCTTTATGACAGCCTTCATGATGCCTTATTCATGCTTATGATAATGACAGTTAAGTCTTACCAATAAATTATATTTTAACTGTGGGGTTGGGCCCGACCAGCACTCTAATATGAATCCAATACGACGAGGAAGCAGCCCAGAAGCCCTGCTGTATGTGCTCCAGCTGTAGGAGCATCAAGGCTCTGTGTAGATACTCCATTCACAGAAGTTGTCTTACATGAGCTGCTACATAACATGGAGGCATCTTCGAGAGTAGTTGGTGCACTGATAGTAAATATGATGCTATTTTAACTCCATAGGTGTTGTGAGTCTGATCTCAAACGCTGCAGTTCAGCTGAAGGATGCTTTGCACGGTCATTTATCTACGTCACGACCCATATATGGTCATATAATCATGCTCCAAAAAGCAGACCGGAAATGCACAAAAAGTAAACAGTAAAATGCTGAATTTAATGGGAAGACATGTAAAACATTTCAGGGATGCACTATTTATGATGTGTTATTGCATTTAGCTTTTACATTACATTTGGTGTCATGTGCCCTTTAAATAGAGAGGGAAAGCAATCAGAAAGGTGAGCGAAAAGAGGAAAAGCTAAGCAATCTCTCTCTAATGCTGACAAGACAGGGATACTCATGAAGGCTTTCTGAAATCAAAAACTAAATGACTAAGAATGGAATGACTAAGACAAATAAACAATATATGAACTTACAAGGAAATGCCACAAACCAATTCAATAGCAGCAACAAAATTAAAAGAAGTGTCAACTCAGTCAGACCGTGGCAGGAATTGACCTGACCACCATTTGATTAAAAAACAAATCCCAAACCAATAGTTCCCAGCTGTGGCAATGCCATTAGGCAAACTGTAACAGAAATTTCAAGATGCTTGGTTTAAAAAGTCTTAAGCTGGCCTTAAATTGTCTTTTTGATGGTTTAAAATAACAATGACCATAAACAACTTTTAGGATTAATAAGAAGTTATTTGATTATTGTGGAGTTTTTGAGGATTTAGCTGAGTTGTGTCTTCTTTTCCATGCCATCCTGAGCCCCCAAAACTCCTTTACTGAAGTATCTAATGTGCAGTGTTCCACTACATTCATTTACAGCTTCCACACTCACCAAATTGCTTTTGATTAGTCACAGCACAGCAACAGGGACATAAATAATTCATAGGTGCAAATGACAAATGAGGCAATCAATTCTGGGGTGGTAGAGAGAAACTATTCAAATCCCCTCCAAATTATTTTCTGCCTTTCAGTAACCAGGGACTTTAAATATTAATGTTGATTTTTAAAAGAAAGCGTTTTGCCATGTCTTCCATAAACAAGTTGAAGAAGTTTATAGCATTTTTCTCAAAAGAAATGGAGCATGAAAAAAGGAATCAAGTCAACCCAGAAAAAGACTGGTTTGAAAATGTTATATTCCATCTGTATAAAGAAACTTTTTTTAATATTTTTTTGGGGGTACCACTGCCCTGGGACCTTAGCATACTACCCACTGAGGGATTTGTGATACATCATAGAGAACTATAAGCCAGCAGGCATTCAGAAACCCTGCTGTATGGCTGTCATTTCACTAAACTACATTAAGTTTAAACATATAATTATAAGCTATTTGTGAAGTTGATGCTACATTATCAGCCCTTCAATCTGAGACATATTTTATTCCAGGAAATCTCACCTCCTCTAAAAAACTGATCAGGATGATTCATTTTAGTTTGATAAACATTAGACTAACACACACATTCACAAATGTTGGTAATTTACTTTAGTTTTGCTGTGCTTAAGACTATTGACCCTGCACTGCATCGAAAGTGAACAGAAAACAATCAAGTTACAAATGCACTAAAATAATGTGCTAAACACTAAAGTCTCTAAAGATTAAAAATTGGAAACTAAACCATATGTGCTACAGATTTTAAACTTCCACCAAAATGGAGCCCCAACAGCACACAAAAAACCTACAAACATTATGAAGTTCATCCCTGTTTGTATCTATGTGTGTGTGTGTATATATATATATATATATATATATACGTATTCCCAATGTTTGCTTAATTGACACCAAACTTTCTACAGCACATCTTCAGATTGCCCTTCATAAACGAACCACACAGATCTTTGATTCATCAAAAATTGAGCCTACAGTGCATCAAAATGTAATGTATAATCCCAACAGTGACAATGCTAGGCAAACTGTAACAAAAAAATCTCAACATTGTTGGTATAAAAACTCTTAGGTAGGCTTTAAATTGTCTTTTTGATGATTAAAAGTAACACTGACCATGTTTTTAATGCAGTCATGTAGCCCCAATAGTAAAGAAACCTTTGTACGCATAAAAAAATCTTGCTAATTACATTTTCAATGTAACCTGTAAGTCATTGTAGACAATACTTGGAAAATATCTAAATTTTATCTCAAAAACTGAATTTTTACAGGACTTTGAATTTCGCTCTCATGCTAACAATTAGAGTCAATGCAAACATCAGTTTCTCACCAATGAAGCCAATACATCATTATTGAAAATAAATTATAATAGAAATCCTTCTTGCAGCAATCATATGAGAGCTTGGGGATCTTACTATTACCTTTTCATAATTATGTAAGTATCTCTACTGAAGTATCTCACCACTGAGTGGAGTATTAGTGGTAATTGGTTTTCTGCTAAAGATTTTAAGTAGAACAAGTGTTCTTTGATCAATGTCTTACTGTGTGTAAGGCAGTTCATCAGTCAGCCTACCTGGGCTTCCATGAGCAGGTGTCTCATCAGGGTCATTGACTTCCTCAGGGTATCTCTCTCCCCAGTCATGAAGGCCTCCTCCTCCTCAGTCAGGCTACAAGGTCGGGTCACCATGAACTGTGCGATCTGGTCATTCAAGCTGTTCAAAGACTGGACAGCTGCAATAGAGGAAACGCAGAACCTAGTTGGTAAAGGCTTACATTATGTAAAAATGTAAGTATTTATTGACTCTTGTGTAGGTCAAAAAGCTCAGGGAGTGCAGCTTATACTGGTGAGATCAACTTTTCCATCGGTAGCCTGAGCTCCACTGCAAAGAATAATCCCTATTTTGCCCAAATGGGGAATAATTAGACAAAAGCCCGTAAAAAGAACAAAGAAACTTCCATTCAATTAGTTATATAATCCTTCTGTAATGAGTAATTCCAAGTTTCTACAGAGCATTGCTTATAGCCTGCAGGCAATTAACAAGAAAAGATCAATACTGACATGACTTGAGAGCCAAGCCAAGGCAAATGTATCTGTATGGCACTGTTCATACACAAGGCAATTCAATGTGCTTTACATGATTAAAAAGTGCAACAGTTTAAAAACAAAAAAAACACCATTAAAAATCAACAATAAAAACATTAAATCAACAATGAAATTATCAAAAATCTCTTGGATTTAAAAATGTTTACATTGGATGCTGACTTCAGTTCTCCTGGCAGTTTGTTCCAATTCTTTGCAGCATAACAACTAAAAGCAGCATCTGTGAACTTTGGGCTCCACTATCTGACCTGTGTCTATAGATCTGAGAGACCTGCTGGGTTCATACCTGACGAACATCTCACTGATGTATTCTGGACCAAACCCATTCCGGGAACTCAACAAACTCATCCAAAAATCATCCAGCAAACTTTCAAATATTTCTAAATACTGATGAAAACTTCAGATTGATTGGATTCTTATATTTAAGCGCACACTTGATCGTGTGTCCTCGTGTGACTGCTTTTTATTTATTTTCATTATGTGACATTTACATCTGACTGCCTGGGCTGACTAAAACTAAACTGTCTCATTAAAGTGTATTGTTGGTGCCGTTTTGCTCTTGTGGGTAGCTACAAAGATTATAATGAGCTGTCCACATTTCACCACCACCAGCATCACTGAGGCCACCTGTGTGTGGGAGTGAGCTGCACAGGGATTACAATAACCCTCTGATTTAAATGACTGGGTGATTACATCTACAACAAAGAAACCATCATTTTCTTTCTTGATCCTGAAATTAACTCAAATGCAGCATTTAACTTTAAGAAGATGTGGGGGATTAATAAATACATGTTGAAAATACATTGCTACTACTTTTTTAAAACCAAAAGTGACGACAAAAAACTGGAGAAATATATTCATTTTTAAAGAAAAAGACACCAAACAAGATACATATCTGTCTATAGTTAAAATGTTCATGAATATCAAAGAATATGATCACATGAAGCCTGAGTCTGATTAGTCATGCATTTGTTTTCTCATTTCATCTTAAAAAATTTTAAAAAATAGGTTTTAAAAATGTCCTCATAAGACGTGATCAGATTTTCTTTTTTGTGTGCAAGTTTTCCTCACTGTCATTGATCATCATTACATGTCCTAATCATAGACTGTAAAAAGAATGGACGGGACAAGCTGTCCAATGGAGTGAAGCTTTTATTTTTAGAGCTCCCCCTGCTGACGAGCTGCAGTATAGGTCAGAAACCCCACCTCCTCAATGATAACAGATGGGATGTGGGTCAAACTATAAAGTTAAAATACTTGTCACATATTTTTTTTTCCAAACCTAAACTCTGCTGTGATCATAAGTTATTATTACCCTACATTGTGTTCAAGTGCTCATTTTTCTTTGAAGTTTGTCTTAGAAAAGTTGTTTGAGGTTGAAAAATGGGATTTTACATCATATACAGGTAGATCTCAAACAAATTAGAATGTCATGAAAAAGTTCAATATTTTTGGTCAATCATTACAGTACCGTATTTTTCGGACTATAAGGCGCACTTAAAATCCTTTAATTTTCTCAAAAATCGACAGTGCGCCTTACAATCAGGTGCGCCTTATGTATGGAATTAATGTCAAAATGTTTTAGTACAACTTTGGTAAACTATGAAGCTGCACCACTTGTTGGATTTTTGGCGCTTCAGGGCTACTGTAGTCAGACGCCTCATGGAGTGATATGTACCTGTACTGTGCTTAAACATACTGAACTGAAAAAGTGAGTGTAATGTTCTATATTTTATGTGTTAAACCTGAACAATATTGAGAATTATTGTTAATGAGTTGAATAAAGTTTGACTTGTCTGGCTATTTTGTTTCACTTAATGAGCCTTAATATTATTATTAATAATAATAATAATAATAATAATAATAATAATAATAACAAACCGGTGTGCCTTATAGTCTGGTGCGCCTTATGTATGAAAATAGACCCGGTCAGACCCATTCATTGATAGTGCGCCTTATAACCCGGTGCGCCTTATAGTCCGAAAAATACGGTTAGTCAAAACCATATATGATACAGGCTCATGACACAGAGTGAAATATTTTAAGACTCTATTTCTTGGCATTTTGATGATTATGGATAACAGATAATGAAAACCCAAAAGTCAGTGTCGTGGAAAATGAAAAAATTACATAAGATCAACAAAAAAGGATGTTTTAAACGAAAATGTAAGGCTTCAGATACAGTTACAACAATCAGAATAATAATCTAATCATAAACATTTAAATTCACCATAGTGAATGAGGGACTCAAGTTAGAGAGCAGATTGTGGGTCATTCCATTTGAATAGAGAGCATAATAGCTGAAGCCCGTTCTACCAATGTTTGTCCGTGTAAATAGAATAGTCTAAGGTTAGATAGTTGCTGGCTCGTGTTCTGAAGTTGTTCGGTTGTTAGTGAGGGAAGAGATGTGAGGTCATTTGGCAGTTTCTTGAGCAATGCTTAAGGTTTAACACAGAACAGAGTCCTACTAACAAAAAACTAAAAAAAGTAAGAAACCCTAGTTATTGAGAGGTACATTAGTTGTAAATACTGGTAAAGAATAATAATATATGTAGTCAGCCTTTATTGTAAAGACCCATTTATTAGATGAATGGCAAAAGCAATAGACACTATAACCAACTCAGCAGTGAGTAGCGATTAATGCCTAAAAACTCTGCCCACTGGGCCACTCCTCCATCACTTATCTCCCAGTAGGACCAAGGAACATTTTGTAAATCAGATGTCAGAAATGTTGTTGGACTCGATATAAAATGTCCTGTCAGCTGTGTTGACATAAAAAATATGAAAACAACTCCCCCCCTGCTTTTGGGACCACCGCAGGAGCCAAGACGCTTCTGCCAACTCGCAACTCAACAGATCTTGAATTCTTTAACGTCTCAATCCCAAAACATTCAGAACGAGATGAAAAGGCAAGAGGTTTTTTTTTTAGAGAACAGAGACTAGAGAGAGAATTGGAGGCTGACTGAGGGGTATTATCTCCTCACAAGAGCCCATGTGTTCAAAATTAAACTTCAAAGCACGGTGTTGTGAATTTCACCATCATTTGTACAGATCGGGTAGAAGTTTGAAAATTGTGCTTTGCAATGAAAAGGCTGAAACCGCAAAGTGTCCGTCAACATCCAGACAGGTCTGTAATTTTCTTGCATGAATTCTGGAGGAGCTCATACTAGCATTAATTTGAATGCTAGCATTCATTTAAAAGGCGCAACAAGACAGCCCTCTGTCGATCAATATTCTTGATCGATACATTTGCAAGTAACAATACAATGCACCCTGAAAAGGAGCAAGTGGATCAGAAAATGGAAAAGTGTGGTGTTTTAAAAAATTTTTTACTGGTAGTGTATATTATAGTTCCATTACATATCCATGTCCTCAGAATCTCTTTCCTCTGCCCATATCTGTCCATTTTTAACAGGTACTTGAGGTAAACTGAAGTTACAAGATTTATTGTGTATGAAACAATACACGGTCTAATGTTGTGTAGGCCCAAAACTTACAGAATGATTAGAAAAATCTTACAAAATGAGAGAAAAATTACAACAAAAAATTAGAAGAAAGATAAAAAAAGACAAGAAAAAACACAAAAGTGTAGAAAATTATACCAAATGATAACAACACACAAGCAAACAACAAAAATACACAAAATGACTAAAGACCATTACTTCTGAAATGCTGTTCACATACAGAACACTGTTTACTTGCCTCAGAAATCACAAAATTACATCTGGCTAACAATGGTTGCTCCCATTAGTTCTGCCCTCGCAAAAAAATATGGAACAAAATTGTTCAGGAAACTACTTTTATTGTGTTTCTGAATGAATCCGTGTGAAAATACAAACAAGTTTGGCTATAGCAACTTGTGACAGTGCACTGTTTATTACAACAATGTTAAACACACTATTTTATTTGTTACTCAAAAAGAAGAGAAAGTTTGGGTAAATCCCGTCTCTGTTTGGATCTTGCCAAGTTTCTGGTATATTGCCTTTAATCACAGTCACTGAACTTCATGGAGGACATCGTGAAGCTCTCTCACATTTTATGAAGCTAATGAATGTGTCAGACAGAATCCAACACTAAACCTTAGAGACATAAATACCAAAATATTCATTTCATTTATACACTCCATCACTGGCTAGACTTTTTACTCATTTTTTTAACAGTATCGTAAACGCATTCAATCCGGAACACTTTGATGGATGTACTCTACGCTACTATTTAACGCTTCCCAGTTTCCCAACCCTATATACACATAAAAACTATCTTCGACACCAAAAGGGAAAGATTATCAGGGTACTTTTCTCAGACTTTACAAAGCTTCTCTCAAAACCACAAAATAATACTGACCTCTATGTAACAAACTGTCCTAAACAGTCCCAAACAAACAATTTGTGGTCCGTGGTATCCGATTATCAGCTAAAATATAAGAAAATATCAAAACTACTTCTCATGTGAGTTGGAGAGCTTTTACAAATATGATTTAATATCAGATTTCATAAAAAATAAACGTGTGCCTGACCAGCATGAATAAGGATCTATCACATCATCTATGAAAACAGGATTGCTGTGCTGTGCACACGTTCCTTATCTACAAAGCTAACCCTGATAACTGGTCAGCCATTAGAGTGAAGATCCTCTGTGGGCGCTCAAAAAGATGCAAGAGGGAATTTCATATTACCCACAGCAACATCGCCATCACCTGGTCTCTTTGATGCCTGCGCCAGCCTCTAAAAATAGTTAATAAAACTAAGAATCAGCAGGATTGCTTTTTTAATGCACTTTTCAAGGGTCAAACATAAACCCCAATCAGATCTCATAAAAGGGTCAGACTAGTGAAGCCAAATGACAGCAATGCATTAGCAACCCCCAGCTCCAAGTTGTTCACATTGTGTTTTAAAGCCAACATCACCAACAGCAACAACATTATAAGTAAAATAACAATTTTAATTTGTAAGCTAAACTTATCAAAGGATGATCAATGAAGGTTAATAGTATTTGTAATCACCTTGTTGGCATGGACAAAGTAAAACTGCATTGTTTCATTTTTATTGCGTGAAGTTTGACAAAAAAGGGTTTAATGCACAGACACAGCAAAAGCCTGTTATGTAATCCTAAAAAAAAGGCATTTTCCAGTTCATGAAATCCTTGGTGATAGAGATATCCTAAATATTTTATCCATACAGAGAAGACAGGCCCTACACGCTGTTGAAATATAACTATTATTTTAGTCATAGTCAAGTATCCCTAAGGTCAAAACACAAATAGACACAAAACCACTCACACACTTCCACTCACTCATATGTTGTAGTTAGGAGAGTCCAAGTAATACTTGTAAGCACAGGGAGAACATGCAAACTCCACACAGTGGGACACCAAAGTCCACCCTTGAACCCAAGATCTGTGCTGCTCTCAATAACTAACAAAAATATAAACATTAAAAGTAAGGTCAATAAAATGAACTATATACAGTAGGTAAGAGAGAATCCAGTGCAATGAATACAGGTTAGTGTTGAAAACAAACACTGAATGTGAACGTGTGACTGTGATTGTCTGTTGGCCATGTGACAGAACACCATCCTCCAGTGTGTAACACCAATCTGTGCACTGGGATAAACTGGGATAAGATCCAGCAGCCCTTGAATGCATGACAAAATCCCAACAGACACAATTCCAATCCCAATCTCTTTTTTCTATTTATCATATGCCTAAATCTTATCCTTAGTCTTACTTCAAACTGGAACAAAACGTTTATTGTAAATTATGTCATTATTCTATAATTACACAAAAATGTATAGAAATTAATGAATGTTTGGCTCAGCCAATCATTTTTGACGCTCCAGTTTAATCTTTGGCCACTCTATTGAAATTCAATGTAACAAGTAATTTTAAAGTTTTGTTTTTTTTGTAGTTTATGAAGAATTACTATATCTTTGATATCAATGATAAACATCTACATCTTTTTGTTTTTTGATACTATTCATTTGCTGCTTTACAAACTGCTTGGTTTCAAAATACCGCATGTAGATTTGATTATTAACAAATCATAAAATACTTCAGATCATTAGATTACTGTGATGTAGGATTTAAAGGGTCCTCTGATTTTTCATGGCTAGTGTGCCACCTAGTGAGGAGAGATCGTTTGGTCTTTGGAGTCAAACCATCAACCTTTGGCTTTAACACTGAAGCATCTGACGAGTCTTTGATAGTTTCTTTTCATTTCCTTTTTAACTTCTCTTTGAGAGAAAATGGAACCACAGGGAGAATCTGAATCACACAGAAAGCTTCACACTATGGCAACAAATTAGAAATTAAAACTTAACATTGCATTAATGTCAACTGTACATGTCTGTGTAATTGAATAATAATGATAGGAGCTCAGGAATTGGTTCACCTGACACCCACAGCACCATTAAACACGCTTTGTTATGAATCAGAAAAGTTAAAAACAGCAGAAGTTTTTCTCAGGGCACTCGCTCTGAAGATTTTTGCAGTGAAGCTTCTTTACTGCAGTCTGCCTCCTTTTTTTTTTATTCTTTCAGCACATCAGTCACAAAACAAATCACTTTAATGTGAACAGACGCAACCGTTTGCACCGAGCTGTGTAGGTGGAGGAAAAACAACATTAGTGACACAAGAGAGCAGCCGCTGTAGAAAAAGACAAAAAACAAAAGTCATAATTGCATTTGATTCAAAGTTTGAAGAGCTAAGATGTTCATCATGTTTAGGAAAACTCAAAATATTGCTTAGGATGGGTTCTAACAGTGCAAATGTTATGAAATCATTTGTTTCTGATGTTGAAAGAAACCCCTTACCCAGGCCCTTAGTGCATGGACCAGGGGTGGGGTCAATTACATTTTTCAACTGTAATTACCTCTTCAATCATCCATGTTCAATTACAATTATGGTGACTGACATTTTTTCCAATTACAATTATTTTCCCCTAAAAGTCAATTACAATTATGTTCTAAATTGCAAAAGTTCAATTACAATTAATCACAATTACTGAGCCTTTAATAAATAAGCTCATAAAACATAATCTTCCACGTGTTAGCTTTCTGTTATGATAATGGGTCAGTTTTGACACGTCTTAAATGTAAAGTCCTAATTAAAATAAATAAATAAATTAAATGAGCTGTAAAATAAACAAAATGTTTTTGGTCTGAGCCTTTTTTCTGTCAGTATAGCCCTAGATGTATTCATTTTAAATAGTAAAAGGATCCTCAAGAGAAATGAAAGTTTGTAAAATGTATATATAACAATTTTTAATAATTAACTACGTATATGTAAGCCATAGAACTATGACTTGGTTCTCCAGTTTTGCATTAAATTGAACTAATACAGTGCCTGTAGGACGTATGCATTGCTATTAAGAATGTACGATATATTGTCGTTCACAATATATCGTCAAAAACATTCTCACCGGGAAGACCATGTTATCCCACGATAGAAACGATAAATGCCCATGTCGGAAATTAGCAAGGGCCACGGGCCATTTGTCCCTCAATTAGCCAAGAATGCCAATAAAAACCTTGTTTCAGGGGCCAAAATTGCCCACAAGTTTGTTGTCAACGACTTATTATTCTCTGGAGGGGAGCGCTGTTCACGGCAGTGAAGCCTCCACGGTGTGCACTTGTATGGCACACATGTGAAATAAATGTTAGCATAAATGTCACTATTTTTAAATGATATTTCACATGTTAACAGATAGATAGATAGATAGATAGATAGATAGATACTTTATTCATCTCCAAGACAAAGCTGGTACCATTAGACTAATGTAACTATTGAGATTATTACAACAAAACATACTGAATGATTAAATCATCAGCTTGATCTGGTTTAATTATAGGAAATCAGAGAGTTATTTATCAATCATAACTTTATGTAACTCATAAGATAAATGAAACAAGATTCAGCAGCAGTAAAAACACTAATGGAGTTATTTGTGCTTTTTTAGAAAATAATTAAATTTTAAGTGAGGTAATTAATGAATTACATACAATAGCACTAATAGAGTGACCCACATACACTAATATATTCCATAAAATATCAGCTCATGAGCTCTTTGTGTCAGCAGCTATTGTTTATTATACATTATATGTATAATATTTTTTAATGTGTCGAGTGTTGATGTATTCAAATGTATTTGTGTTTGTAATGAACCTGTTTACACTTAAAGTTGGGAATAGTTTTATTTATAGTTTTTTATTTATCGTGATGTTTATCATTATTGTGATAAATACCAGAAATGATCGGAATAATTTTTTTAGTCCATGTATAATTTATTAACGGTATCATTGCAGTCTAAAGAAATCTGACGTCACACACGCCCCTTGAACCAAGCAGCAGCCATGCGCACGTTCCGCACGCAACAGTCACTGTTGAGGTTGGACTGGTGACATCATTACTGTAGAGGTAGGACCAATGTTCCAATGTTCTAAAATGGGTGGGGCTCTCCAGTGATTGGCTCTGGCGTGCACGTGGCTACGGTATGCAGTTATTGGCTAGGTAGAACCAATGTTCTGATGACATAATCACTGTAGAGCTAGGACTGATAACATCATCACTGAGGAGGTGGGGCGTGGGGATGGAGCATCCAAACAAATCCGACGTTGCACACCCTTGAACCAAGCAGCAGCCATGTTGAAACTCTCAGGTCAGTCTGTCACTGAACCGCAAAGATATTTGAGGAACACACACAGACCGACAGAGATCCCTTGCATAGATAGATTGCAAATGTCAAAGTCAATTATCTTAACTCAATAACAATTCAATTCCGATTACAATAGCAACAGATTTTTCCAATTACAATTATTATTATATCATAATTGTACTTATCAATTATGCAATTACAAGTAATTGACCCCAATCCTGAGGTGGACATAAGATAAACTGTGTGGTACAAACTGTATTTAACAATAAACCATAAGGAGAAGCATAATATTATCACTATGAATTGGACAAAGCTTCCTGCATAAGTGCAACCAAGGAACACGGAATCAGGATGAACACTGTTCAATTAGAGGGAGCAGAACTGTACAAGCCATAAGTGACTTCTCAAAAACCAGAGGCTTATACTAGCATCTGTGCGGAGAGGAGTCAAAACATATCTTAATAAGCACTGCACTAAAATGAGGTAACTCTCATAGTTTAAATCAAGGCAGATGGGGATTGAATACCTAAAGATTAGCTGACAGCTAAGAACCATCATTGTAGCCATAGTCTAAATTCAACATCAGAACAGCTTGCCAACAGGTATTAAACCACAGTGAGTTCTAGTGCTAAATCTTACCCAGACGTGTTTTATGTGCAGGTGAACAACCCTGTAAAGTTCAAAGACATCACCTGAACACAAAAATCCAGTCAGACATTTGTGCATTGCTGCGTAACTGTTGCAACAGCATTTCATTGGCTTCTTCGCTTCCCTCTCATAGCCGCCTCTTCAAAGAACATTCACTCTCCATATTCACGTGGCTGTGACTCGTGAGTGCAGAGAGCTGAGCACCGTTTAATGATGCTAAAGACATCGCTTCAAGAACATGTCAGTGTCTGGGGACTGTTTGGAATTACATGACACCATAACTGTGAGGAAGAGAGAAGAGTTACTTTAGTGCTGCTCGTCCACTGTGGACAGAGCTGGAGCTTATCTGCACTGCATCATCATCATTGTCTAAGTCAGTGGTTCCCAAATTGGGGGGGGGGTGTGACATCATTACAGGGGGGCTGGGGGTGGGAAGGGGGGGGGGGGGCACTAGAATGGCCTTGCTGAACCTTGAGCAAGAAAAATAAGAAAAGTTTTTTTCTTTATTAATGTTCTATAAGTGACTTAACATTTTGTTATTTTTATGAGATTTGAAAAAGAGTAGAACTGTTTAAACAAAAATGTAAATTTTTTTTTTACTCATTTAAAAAAAACTAAAAAAAACTATCATGTAGTGCACTGATGAGTTACGCAGCCCAGCTACTAAGAACTTAAGTATCTTTCCCACTGGAAATTCTACCGATGACGTGTTCAGATGATCAGATCATAGAGGTTAGTACTAGTACTAGCAGCTTAAAAAAGACAAAAAACTGAACATAAAAATTTCATGACTTCTAAGCTTTCCTTCACAATTTAACTGCTTATGGTACAAAGTGCTCTATTCTCCCATGCGCATAAGTCCAAAAAGCAGCACAGCTGCGCTGTTTTTGGCTGTGTTCTTTTCTCTCCGACTACTTCACCGGTGTGCGCAGGTCCTTTTCCTCTTACGGGCTTCTAACACTGGAATATGCGCAGCGCCCCGATAAGGTGAAACATTATATTGCACTAGAAATATGGACATAGTTACATTTGAAGCCACACTGACTCAGCAGCACGATTAATTAAAACTCTGACAGATGCAGACTTCTGTCCACGTTGGTCACAGTCATTCAACTATTTTCAAACTATGTCTAACGTAAAGTCACAGTTTGATCCACTACAGAGTGAAACAAGCTGTCATATGAGGATGAGGATGGACCAGAAACTGTTCCCACACATATTTTAATGAGGCTCAGCTCAGGTCGCTTTAAATAATTTATATTTAAAACTGTGTATTATGGAAACCAATAGTTCTGTTTCACTGCAAACATCCTCTGTATTAAAGCAGGACGCTCTGGGTTATTTCCTCATATCTCCAGCACATAATAATAATACATTTTTTTTAAAAGCGCCTTTCAAAACACCCAAGGACACTGTACAGGGCAGTCATTAAAATAAACACAATAAAAACAAGTGCAGCAGAATAAAACAGAGTACAGTATTGGTGTGGTGAATGTGTGTCTAGATGGAGTAGCATTGTCTGAAGAGGTGAGTTTTGAGTTTTGATTTGAAGAGTGGGAGGGAGTCTACGGTACGGAGGTCAGGGGGGAGAGAGTTCCAGAGCTGGGGGGCAGAGTAGCTGAATGCTCTGTGCCCCATGGTGATGAGTTTGGCGGGAGGTACAGAGAGATGGAGAGTGGAGGAAGAGCGGAGTGTGCGGGCAGGGGTGGCGATGTGGATGAGGTCAGATATGTACGGAGGGACCAGGTTATGAAGTGCTTTGAAGGTGATGAGGAGTATTTTGAAGATGATCCTTTGTTTTATGGGAAGCCAGTGAAGTTGTTGTAGAACGGGGATGATGTGGTGAGTGGAGGGGGTCCGTGTGATGATTCGTGCTGCAGAGTTCTGGAGGAGCTGCAGTTTCTGGAGGGATTTGTTGGGGAGGACGAAGAGAAGTGAATTGCAATAATCAATGCGGGAGGTGACGAGGCTGTGGACAAGGATGGCGGTGGTGTGGGGGGTGAGAGAGGGGCGGAGACGAGAAATGTTCCGTAGGTGGAAATAAGCGGACCGGGTGATGCTGTTAATGTGTGAATAGAAGGAAAGTGTACTGTCGAGGATGACACCCAGACTCTTAACCTGAGGGGAAGGAAGGAGAGAAGAGTTGTTAAAGGAAATATGGAAACTGTTGGATTTTGAGAGAGTGGATGAGGTGCCTACAAGAAGGACTTCTGTTTTGGAGCTATTGAGTTTAAGGAAGTTGGAAGAGAACCAAGAATTAATGTCTTGTAAACAGAGGGTAAGGGAGGAAGGAGGAAGAGAAGAAGATGGTTTGGTAGAGAGGTAGAGCTGGTTGTCATCCGCATAGCAGTGGAAATGGATATTGTGTTTATGGAGGATGTGACCGAGTGGGAGAATGTGGATGATGAAGAGGAGGGGCCCCAGGACAGAGCCCTGAGGCACGCCAGCAGGGACAGGGAAAGTGTTGGACTTGTGAGGGTTGAGTTGGATGAATTGTGTACGGCCAGAAAGATAGGAAGTGAACCAAGCGAGGGGGGTGTGAGTGATGCCGATTGAGGAGAGTCTGTCAAGGAGAATGGAGTGAAAAACATCTAACTCGGACAGAAGAGTGCGGTTGATCCTCAGTCACACTGCAATAATCTGATCGATGATCTGATCAAATCAACCTGTTATACTGTTTATGAATGAAGGCGTTTCAAATCAAAAGTGAACTTTATCATTTTCACGGATTTCAATGACATTTACATAAGCCCAAAAAAAAATGACATCACCGCCTCCTTTCCTTCAGCCCGCCTTCATTCACACATACACGCTTTTTGGCTCCTTACACACGGTGGGCGTGTCAGGAGCCTGGACCGGAGAATACGTGTATGAGAGAAACGCGTAACTAAGGCACGTAAAAAAGCGTTTAAGTCCAGACGGGAGAATAGACCCCAAAGAGAGCTACGCAAGATCCAAGGCTGTCAATAATCGTCATATATGACGTTTTTCAACCATCACAGAAAAATGATCACTTGAACACAATGTGGGGTGATAACTAATGATCACAGCAGACTTTAGGTTTGGAAAAAATTACGTGATGAGTATTTTAACTTTGCAGTTTGACCAACATCCCATCCATTAACATTGAGGAGGCAACTTTTATGATTTTATTTAATTTATTTATTAATCTTTCAAACTGAAATCGAGGGGTGTACTGACAAATAAAAGGCTCAGACGCCCACACCAAAAGGACAAACCCTTCTTATAGAAGGAAACCTCACATTATTTGTGTAATTGTACAGAATCTCTTGTTTCCGATGATTACGCCTTTTTTCATGCTCTCAACACATGACTCAAGATCGGCTCTTTTTATTCCCTCATTCTACATTTACGCCTACATAACTGATTTAAGGATGTTAACCCTTGCCCGTTAAACTTTTAATGAACACCATGCATATAAGCAAAGATAAAAATGCAGTTTCATTATGCTGACTCAAAAATCGTGCTGATGAAAGATATTTAAAGAGAACCAATGAAATGTATTCATAGTTCAAATGTTCTGGTCAGTCCAACAATTACTCGTTCCCTGCTTCTGATGCTAATGTTGTCTTGCATGTTAAATTGAAGGACCAGAAGCAGGAGAATGGGCTATATTTCATCACCACAAGAGCATCTGCACTAACTACTAATGCATATTTATATAGACAGAGCACATTTTCTTCAGCAACATGGAGCTTTGGTGCAGGGGGTCGTAAAGGAGCAACGCTCGATGGGAAAGCAATGGATTTACAGTCCCGTGGAGTAAAATGGCTCTAACATTTCTCCTCAGCTTTTCTACTTCCTGCAGGTTCACAAAGGTGACAGCTTCCCAAATCACACCTTGAAAGTTAGTTATGTAGGGTTTTATGTGTGTATTATTTCTAGGGGCTTTATGACTTTCACTGCTCCTTGCTTTTTATGTTCTTCTGCAGATACTCAGTATCTACACAGTTTTTTCTGTAGAAGCCACCAAGGGGACATGAACCCATGATTCCTGCACTTAAAGACAGCGATGCTCATCTTTTTCTGCAGTGACTTATGAAAGAATTGTGAAATGAGTGCAGGTTTTTAGGAAAGAATCTGCACAGCAGGGGGGGAAGGAAAGACAGGAGGAGGAGGAGGTGAAGGAAAGGGACCAGAGGTAGTTGGTGGGCACAGAGAGGCAAATACGCCGAGTCAGCACTTCAGCAGAGGTTTTAGTGACGCAGTAAGAACAGCAGGGACGTGGATGGCACACAGGAAGCTGTGCTCACTGTGTCTGAATGAAGCAGCTTCCCTTTTCCCCACAGCGAAACACACTAATGCAGATGCACACGTGGGTATGTTAGAGTGATTGGGCTCCCATTTGAACAAATGCACAATGCAATGTAAGACGAAAGCCTAACATCTACCATTTGCTAGTTTGCCTGTAGGGAAGGAGGGGTGTTCAGGCACTTCCTGACATTGGCACAAGCACCGAGAGAAAGTCAGCAAGGAACATTTGTTCTCAAACAAAATTATAACATAGACATTAAAATACATAAGATGACAGCTCACACAAAGCATGTTCATTGTATTTGGACATATTTGGGTTTTCCTGACAGATGGACGGACTCCAGAAGCAGAGGACAGGATGGTTGAAGGAAATTAAACCAAACGCAACGAAAAAAATTCAGTGGGTTAACATGCAGACTGAAAAACAAAACCTAATAAATGGCTTAATCTGATAGTAACTTGATTTTTAAATGCATGTAAATGTGTTAGCTCAGCTGGAATTGGACAATCTGTAGCTCGATTAACACACCCAGATGGACAATCAAGCTAATAGTGCTTATGGGCATGCCAGCTCATACATAACACTCTGTGCATGAACCACTTTCTATCGCACGACCATCTTCCAGAAAGAGGAGGATATTGCAAAAGAAGAAGAAAACGCTTATTGTGGATGGGAAACTAATTTCATGCTGCTAACAGCTATAAGAGATAAAATACATGGATGTGCGAGGGTTATCTTCCTCTTTGGGTCAACTTGAAATATGTCAATACGGATCATTTTGTAACGGACAATTAGCGCCACCTTTGAAACTTTTCCTCTGCACGTAAACTCAAAGACCAAAGGTCTTTATTCAACTTGTGAGCTCAGCTTGATAACCATGTCTATGTAAATGCACTGAGTGGCAGATTCACTCAAGGTTTAGGGGTATTAAAATGTGTGCAGACGTCACTCCACACGCTAATAAGCCGTACAAACCGTAGGGAATCAGGAGGGCGCCGCTGCTGCACATTGCAATGCGCCCTCAATCTATTTAGCGCGTTTCCCTCTAATGAATATGTATAGTAGGTGGAGCTCACAAGGGGAGCAAAAAAATGGAAGGTAGACATGCAAATAAATTAATGCAGTGAGCGCAATGCAATTCATCAAATCTGGAACCGTTCGCTGTGATTGTCTTAGCACAGGAAAATAGTACGACTGACAAGCAGGTACAAACACACACAGAGATCCGCTGAGGTGAATGTTTACACAAAACACAGCGGAGATGAAAAAAGGCTCCAGTTAACCTTTCTAGTATAAGAATATAATTCAAGTAAAACAATAGTCAATATTAACATCCACTGAATGAGAAATTAAAAATGTGAGTAAAGTGTGTGTGAGGGAGAGAACAGCCTGAAGCTCGTGGAGTCCGGTACGTGTGAGTCCGCTGTGGTGCAGAGTCAGAGGGTTGCCGTGCGCGGACCTCCATGGATGTCGCTTCAGCTCACTGGAGCTCACTGGAGCTCATGCGTCTTTCTCTCCATGTTTTGACCGTCAAACTCTTGTGTAGGACGATTTCTGTCCAAATCTGACTATTTTTCATGGGCTGATCAAAGCAAACTTACAGGACCTGACGCAGCAGCAACATTACATTAGGGAAGGGAAGTATCATTAGCTTTTAAGGTTGCATTTGTTTATTTAGTTTTCTACATTATTAAATGTTTGTGCAACAGACTGCCTCCAATTTAATTTCCTCAAATGTCATTGTGTGCTTCTGTGCACTCACCTCTCCACATTGAATGAGCAAATTGCTCATTTAAAAAGGGCAATCTCCACCACTTCTGCACTAACCTGAACTCCATCCAGAAAAAGTGCAACCAATCTATTGTTACATGAACTATTGTATGCCTCCATTTAACTCATCAAATAAATCCCACTGTGTATAACTAACATCTGATATATATATATATATATATATATATATATATATATATATATATATATATATATATATATATATATATATATATATATATTTTTTTTTTTTGCCAGCATATCTCACATCCTTGCGTAACTTCAACTTGGAAATTTGCTCCTAAGACCCCAAAATTTCAAGATAAAGATGGAGATAAATACCAGTACATTAAATGTCATTCCTTCCAAACATTTGAGCCAACTTGTAAAGTGAAAAAAAGGCACAACTAATCAAATGGATGAAAATATCCATCCCCATAACAGACAACACAAAGATGAAGTTTAAAAAAATGAAATGTCTTTTTCTTTTTCTTTTTTTTTTTGAGTGTTCTGGGTATTTAATAATGAAAAACTGCTACTTTCGCTTGTGTTTGAGTCACTCCACTGATCTGTCACATTACGTACAGACACATTAAGGATTAAGGCAAACTCTGTGGTCTCTACAAACTGAAGTCTCATCAGTTTATTGATCATTCTGGAGGAACAAATGCTAATGAAGAAACATTTAATCCCTAAAGACTTGAGAGGCTTAAAAATAAATCCATAGGAAAAAAACAGACATCTCAGCTGCCACTTGGTTCTGTGTGCCAAACAAAAGTCTTAAACTTTCACACTATGATTTCTAATAAATATAATAAATAAAAGGTTTTTTTGAGGGGGAGATTTTTGTAACATTTCTAAATGGTCTAAGGCTGCAAATTGACAGTTCTGCTCACTCAGAACTTTATGGAGCAATGAAGTCATTCTTTTTACTCTGGGAAGTGTGTTTCTTTAGTGCTTTTGAGAAAGCTTGCAGAAAAAGTTATACTAATACCATAAATAGGAGCATTCTGGGTGGAAGAGTTGAAGACAGCTTGTAGAAGACACATCTCAAAAATACTGCAATGCTCTACATAACCTTTCAAAGATCACTTATTCTGTAAGGAACGTCGGGAATTCAAGCTACTTGCCATATGGCAAGTTACTATTTTGTTTCTTAAACTGAACAACCAGCATATGTCACTGATGAAAATGTTTAACTCCATTTTATGGTTAGATGTTGTTGCCTGCTTTCAGTATGTTTATGTGCATGTTGTGTGATCTATTTTATGTGGATAACTTTGGTGCACAGGACCCCTGCTCAGAATCTGTACATTTTCTTTATAATTTAATTGATCGTATTGATAACTTGCTGTTGATTATAAAACACATTGTGTTACCCCATGCATGAAATGTACTCTATAAATGAAGTTTGATTTTGAAATGTGGGATTTAAAAAGAAAAAAAAAAAAAAAACACAAACATGGGGAGAACATACAAACTCTACAAAGAAAGGTCCCCGGTCAAACCCTGAGGGCCAGGTCATTCTTGCTTTCCAGTATACATTCATTCAATGAAATAAGAAACTTTGATTAACTAATGCTGTATGATGTCACTTCTCATTATGTTGTTATTAACATTCAATATTTGCATGTTTCCTGTGCATCTAACCTTCGGTGCAGCAGAAAAATACAATCAAACAAGGTAAAGAAGATTTTCTTGCTCTAAGTAATGTTTCAATTCCAATCAGGATGGAGCATCAGGGAGCAGAAACGCCAATGTGGTTGGAAACATTGGCCAGGAGCCAACACCTTGACCTCCATCAGCGGGCTCTGTTCCTCTGCAAATCTACCCTGTGGACCTCACCACTTCCTAACAATGTCCTCACATCACTTTGGCCCAGTGGAGCAGAAAGGTGACTGAAACCTCTCTCTGTGTGTGTGTGTGTGTGTGTGTGTGTGTGTGTGTGTGCGTGTGTGTGTGTGTGCATGTGTGTGTGTGTGTGTGTGTGTGAGGGAGTTCTTGGAAAAAAGTGACGAGCCTGAGCTTGCAAAGATTTCTGCAGGCTCAGTAAAAGCTGCTCTGAAACATTTTGTTACTACTCGAGTTTGAAGGCAAAAAGTGGGACAAAATGTTAGCAAAATTAAGAGGATGCGGAGGCTTAGACATGTGTTGAATAATTCATTTCCTTTTCTGAGGCAACTTGGCATTTACTAAGTTTGGAACAGCACGTGGAAAAATGTTGTAATAGCAAAATCACAGACAGCTACAGTTTTGCTTAACAAATGGCTACAGATTAAAAGATACACACTTTTCTGCAGACGGACAGACAAAGCTGTTCGATCAACATCTCAAATTACCATCAGTTAAATATCATAACATTACTGTCTCAATAGATTTAAGGTACTCATGTAAGTGTAAAAAGTGAGTAGAAATGCAATGAAGGTTTAACTAGGACGAAATATTGTCTAAAATATCTTTGAACCAAGTGAAAATGCACATTTCGTAATATAATGACATGTGCATAAAATCCTTTTGGACAGCAGGGCTCAAAATGTTGAGGCAGTAGCAGTCACACAAAAAAAAGACATAATGGAAAAAGACTTAAAAAAAAAAAAAAAAAAAGAATATATAATATTTCTTATAAGTTCCACCTGAAAAGAAGTGAAATTCTGCTTTTGATCTTGATGATAAATACTTTTAAGTTCTGGTAGTTATTTATTAACACTTTGCTGCTACATGAGAGACTGCCAGAGGGAATTTCATTGTATTTTTTACTATGCAGTGATAATAAAGCTAATCTAATTTACTATTATACAGTGTTTTTCTTCATATTCAACAAATATCATGCTGCATAAATAATTCTCTATTAATAAATGTTTGCTGCAGCTCGTCTACATTGGTAGAACCAAAGGACTGTTTGAAGAGTAAATGGTGAGTCGCCTAAAATGAAAAAATATTGAGATGATGCAAAAAATGTAATCCGGAATAGAAATGTAGTGAAAGGACAAACTACAACAACATCTATTCTGTAATCAAAATACTCACTTGTGAATAAAATTACTTCCTCGTAAAATATACACAATACAGGTATGTGACAACTATGCAGTTAGTAAAAGTAGACGAGTTCCATCTCTGCTCATAGGATGACACTCCAAAGCGTGCACTAATATTAAAAACTAAATGTGTTAAATTCTAATAAATTGTATTTAATAATCAACACCAGAGTCAAACATTACGTTCTCCTGAGATTGAATCCAGGGACAATATAAACGTGTGCCTATCACCAACTGAGGAGTTTATAATGTATATTTTTACACTATAGTTACTGTATTCTTATATGGTTGAACTGGTTTACCATGAACGCTTTAGACATTTGAATACTTAACATAGTGAATTTTGAACTTGCTTAGCAACTACTTAGCTTCAACACATCTCCCGCATCGCTTTTTAATATCACAGTGCCTTCATGATACACTTGAGCCTGGTGCACATTTCATGGCCAACCATCGGTGCATATTTCTATTCAAGTCGAAAGCTTTTGTAGGGTTTTCTTTACACACATAAATTGTGAGATACAGACACTTGTGTGAACAGAAATGAGACACTACAGATCTGCAGCACTCCGTTTATGCTCTTTCCACAACCTACACTATTCTATCTGCCTGAATATTGATCAGAGCGCTGCCACTCTTCAACAGTAACATACGATCTTAACGCAGTACAAATCCAACTAATATGTCAAAACAAAGGTAAACATTAACTATAACAATATTTCACTTGTGTGTAAATCCAGCAGATAATATCTTCCTGCACACATGTTAAGATGCATGTTTGAAACTAAACTGTAGAAGGAATGATTCATTTCCATTACTGGATCCCCAATGTGCAGTCTGCCAAAAACCCATCTGGATTTGAATCACCAATCAGATACTTCTCTCCTCAGGTGATAATGAAAAGAAACATAACGCATATACTGAAAAAAGTGATGAAAAGGTCCTTGCATAGATCCAATCTAAAAACAGGTTTATTTCAAAATCCCCTCAGGTTTTTCCTGATTATCCTTCCAAACACGGTGTGTGATGTGTCATTTACATCAGCCGAGGCATCAAAGGAACAGACTAAGTTCTCACAGCAAAGCTCTATACAGAAGAAAGTCCTCTACAGACGAGGCAGGACACTTTCATTTTTCACATTTGTCAGTGTGATTTTCTTTCTCACCTTTATGCTAATATATGTTCTGATCATGTGCATTACATAATAAGATATCACTGGAGTGTGCTTTATTTGCAGCACTCTCAGGGTTGTGAAAAATGTGATGACGTGCTGGAAAATCTTCACAAATTCAGCTGTCAGTTACTTAGACGTGAGGCTGAAAGAGTTCCTTTGATAACGTCCCACTTCACTAAATGGTAATTACATGTATTTAACCAAAGAACTCTCACAGAATTCTGGCCTGATTTCCAGGATGATGGATTATTTTTGTACCTATTACATCGCAAAAGTTTAGGCTTTCATTTTTTATCAGTTGTAGTTATTTTCTTTACTTGATCACCTCAGGGCTGCATCCTCTGCCCACTGTTGTTTGTGTTATAAACAAGGACAGATGCCAAATTTAAAACTGCTGGGGCCGATAACTAGCAATTTTTAAAACTCTACTTTTATTTCATCCACTACTGATGCCAATGTGCCCCAAAACATCTGGTGCTTTCACAGATTGAAAGTTGTGACAAAAAAATGGCAGGTGTTGATGGATACAGCAGAAATGTATTGTCACAGAGAACATGATAAACAAAACATCACATTGTTTGGTGAAGAAAAACTAAAAACACAGTAAAAATAAAGATTTAAAAAAATGTAGTTAAAGAAACTTTTCATCTACAGGATTCCCAATCCCACAATGCTTTGCACAGAACTTTTCCAGAATTCAAGTCACGTGATGGAGTCAAAAACAATCTTGCAGACTACTTTAACCTTCGTCATTTGTTTAGAAGTGAATTATCCCAATTTCTTTATTTATTGATCTGTGAGGTCTGTTAGTTAAAATGGTAAATGTGTTACTTAATATCTGTTACCTCCAGCAACTTTAAAATCACACAGTGGTGTTACATTACTAAATCAAATAAATGGCTTAATCCAATAGTAACTGTAGTTTTAAAAGGATATAAACAGGTTACCACCACGTGAGTAACTGGCGGGTGAGAAGCAGAAGATGCACTTATGGACAAACAAGTAAAACTATTTCACTAAAAAAGACTTAGATCTGTTGTTATCCTGCGCTTTGGTTCACGCAGAACTACGTCATAATGCAGTGTTGTGTAAAGGATTTAGTTTGTCAACAGTTGGGTTTTCTCTCCTGCACATAAACTAAGACAAGACAAGAGGTACTTAATCGATTTGTGAGCATAGCTCGATAGCTGTGAGCATGTAAACACACTGAGTGATGGACTTCCTGTGACTATGGACTACCAGGTCATTGATGTGCTGCAGGACTTCAAATGTCGAGGAATTTTTATGGCCCCACTTTTATGAAAATGTTGCATTTATTGTTTTTTTCACCTTATTGACATTTTCTTTATTCTGCTGGCATTCAGTAACAAGTGTCCAAAGTAGCAAGTATACCCAATAACAACCCCCATCACATGTACAACAACTGATCACTGTAAAGTACACAGGGTGGACTGCTGCCAACCCAAATCATCCTCAGTGGGCGGAGTTAATGCTGGTGCTGATGTTGGAGAACCAACACATACAAAAATGTATGCTGTATGGGATTTGTCAGTCCTGCTGGTTGTAAATCAATTTGCCACTCGGGGGGAAACACATAACCTTGAACCTTGAGATTACCTCGGCCAAGGAGGTAAGGTAATATATTCACTGGCAGTTGTTCATTTCTTTTTGTCTTTTACCAGGATTACATCAAAAGTACTAAACAGATTTTGACAAATATCTTAACAAAAAACAGACCTGAGGCCATGGAAGATTCCATTAAAGTTTAAAGGGGAGGATCAGTATCAATAAAACTGATTCTGGGTCTGTTTCAAAAATGAAAAAATCTGTCCATCATTGGTGAAAATTCATGAATACATATCTCAGTTTGTAATTTAGAGATCTTTATTCATTTATTTTTTTAAAGTTTTTCTTGTCTGCCTATGCTATCGAAAGTAAACATTACATGTAGTGCAATCTTTTTGCGACAGATATGTATGTTTTATTATTGCAAGTGTTACACCTTGGTGAGGGAAAAAGGAACAGGGAAGAGGAACTTAGGGTGGGACATTAGAAGGAGTGATGGAAACTAAGCTTATTGTGGTTGTACTAAAAGTATAATGTGATGCTACTATTGTGCATGTTGCACTGTGGGGTGAAATCTACTCAACCAGTCTGGTGACAAATGTGGAGAGATTGAAGAAGGTGACGCAAAATCCGCATTAAGTATAATGATGGCGACTGTGAACAGCAAGAGGCCACCACCCCGAGGGTCGAACCACACCCCCAGACGCCCCAGAGACCCTAGACCGAGAAGCGGCACCCTCCCACACACACTTGAACAAGGCCCAGAAATCAATGCCACCACCCCAACTCCTACTGCATCATTATTAATGGAATTAGAAAATTCTTCCATGGCTTTAAAGTGTGAATGATCAGGATCACTGAGGGGGTTTAAGGACACCAGACTAGTGATGAATAAAGTGACACTTGGTCAGCATCCTACAGCTGCCTTTGTTATAAATGCTATAAATGATGATATATTTAAAGTGCATAATAGTCACAATGTCACCAATTGAATTAAATAGCTGAAACGTTTCTACAGGAGTTTGTTTACCAAGTCTCTCAGGGGTCATTATTAGGATTTAGATTAAAATTAGTTGAAGACTGTAGAGGAAAAAAAAAATTAAAAAAAAAATCAGTGAATCAAGTGAAACCCAACTTCCTATAAAAAGATACAACACATTCTAACAGAACTTCAAGCATAAATGAGCCACAGTTCTTTGTAACCTCCTTCAAATACGCAAACAGAATAATCCAAATCGCTCTGTGGGAACTTCCCTCAAATGCTAACATCAGCATCCAACGGATGATTAGGACTATAGGGAGCACTGAAGCACTTTTTGTTCGTTGCATTAGCAGCACATAATACCAACACTTGACATCCTCAGTAACTAAAGTGACTCTTTTCCTGCTGATTTCCTCTTTTAGCAGAAAAACTAACATTTTACTGAAACACCTTCAGCTCCATTAAAGCACAACAGGAGCGGAGGTTAGAGTGTTGGATGGGATGCTGATGCTGAGGGTGGAGATCAGTTACGCTGACATGTGGAACATGCAGCTCTGTATTAAATGAGCAGACAGACTGGAGGAGGGATGGAGGGAAGCGACTCACTTGCTTGCAGGAGCTGCCCCTGGCGTCCAAACACCTGGGAGAAGGTGGCGTGGCTGCAGGTGAGGGTGTCCTCCATGATTGTCCCACTGGCACCGGCTGAGGGAGCGCAGAGAGAGATGAGGAAGGTCAGCCACACTGCGGCAGGAGACGGGTGGAAGAAGAAAGATGAAGAGAATGGATTGAGAGAGTAAGAGAGAGAGAGAGAGAGAGAGAGAGAGCGGAGTTGTTGAAGCTGCTGTGACGTCTGTTTTGGTCTCGTCCAGCTGATGAAAAGCCAAACGCAGCTCCTCAGCACTCACTGCTCACGCAGATGATTGGGGGGGGGGGGGTGCCCACCCGCCTGCTTATCAGCATGTATGAGACTGAGCAGGAGGGAAAGTTCTCAGAGGATGTGAGAGCATTTCTCGGTGCCAGTGTTGATAGCAGAGCCATGATGCTCTGATCTCGCTGACGACTCCTCTGCAGCTCCTCAAGCCTTCGGAGAGAGAAGGAGAGGAGGAGAGAGAAGAGTGTAGAGCGTTAAAAGAAGGTATAGAAGTCAATCCTCACTGTCCTCTTCCTGTCCTCTGGGGACAGGACAGCACTGTTGTATTATGTCTCTTCTTCTTTGCTCCTTCCACCTCCTCCTCTCACACGCTGAGCATCAGCAGTGTAGTTTCTCTGCTCTCACATCTCTCGCTCACTCCAGCCCAACCCATGCAAATCCCCTCCATCGATCTCAAAGCTCGGCCCGACTGCTGAGAAGCAGATTCACGCAAACTCCACCGTGCTTCATCTTTCCACACTGCTTTGAAGGAGGGGGGGTTAAAAAAAAAAAAAAAAGGGTAGAAGTAGAGGAGGCTTTATAGAATGTGAAAAGTATAGCGCTGCTGCAGCTGGTAGTTTCCAGAGGCTTCATCTTAAAAATGGATCACAAGAAAAAAGAATAAAACTGCTGAGTATGAAGCAAAATTCTGCATTCGTGTGATTTTAATAAAATCTGAGCAGTTTTCTAACAGCTGTGATGAAGCAGGGGAAGATTAAAGTTATAGAGCCAAACACTGGTGTTCAGACAACGCAGAGAAGATGCTGCAGTTAAAAATACATTTACTGGACACCACGGGATCCACACGTTACAACATCTGAAATTACCCAGTTGAGGCCTCAGAGGCACCAATGAATTGGTTTAAGTCTGCAGCAGTTGGCAGGAAACCTGAACCACAGTGACACAGAAACTGTAACTTCATCAAACACTCTGTGACCCTTCTGCCACCAAATGGTTTAGTGACGCACTTTCTATATATATATATATATATATATATATATATATATAAAACTTGTGATTTGATGAAGTGGAAAAAACTATATTAGGACTACTTCTTAATAATATTTTACCATCTGTAAAAAAAAACTGAGAATGAAATACACAAATTAACCAGAAAATAGTAGACATTTTCTATATACTTTGAAATCAAGTCTTCTGGAAGACTGTCCAGTGAATTTTAAAGGATTATTTCTATATTTCTTAATATGTGTCTGATAGACCCTGAAACTCTACATGTTCACATGGGTGATTTATAGCCAATACACATTCTGTACCAGTCTCCTTTTGGAGCAAGGAGTCCAGTCATGGAATATATACAAAACAGATAGAGATGCAGAGAGAAGAGCGAGACACAGGAACACAGACTTCTTCTGTCTTTCTTCTACCTGTGTGTAGGCTTAGGCTACGTTTACACTGCAGGGCTTAATGCTTACATTTTTTTTGCCCCATGCGATCTCTATCTGGTCTTTTTATGGCAGTACTCTGAATGACCCGAATCCTATTTTTTCAAATGCGACCCAGGTCACTTAGATGTGTAGTATTAAATCTGATACGTATCCAATCTTTTGCCATGTGACTGCAGTGTGAACGGCCAGGTCGCATTTATCCATGAGCGCGTTTGATACGTTGACGTCATTATTAACAGCTGGAGCTGTGACCGCAGCATCGCTGCAGGCTGTCCTCTGATCACCATGGCTTTAAGCGTCCACTGTTACAATACAATTCCTTTTCTGCATGAGAACACGGATAATCCTTATGTTTGATATGTGGATTATTTAAATAGATCCACTGTCTCTTGCGTGCACTGCGCACCTGCGTGTGTTTGACAAGCACTGATCTGTGTGGTTGACATTAACTGTTGTTTATTAATAAAAGCAGGCTTGCCACTAAAAACAAACAAATATGTAATTCGTATGAGGAAAAATTAGGTTTTAATTGTCAGTTTCAGGTCGGACACGGATATAAATACCTAATGTCTGTCGGACCTGTTGGTTTCGGTTTTGTTCTGTCGGGTTCGGGTCAAAGCTTGAAGGTTCATACCAAACCATACAATGTGGTGTGCCACAGGGTTCAATTTTAGGGCCAAAACTGTTCATTCTATACATAAACGACATTTTCAAAGTCTCACATAGCCTCAAACTAACGTTGTTTGCAGATGACACAACCATTCTATGCACAGGCAAAGACATTAAAACTCTAATAGAGTCAACAAATGAAGAACTATCAAAAATTAAAACTTGGTTAGATGTAAATAAATTAGCCCTAAACGTCAGTAAAACAAAATTCATTAATGGAAAGAGAAAAAAAACAGGAGATATAAGACTGAAACTAAACATGGAAATAATAGAAGTAAAAGAATATAGGGTACTAGGAGTTTGGATGGACGACAAGCTGACCTGGACAAAACACATACAAATAGTTAAAAACAAAGTTGCCAAAAGCAGTTACATCCTATGGAAGCTTCAACAAATCCTACATACCAAATCACTTAAAACAATCTATTCTTCACTCATAGCATCGCACTTAAATTACTGCTCCGAAATATGGGGTAATAACTACAAAACGTATCTTGAACCACTATTTAAACTACAAAAAAAAGCTATAAGAATTTTACATAAAGTACCACACAACACACACACAAACGAATTATTTGAGAACGCAAAATACCTAAAACTGCAAGAAATAATACAATACAACACACAAATACACGCATTTAGGGCTTCATCAAAAAAAATTACCACATCGAATACAAAAACGTTTCACATACAATCAAAATCCCTATGAATTCAGACATAATAATGTGTTTAGACCAAACAGGGTCAAATCAAACGTTGGCAAACATAGTACTGTGCATAGAGCCATGAACCTCTGGAACAGCCTTGACGAAGAGACACAACAGTCAGATAATCTGAAACAATTTAAGGACAAAACGAGGAGTACATTTTTACACACATACAGATCTCAAGTCAACTCTTCATTGAACTCTACAGCGACGACATGGAACTCATTAACTGGTCATTGAGCGCCATTGACAAAATTTTCTCAACGAGGCAATTGCTTCAGCACGAAATACCGTGTCCAAAAGGACACATACCCAAGTGGATATGTCATGGATGCACGAGAGAGAAGCCAGATGCTCTGTCTCTCCCAGCTGACAGTGGAAGATGTGGAGGACATCTATCTGCTAGGAGTCATGATCTTTGGCCTGCTAATGATGGGGGTATGTGTATGTGCATGTGCCTTCCGGATGGATCGTAAGCTGAGGCGACTTTCAGAGGATATGAAGGTACTCCGAAAGAAGAAGAACTTTTCGTTTGGAGAGTTGGAGGAACGTAAACAACGACTGGAAAAGAAAGCCCGAGGAGATACGGAGAAAAAGGACAGTGAAGAGGAGTAACAACAGGAACAATGACTGCAGACGAGAACACATCACATAAAAAAGGACAAAAAAAAAAAAAAAGGGAAGAAACGAGGTTGGATGTAAAATTATCTGTGTTCAAATCAGGGGACGGATCTGGATAAGCATAATGCTTTTTTCCGTCGCCCTTCCGGCATGAAAAAGGACAAAAAAAAAAAAAAAAAACAATGATGTGATTTTGCTCTGAATGTCAAATGAATTTCTGTGAATGCAACCATGTCGGAAATGAACTGAATAAATAAATAAATAAATAAATATCATAAATGGTCTGTGTTTAAAAGCAATCGGCTTGGAACTGTTCAATTAAAAAATCTGGGAAGAAGTTAGAAAAACCTTACAGAATATCATCTGCAGGCTTTTACATTCATACATTATTTCCTTCCTCAAAACTCAAAGCAGATAGAGAGGAGTGGCATTGAACATTTGGTACAATAAATCAAGGCAACATAAGTAGCGTGTCCCACCTAAGGACATCAAGATAATGCATGGCATAGAAAGTAGATCTATAATAGAACTGAACCTCAACCAGTAATCTTACATGATCAACTGCACCTCCTCAGCTCTGCCACAAGGGGGTAGTAAAGACCCCAGAAACTCAGACCACAGAGCTGAAAGGACAAACGTTTTGATAAAAAAAATTAAATATTGACTGTGAGAGGTTTTTAAAGATAGCTAAAGAGCTACATTTCTATCAGGCAAAGCAGAGCAAACATTTGCCAGTCAATCAGAGGAAAGCAGAGCACATCTGTTAGGAAAAAGGAAAATGATTTTGTTTTTTTTCCACATTTTACATTGCAACACCCCCACCTCCAGAAAAAAATAACTAAATATATACATAATAAACAAATATGTGCATGTAATCTTCAACTCAAGGATGAAATTGGTCATCAACTAATATTATTGATAACCAACCACCGTGAATTTTATTTTATTTTGAGTTGCACGTATTATAATTTTTTGTAAATTGGTAACTTCTCTCACGCCTGCATCGCTCTTGCTCTTAACTCAGTGTGAAAACGATGTGTGCAGATCACTGAGTTACCTTGAAGTGCTTAAAAAAGGAGTGGTTTCTGCAACTTTCTGGCTATCAATGCTTTTTGCAATACTTTATATGCAGAGTATGCACTATATGTTAGTGCAGATTATTTTAAAATCAAACTCACCATGGCTTACCTCACCAGTGGCCCATTTTACATGGTTTATGTAACATTTTGTTAATATCAGAACAGAAAATGAACCTTACTATATCTTCTTATTTAGTCTTAATTACATTAAGATAATATCTATTGGCTTTTTATCAGTGTCCATTTTAGACTATTCTAGTGTAAGTACTGTTAATATCTATTATCAATTGTTTTCCCTTCCACAGAGAGTTGGAATTATTACCCATTTGTTTTCCAAACCAGTGAAGTATTCAGTGCAGGATTTTGAAAATGACTTTTTTGACTTATTTTTCTTAGACAAGTTTTCTGCTGCCAACAGTAGATCCTGCTCCAACATAATTGTCATACACAAAGTCAGTGTATTATTAAATGATGGCCTGAATAGGTTTGTTAAAGCACTTATTACCAGTTACATGAATGTGATCTGTGGGTGTCATGAGCTACACGTGTTAATTTGAGATCCTTGTAACAGTAGATTAACAGTGATTTAGTTTAACTTTATTAATTCAGATTATAAATGTAGTTGTTAATGTACACAGTCCTATCTTCAGCTTTTAATACAAATTCAACTTTTATAGAACTATCTCTCACTAACCGTGAGGTGGAATTGGTGTTTTTATCAAAGGTAACGGACGTCGTTGAACATCAGAGCACAAAAGTTTTGTTTGGGTTTTTTTTTTTAATCTTTTAAGTTGACAAGAACTTCAACAAAACCCTTAAAATGAGCAAAACAACAACCTGTAGCTTTAAGAAATCCTGAGTGTGAAAGTTAAATTAAACACTACTATTTCACAAACATGGAGAAAGCTCCAGATGCTGCTACACTTTCACGTCTCGGAGCTCAACGCCCAGCAGAATAAATCTTGGTTTTCTGTCTTCATCAACTTTTATTTTATTCTGTTTGAAAGGAAATCCTAGCAGGGAGCGTTAAGAAAAAGCAGTGCGCTGTTGACTTGTGTGTGAACTCCACCTGTCACTGCCACGATCTAGACTAATGCCACACTCATCAAAATCTCAGCCCCATCTAGTACATTTGTTTCCAGTACTTTAGTTGAGTATTATTTTGGGAGGATATTTTCTTACTTACACTCTCCACTACCTTTGAAAAACATTCATAAGCTTATGGTTTTTTTTTCATCGCTTCAGTTAGAGCTGGCAAAAAAAATCGCTTGAATCGATTAATCAATTTGTTAGATAAAATTTTTTATTTTGCAATTCAAGTTTTAATTTTTTTTTTTATTTTCCCCACCACAGTTTTTTTGGGCCTTTTTTGCGTTCCGATGTGAGCCAGCCCCTCTTTGTTTACCCTTTGAGTAGGCTATGTTGTGCCACTGCATGTTTAATTTTTTATTCACACAATGCTGAGATGCTAAGGGAAGAGTTTATTTTTTTATTTTAATGTTATACGTTATAAAATATGTAGTTATCTGATTTTTTAATCAGAAAATTGAAGCTACTGTGAAGTTGCTGTTACAATTTTGCTTAAACCTGGGTAAAGCTTGAAACTGTTAAATGACAGAGCCTCATTACTTTGTTATTTTGGGATTGTTCTATGCATTTTAACTCTTGAGGACAATCGACAGCAATAAAGTTGCACTTTTGAACAATATATCTGATGACTGCAGTCATTTTTTAAGTGCATTAAAAAAAAAAAAAAATCGAAAATTTTTCTTTTAAAAAAAGATTTTTTTTTTTTTTGTAGGCAAAATCGCCCAGCTCTAGCTTTAGTTCTGATATTATAAGTTCCTCTTGATCCTCATACGGGTTGTTCTTGGTTCTACCAAACCTTTAATACATTCATCCATTTCAAAACCACCAGTCCATCACAGCCAAAAATCATTTTTGAAAAGAATACATTTCAGTAAAATAACAGTATTTCTTTTTTGAGAATAGAGATAATAAAAACAGATAGTAAAAGAAAGGTTAATGGGGAAAAGTTGCTAAGAAATACTTCTTGACTGCTGGAATTTTAAAGGATGCTGTGGTTGTTTTTTTCCAAGTCTGTTTAATCACACCCTCATGCAATTACTCTATTAATGAATTTGTCATTTAACCTAGGGCTGGGCGATATGGACCAAAATGTATAGCTTGATATTTCTTTCTCATAATGGCAAATATAAATCTCAGTATTTTTAACTCAAAGTCTTACCAGAAAGACAATTATAGGTTAAATTTGCTGGGAAAAAAATGAGAAAAATGCCACAACAGCTGCACAATATGAGTCACTTTTGGCTTTTTCTCCTAAAAGGGACAGCACGTGTGAGTGAGTTCTGTAGTGTGGCTTGTTTAGGGGACGGTCTGGGTTAGGACACACTCAGCACTCCATCTAACTGCGCTTTTCATGCTGTTCTGAGAAGCAGCGAATGCTAAAACCAGTATTTTAATTTAATTTGTAATTTTCTATATCGCCAAAATAGAAAACTCAATCTAACCATTTCTGAGTTCATCTTAAAAGCTTTGAGTTGGACAACTAAGGACCAACAACCTTTTAAACAGAATGTCATCTGTAAGGCAAAGCAATGTTGTTTTATCACGTTGTCAAAGGAAGTGTGACTCCATGGTGGAGGTTGTCAGAGTGAACAAGCCTTTCAGAGCTTCAATCTGCCTCTCTGGTGCATTTTGGCTCCTTTCATCAACGCGGGCTTGGATTGGCATGGAATTGATTTTTTATGGGTAAAGGCTGAAGCACCATATACAGCAATGAAAGGAGAGTGCAGCAATATTTCAGGCTGACAGCATAAGCATGGTGCAGCAGCACTCGTTTTCTAACCCTACACACACAAACACATAAATTATACTATCTTAGCACAATCACTGGTTCCATCCCAGTGAACAAAGAACAAATCCAGCGTACAGATTGTGTATATTTCAATAGCCCATCCATCAGCATCATAACTTCTTTGTTGACGTAGTTTCTGATGCTCGAGGCGTGTTTAAAGCTGCCGGCAGCTCATTAAGCTGTGTGAGTGTGACGAATGACTTCAGAACCAAAATAATCTGGAAGAGTCTGAGGTGACCTTGAACAACATTCATGGTGACACGGATACTTAGACAGACTGCCATTAGGTTCTACACATATTTTACACAAAGTCGGAGTAGTTTGGCTGTAAAAGAACCATGTTTTGGGGAAAATAACTCAACACATTAATTGTTCCAACATAAATAATTAATATGAGAGTTTAAGGCTGAGTATGACTAATCTGGAGAATGACGATATGAATGGCAGTCAGTGAGAGGATTTGCTAATGGGGATGGAATACATCCCGTTTGAGAGAGATTTGCATGTTTTACCTATGGGTAGGTGGTTTCCACCAGGAAATCCAATTTGGACAGAGCTAGGTCCAGAAGTTCAGTTGATCTATAAAACTTTACAACCCTTTTCATGCACAATAAAGCAGCCCGAGATGCTTCACATAAATGAGCAGATGTGAAGAGAATATCACCCTCTCCAACAGAAGCATATACAGAAACACACACACACTTGAGTCGTGTAAACCTTGAGAAAACACACAAATACAAAGGAAACACTGTTCCACACTGAGTAACGTGGGTGTGGAAAAAACACAAGAGCTTAATAAATGTGCAAAATAAAGAAAATGTAAAAACAACAAAAATTATACAGGAAACCAGATTTGTAAAAGACAAAGGCCCCTTAAGAAAGACAGCATACCTGTAACGAGATGTCTTTGACGAATCCCACTTTTGTTCATTTTAACGTGGCAAATTCCACCTTCCAAAATACATATTCGAAGAAAAAAAAAAATCAATATTTTAGGCTATTTCCTGGGTTACGGTTAAAATAAAAGGATTAACGCAGTAGCAAAATAATAAATGTGAGCTAAAATAAAACTTTAAGTCACGTGATGCACCTATAACGTCACCTAAACTGGCCAATGAGGGGCGCAGCGTATGAATAGCCGCTGCATACATTTAATGAATATACACATATCAAAGCTAATATTTTCAAAATACATAGAATTTAGCCAATAGCCAGATTAAAAACATCCTAAATTCGCGATGAATGGATAAATAACCATTTCATTTAGAGTAGAATACATGAGTATTTGTACATATTTAATAAATCTTCACAATGACCCTTTTGCACACAGCTAGCTAAAAAACAAACATACATTGAACTGGAATGAGTAGTTATGTTGCAACATCATCTTTTACTCACTCTTCTGTGTTTGTTGTGACTCTAGTTGAAGACTAGTGCAGCAGGCAGGCCACAGATGTTTTTCAAACATTATTCATATTTGTTAAATAACGCTATAGATGTCAAAATTAATATCTTTAGATTCAATACCTTCAGTTTGCTGGTGTAGTAGACACGTGTATAGGCTACAGGTTAAACTCAAATCAGCCCTGCTGGGAATAAAACTCATCTTTAAAAAGAGTGAGAACAGTGTGAAAATAACACAATGTCTGGTTTAAACTCACAAATGCTATCATTAGTTCAGTAGTCGCTCACCTTTAGTGTGAACATGAACCAAGTTTCCAATTAACCTTAACGTGAGGACAGGCTGGAGCACACGTGCTCTGCGTTACAGTAATTGCGCCCTCCACGTGTCTGCACTGTGACGGAGCGGAAGTGGCACCATTTTTTCAAAATAAAATATTTTGAATTTTTTTTTTATAGAAATACTGAGACTAATTACAAGTTCTGTTCCAGTTTGAAACAGCACTAATAACACTCAAAGTAAAACATAACTTACTTCCAGACAACAAACAGAATGAGAAGGTGGATAGGATAGAAACTAAGATGGGGACTGAATTTAAAAATACATCATGTTAGAACTACATTAAAAGAAATGTGCCTGTCAATCTAGAGGTAAAATTATGGAATTGTCTTAGAAATTAACAAAACTATTGGCAAGTTAACAACATACAAATATTAGATAAATATAAATATATAGATTAAGAGCAACAGTTTACCTCAGGAAGATAATATAATGGTTAGAAAAATATGAATGTTTTTGTAATGCCCTTTATCTGTTTGAGTTGGAGGTGTATGTATAGAAATTAAATATCATAAATGATAAATGTATTGTATGCATATAACTATCGCTTTTCTTTTCTGTTTGAAATACTAAAATTCAATTCCAAATAAAAAGCGAGTGACTATATTGTAGTTTCTTTCTCAGCAGGTCAATTTACAGCTCTGTCTGCATCAAGGTGTTAAAAATGATGTTATACCCTTTGCGATTGGCCACATCGTCTACACCAAGGAATCCTTTACCTCCAAAAGCTCAGAGAAATCCAAGTTATTTCCACAGTTGCATACCTGGATTCTCCAAGTGTCCACCATGTGCAATCAATCAGCAAAATATTTGAATTTGTTCCAGAAATTTTATTCCATTGTAAATCCATAGAGTTAAATCCAGGCTGATAAAGTGCTGTTTATTTGTCTCAAATACTTTTTACTCAATACATAATCATTCACATCTTATTACCTACCTGTCTCTGTCTCTTCTTGGGCATTTCCATTGACTGCCATACATAACATGATGTGGTGTTACTGTCACAGACAAAAGCAGGTCTGATCACAAAATGAAAAACTTTTTTATTGTGTCAATTACAGCAATGTTGTATTCGAGGTCATTTGGGATTTTTGTTCATCTTTGCAAACATATTCCTGATGCTGAAGAATCATTTAGTGGAAATATATATTACCTTTGAAGCATATCATGTCATTGACATTCCCCATCGCATGCAATGAGTTTAAAAGCATTGCCTGCCATGTATAAAGTTTTCAAAAAAACAGTACAGTTTTATTAGGTGAAAATTATCAGGAAAATGATTGAAATTTGATTTCCAGTAACAGAGCTAGGATGCATTTTTTCTTTTTGTGTTTAACATGTAATGTTTGTCACAGGCTTTGTAATGAAAAACAACTCTCCAAACACCTGTCTTTAAACAGATAATTCTGCTTTAAAATCCCATTAAAGACATGCATACTCATTGTACAATTCAGCACATTGTACAAGTTGTCTAGTGTCATTTTCAGGGTATAAAGTATTAGATTCAAGATGCATCGAGGGATTTACTCCCTCTCAGGGAAAATGATACAAGAATCTCCATGGTGCAAAAGACCAGACTACATTCCAACATCTAGCCTTAAAATAACCCAATCGAACCAATCCAGTTTCATAATTTGGCAGCTTATTTTAAAGTGCTGTACAAACACAGAACTGGATGAGTGGCGGTAAAACCTTTTGGAAGAGACCACATGATAATTCATAATTTTTACAAGTGGAATTACCTGCAACACCAGATAGACAAAGAAGATGAGACATGATTGGAATTCAAACCTAAAAACGGAGTAGCTGTCGGGCTGCACGTCCAACGACAACCACACACATACCACACAGACGTACAGTGTTCCTGAGGACCAATTGATGCATTGTTTCCGAAACAAAAATGTTGCCCATATGATATATTCTACAAAATGACTACAACAACAACAAAAATTAACTCAAAGATACATATTTTGTAAATCAGTTGGGAATCAATGGGAGGCAGATGGGAACTGGCTTCATCTAGTTTTCAACTATTCAGCACATGCATTAAGAGATGCTAGAGAATTAAAAAAAAATAAACAACCAAAGAAAGAAAATTGGGAACAAATGAATAATCCAAGAGTCCCCAACTTTGATACATGATTGCCATGTGCAAGATATTAGCTGTCCAGAATAACGGAGCCCTAACCTTACTGTCTTGGGTCAAGTCATGACATTTATTGTATATATTAATAACTCACTGGTCCTTTAGTTTCTTTTTTTGCAAAGCTGGCCAAAAAAAAAAAAATTAGGCTCAGTTCAGTTTTTAAGATCGATTGAAGATAAAAAGCATCCCTCCTTAAATCCAGCACAAAGCAGCCAAGACGAGCAGACTACACTTGCCGAGTGGATCGAGTCCCATCGAAGGTCATCCTCATTTTAATGAGTCTTGGGTGTAGCCAGTTTGGAGAATATCATATTCACAGAAAAGCTCCATGACCTCGACACAGCTCACTTCACAGGGACTTCCTGAAGGACAACAAGATCCAGTCAGTGCTAACAGAGATGCAATGACTGAAATGAACTGCTGAGAGAATTATTAGATCAAGTTGTACAAAGTATCTACATATACTGTTATCAGAATTCCCTGATCAAATATGTATGCGGTTTGTCTTTGGTCTGCTAGTTTGACTGGTGTTGATCTGTTCTAGCCTTGACATGCTTCTTACATTAAAAAAAACTGACATTTTGCATGCCAATGCTTCAGTTTGTGTGCATTTTTTGTCAATTCCTACAATCCATTTTATCTGTGTACATTTGAACATCCCTTACACTTGTTTTACAAATTTAAGTTCACTCTAGTATTTCTGTTTTATAAACTGCAGCACACTGAGGCTTTCTTGAACTAAAAATTCTTCTAATATGCCATTTGATAATTGTGAAACAGGAAAAATATCAGAACTCTTTCAACACAGCTCAAATTCTTCTCAATCTTTCATCACTTCTTGTGACAAACATAATAAACACAAGTTCATCTAACCTGAGTGTCCTTGGGCTCCTGAACAGTAGAATCCTCGGGCTTCACCTCGGTAGATGGTGCTGTGCTGGACTGCAAGCTCCTGGTGACTGGACCACCCACCCTCTCTCTTGTCCGCAGGGAAACCCGTTCCTCTTTTTTCGGTTGAAGGGAGGATTTCGCCTCTGCCTCTTTCTTTCGTGCTCCTTCTTTAACCATTCGCTGCATCCTCATGGCGGGTCGTGATGGTGTGTCACTGGGAGTGTCCACAACTGAAGGAGTGGGAGGTAGAGACTGGGCTTTGCTCTTTTTTACTCTTTTACCAGGGGTGGCAGCAGCAGTAGTATCTTGTAAGGGGAAGGAAGCAGGCCTCTTAAGTCGTGCTACTGTGGCAGTAGGTTTCCCTTTGCTTGGCAGGGTGGCTTCAGACTCTGCTGCGCCAGATGTGCGAGCTCTGGTTTTTCCCAGAGATTTAGGCTCTGACTCGGTCTGCACTTCACAGGTTTCTGCAAGTTTCTTCCTCAGACTCACGTTTTTCTCTGGCACAAGTGGTGCCTCTTTTTTAATATCTGCTTTAACCTTCTTGCCCTTTTTGGCCATTGGCTTCTTGGGACAGCTGACAGTCATATGTTTGGTGAGACTTGCAGTGTAAGTAAACTCCCGGTTGCAGTGGGGGCAGATATTAGAAACAGGCTCATCTTCAACTTTGACAGTTGTCTTTTTCACTGGCGTGGCAGCTTTAATTTTCTGTGAAATTGCCTTTTGGACCAGCTGATTCTTCTTCTTGCTGAGGGCACTCATTTTAGATTTACCAGGTTCTTGGTTGAAGTTTAGTCTCTTGGGCTGCCCCATCCGGCGGAAAGCATTGTGGCTTGCAGCGGCGGCTGTGGGAGACACTATTCTATTTGGACTTTTCACTATTTGCTTGAGGGGAATGGGGTTCTTCTTGGGAGTGTAGCGCTTCTTATCACTGGCACTAGCACAGGCCAATATGTGTTTGTGCAGCTCAGGCATGTTGTCAAAGCTGTTGCCGCATTTTGTGCAGCGAATGGCAGTAGCAAATGTCTGTGGGATGTTGTGTGTGGTAAAGTTTGTAGCGGAGGCCACAGAACCAGCATGGGAGCGGCTGTGATAGGGAAAGGGAGGTGGTTTGTAACTGGGGTAATGCTGATTAATGCCAATGCGGACATCTGGGCCTTGAGGCTTTCCTCCCTCCGAGGCCATAATTTTTATCATAGTGTAAAGTTCCTCATTGGGGTCCTCCCCTTTATCCTCTGCATGGTTACCATTAACATCAGGCTCCTCTTTTGGTAAAGGATCATTACTGGATGACAGACTTTCATCCATCGTTTCTAGTGCTGGTGTTGAAGGGACACTCTCTTCTTTGGCTCTGGATGGATCTGTGTAGTTCTGGGGTCTCAGTTTGCCACTCTCCACAGTGGTGTGTGAACACATCTCATTAGGGTGCAAATCCTTTTGGTGCTGCTGAAGGTTACAGAGAAAGGCAAATTCTTTGGAGCAAATGGAGCACACGAAGATCTGACCCACTTCGTGTAGCATTGTTCGGTGGTCCAGCAGTGCTTGTGCATCGCTGAACAGCTGTACACAAAACTCACATTTGAAAGGCCAGTCTGTAGCATGTTCTGTGATGTGTCCACTGAGCTCTTTAATAGAGCTGAAGGGATCCTTGCAAACGTTACACACAAAAGATTTGCAGAACGTCAAGTCTCCTTCCTCTGCATCTGAAGTTTTGTTGCAAGAAGGTTCATCAAGAGCTGTAAACTGAGAAGAATCTGCACATACTTGGGGAACATGATTTAATATGGGTAACTCGTCACAGGATGGAGGTTCTTCTTTTAATTTCAACTGCTTTGAAGATAGCAATGGAGGTGAATTATAGGATGGAGGAGCAGGTGATGGTGATTCAGCCTGAGATGAACAACCTCCAGTGTTAAAATTAGCTAATTTATCCATTACTGGGATAGCATCTTGATCTTGGTTGATGGTACCATTTAGTGAACTGTTGCAATTCAATAAATGGCTAGTGTCTGTAGTGGGCGGATCTAGCAGCGTAGGCTGAGGGGGACTTTGTGTCACAAAATGATTGGAGGAATTTGTGAGAGGGGTGTTTGGAGAATCTGGTGTCAATGGGATATGATTCTCCTCATCTTTATTATCCTCCAAATCTGATTGAACCTCGTGTTCAACCGACCTTGGAGATATTTTTGGCGAGAGGACAGGAAGAGTTCTAAGTGCAGATGAGTCCGAAGGCTGTGAGAGTGGAGAGCCTGGCATAAGTGGCGGAGTTGGTATGGTAGGGAGTACAGGAGGAGGCGGTGTTGGGGATGTTTCACTGCAGGGACTGGGTGAAGATAGATTCATCGTGACTGGGGTCAAAGATGGAGGAGAGGGATGGACAGAGTCTGATGCAACAGTGTGATGGCTTAGGTTTACTGAGGCTGAGGGACTCTCCTCTCCTGGGACAGTAGGACCGAGATACTCATTCATCAGCACCTTTTCAAGCATACTAGTGTTGGGCTTTCTCTTTTTTCACAGGCGGCTGCATTACTGGATTTCCTTTTATATCTGGTCGAAAGAGTTTTTTCGATGCAAACTCAAGGTCTAGAGCTGAATCTTCAAGGGCTTTGTCCACACTGTCACTCCTTTTACTCAGAGTGTTTGACAAGTCCAAGGGCAGCTGATTGCAGGAGCTTCCACTGCTGCTAGAGGACAGTAGGTCATGTATCTTATTAGTAGAAGCATCAAGAGAATCTCCATCATCTTTGTGCAGTACGCTGTCTCCAGGTAAAATGGTGTTGCTGTCCGAATTTGGCACCTTGTGTTTGTATGAGCTTTGCCCCTCCGTTTTACAGCTCTCTGGTCTACATACAGGACTGAGCTGGGGTGAGGATGGGGGAGAAGCCCGTTCTCCTTTTGAACTTTCCCGAAACCCCTTGCAAGTGTGTGACTGGCAGCTTTGAGGCCAGTCTATGGCTTTCTGTTATCAAGGTGATGGTGGAGTTCTGAAGGTCTTGTGTCTGAAGAAGCTGTTTAAGCTTTGGTGAGAGATATACTGTTTTCTCTCTTTGAAACACAGATGAATCTGCAGCTTGCTGAAAAAGACCTCCCACTAACATACTGGACGAAGAAGATGTAGAAGATAATGAAGACATTGGTGTTGTTTCCATCTCTGTTTTAAGGCTGGGGATCAAAGGGGGTGTGGAGGTTCTTCTTTTTACCGCTGACTGTGTCGTGTCCAAGAGTTTCTTTGCCGCGCTTGTTTGACTCTCTACCTTCACAGCTTGACTGATCTGATTTGGGCTGATGATAACAGTGTCAAAAAGCGCTGCAGACCTCGAGTCCACTTCTATTACATCACAGCTGCTAACCACGCTGTTGGACACAATCTTTCCATCAATGTAAAAACTCAGATTCTCAGAGATGTTTTTGGATATATCGACCACATAGTCATCCTTGTCCGTCTCATCTTCAGTGTCAGCACTGGGAACATAGACGGGTGGGGGGCTTGTACTGGGGGACTCTCCAGGCCGTTGAGCTGCTGCTTGCTCTAGTAGCATGCCTTTCCTGCGCACTCCTTTTGGCAACAGATGCCGTTCATGTATTCTACGTTGATGTCTGCGCATGTTAGTGTGTGTGCCAAAAGCTTTATTACAATACTTGCAGGGATGGAGTTCCTTTGATTCACCTTTATCTTCCAATCCAAAAGGGCGTTCAGAATGGGACCCCAACTCTTTCTTTGAATCTTGGAGTCATGCAAATGACCTCCTGTAAACTGGGAACCTATGGCTATATAGTGACTGGTTGGGTTGTTGCAGTCAGGACTTGAATCTGTCTGCACAACAGGATTGAGTAAGTTAGTAACTCCAGCCAGTGAGACAGGCCTTTTCTTAGATATACTCTCATGCCTCCTTTCATGACGCCGTCGTCCCACCTGTGAGCCAAATGATTTATTGCAGTAACGGCATTTGAACTGTTGTGCTTGCTGGTTGCTGATTGAATGAATGTGTATATGACGCTCCAGGCCTTGTCTCGTAGAGAAGTGGCGCTCACAGTACTGACAAGGATACCACTTGCCTTGTAGATTGGCCTCATAATCACCATCAGGGTCAAAGTCAAGGTCGCCATCAATATCTTGCTCTTGTCCTGCAAGTGAAGAACTGTCTGACTTTACCTGAGATTCCTTAATGCTTTCCGTAAAGGTTGATGAAGGACTGGACTGTATGTTTGGCATGGTGTCAGCCAAAGCTGTAGACTGCATTTCATGAATGTCCTCCAAATCATCTCCGTCTTCATCTTCTTCATCATCATCTTCTTCTCCTTCCTCCTCCTCCTCATTTCTCCTTCTTTTCATTGCTGCTGGCTTGACCTGCTCACCTTTACGATCGGTGCTTGTGAGTAGATTAAACTCAATCAATTTTTGTACGTTTTCCAGGGACGATGGTCTCTCGCCCTCCTCCCTTAGACCTGGAAACATCAGTTTAACTTAAACTTGTATCAAAAACTACAAAATTAAACAAATAGAATTAATTATCTGCTTCATCACTTGTTTCAAAATAATTTGTTTCTAGCAAAACTGATTTAAAAAAAATATTTCCTGAATGAAAAATGGTTGAGCACTACTATTGATATTGAACCCATTACCAATATTTTGGTAAAGCCACTTGAAATAAGAACTTGATCTTGGATGGTTTGTCTGTTTGGGTAAGGTATTTTTTGTTTCCTGGGCAGGCTATGCTTAAGGTAAAAAAAACATTTAAATTAAAATAACGAAAAGCCAATCACAAATACAAAATCACTCCAAATATCGTCACGAAGACACGTCTTCTGCAAATGAAAAAAAAATCTAAGAAACCTGAACACCGCGACCGACACTCAACTCTTGCATTATCTCAAGTAGGTTGTGTCTCTCTGTATCAAATAATGCATATTGTTTTGATGATTAACACTGAAGTCTGAAAATAAAAAATCATACATTCATAAAGATCGAACTAACCTTCTGTCCCGTCCCACATTTCCTCCACAGCTGGTTTGGTTCCACTTGTTCTCTTGAATCCACCCAAACCAGCCTTTCTGGCTTTCCCCCACAGGTTTCTTTTGGCTGCAAGCAGAGACGCACATTATCAGTACTAGGGCCGATGCAGATACCATTTTTTTTTTCCATCGGCCTGAGCCGATGACTGATACAGAGTGCCGATTTTCTTGAGCCGATACTACTTGTGCTCCCTCAATTTACATCATAAAAATTACATTATGATGATAAATGATACAAGTCTCATTTTTTAAAAAAAAAAAAGGAACATTTATTGAAATTAACAAAGGTTGAGGTAGGTAGAATGACCAAGTAAAAAATATTTAACAAATAATAAAACAGGTGATGTAGAACAAGAGCAAGGAAAAAAATAGAGTGAGACAACTCATGAAATATTATGAAAGATAACTGACCTTGTCCTGAAAATAGCTTTGACAAAAGTTGGCCTGACTGAAGATATATTTTATTAACAGGATTAGAGTATAAATAATATAATTATAGTATTAAACAAAAAAAGAAACCATAAATAATAGTCCATTCCAACACAACCCCAGAACATAAAATAGCAGAGGAAAATAACGTGATGTCAGATGCGCAATAAGCAACAAACTGTTAAAGTCCGTTCTAAATTACATCAACATTAACAAGAATAAATATTCAAACAAGTAATAAACTGCTTCTCAAAGTTAAACTTCTCAGCGCAGCGCTGAAGAAGCAGAAGAGAGGGGGAAAGAAACATGCATGCATGCACACGAGCGCGCGGCAAACCTCCGGCCAGCAGCTCATTAACTATAACTGCGCCGCAACACGTAGACTCACAAACCCACGGAACAGATAAGTTAAACAGTTAAAAGATGCTTTGAAACCTGCCTGGGATTTTAGAGCTTGCTTCACGCTCTGCTAGTGGGGGGAGGGGCTCTGCACTCTGCTCTGTGCAGCCTCTGTCTCCAGCAACACAGGCAGCCGCTCTCTTAATAAACTGAATCGGCGAACGCAGAGCAGCCGCACATCGGCCGATGCCGATTACACGTAAAACACACAAAAATCGCCCGATTGAATCGGCCGATCACTAATTAGTACTAGAGCTGTGGTCAACCAAGGAAATGGTTGGTCCACCAAGACTATGGCACACGTAGCAATTAGTCGAAGAAAAAAAAAAAAAAAAAGACACCTACAGGTTCTGACAGACATTAGGTTATTTATATCCGTGCAAGACCTGAAACCGACAATTAAAACCTATTCTTTTCCTCATACAAATAACATATTACGTTTGTTTTAGTGGTAAACCTGCTTTTGTTAATAAACTATTAATGTCAACATCAAATCACCGCAAGGGGAAACAAATGCAAGTCAAACACAGGCGTGCTGCGTGCCTGAGACTGCACTGGATCTATTTACATAATCCACGTATAAAATATAAGGATAATCCATGTTCTTGTGCAAAAGAAATGAATGATTTAACAGTGGATGCTAGTTTCAAGCCAGTTTTAATTTGTTTCCCTTTCTGCTCTCTTGCTCTGAGGACAGCACACTGCGCAGTAACGGCTCAAGTGCAACACTTTTTTTTTTGCAGCGCAGCACGCACTCACACACAGCTGTTGCTGGACATAGAATCATGTTTTAGGCATTAAATACATTATATTTATATTTAGACCTTATCACCTATTTTTTTTTGCGGTATTGAAACTGATACCATTGCTGGTTGACCAATGAAAATCTTGATCGACCACGACGCCATCGACCAATTAGTCGACTAAACAACCAAAGTTGGCAGCCATAATCAGTAAGACACTTAGATGTTATATAGATTCAAAGATGGACAGGTTGTTTATTTTTTAATCTACAACAAGGTCACATTTTTGATTGTTGACGGGCCACAAGGTCTTTGGATTTCCCACCCTAACGATTGTTTCTGGAGTTCTGGACTAGGGCTGGGCGATATATCGAATATACTCGATATATCGCAGCTTGTAGTCTGTGCGGTGTTGAAAATGACCATACCGTTAAACTCGCGGACTTTTTTTTTTTTTTTTTTTTTTTAAATATCTTAATGACAACATGCACTAAAGGGCACTATTTGTTTTAAAATATTGTAGTGGCATTATGTACAAAAAGTGCACTTTAATTTTGTGTTTTGAAATGCCATGTGAGTTGCATCCTGCACTATAGTCTTGTTTTGAAATGTCTCTGTGACAATTTTGCACAGAACGTGCACTTTCTGTTGACAATTTTATGTTTGAGCCACTCACTGTTTAATAAATACAGTTATGTCAACTTTGACTTAGTTGTGATATCCCCTTTTTTGCATGAAAGTTTAAAATTGGCATATATTAATGCAGTATGATCAAGAATGTTTTAATGTAGACATATAGAATCATCATACTGGTGTGATTTTGTGCATCAAAGTGTTAATTCAAGGGTAATGCAAAATATCGAGATATATATCGTGTATCGTGACATGGCCTAAAAATATTGCGGTATTTATAAAAGGCCATATCGCCCAGCCCTATTCTGGACTATTGAAAAAATGTAAAAGTCTCAATCATACCTTGTGCTGTATCTTAACACAAACACCAAAAAACACTTAAGAGTAACTAAACCCCAAACCCACATTTTTTCTGCAAAATACATGTGTATTTGGGTCTTAAGTAGTGCTGTTTATTAATCCTAGTCCCACTCTTCACATTTTAGTAAAAGTATTTAATTTGTGTATTATTTGTAAATGTCAGAGTTACTGGCCTCTAAGGGTGGAATGCCAGCTATTACAATTGAATTTTGCTATTGGCTGAAATTGATTCTTTAAGATTCCCCTGCATCATCAACTTTCACTGTTGGCCCCGCCCCTCCTATAAAAGCTGAGAGGAAGGAGGAGGATTTATAGGATGTCTGTAAGGCTATGTATGCGCTTCATGTCGTGATTGTGTGTGCCTGTGGTTGTAGGTGACAAATTTCAGCTTATGAACTCACGGTGTGTGTGTTCTACCGTCTGTCTCTGTGCACAGTGGTGTGTGCTGACCAGAGTGGGTGTGTCTTACTACTACAGCAGTAATGCCCATAATCAAGGCATTTTTGAATTTCCCTCCTAGTGGCAGGTCAGCAGAAAGCAGGGGTTTAGTTACTATTTAAAGCAGGCATTCAAACAGTGCTCCACTGGCCAAATGGGGCACAGCATTGATGGTCCAGTAAACAGGTGGACAAAATATTTTAACGAGTATTTATACTTTTTTGAGTCAGAACAAAAAAGCCCTGCAAATTTAAAGATTAAAACACGTCTTCCATAGCTATCATATTTCCAATCTACAAAAAGCATTATTACCTTCTACTGTTGGTAATTGAACTGCAATTTTCAATTTCATCCACATAAAGTGTGCCCACACAAGATAAACAAGCTATCCTCCCGTAGCTTTTGGTAAATGAGATTTAGGTATTTTTCTATACATTGTAAGGTTGAAATAACATGTTTATGTTCTTTATACTGCACTGTTTTGTTTAAAAGAATTAGGAGATCAGAAAAAAGTAGTATTTAAGTTAAAATCTTTAATTTGAACTAGGGCAGCAACTAACGACTATTTTAATAGTCAACCAGTCATCGATTATTGAAACAAATAATCGACTAATCGGATGACAAATTGTACAATTAGTTGCTTGATGTTGCTACAATCTTTTAAATTTGGCTTGGGTCAAATTACGAAAAATAAAAACAATAAATAAACAAAACAATCCCCAACTTAAAGTGTGAACAGGTTCCTTAGTTACAAACACAAAAGAAATTGAGTATATCAACACTAGAATCTGCTTCATAGTAACAGAATTTACACATTAAAAGAAGCTACAAAAGCTGCTGACTCAAAGAGCTCATGGGCTGATACTTTATGAAACATGTTTGTGCATATGGGTCACTCCATTAGTATTATTGTATACATTTTATTTATTTCCTCATTTATGATAAAATAATTTTCTAAAAAAAAATAATAAAAAGCACATGAAAAGCCAAAATAACCACAATAGTGCTTAATATAAACCACTGCTGCTGAATCTACTTTATTTTATATCTGATAATAAGTTACATAAAGTTATGGTTGGTAAATATCTGATTTACTACAAACTTCATGATTTAATCATGAATATACTGAGAGCAGTACTAATGGGATATTCTGGTTTAATAATCACAATATTTACAGTACTGTCAAATGGGACTAGATTTGTCTGTGAACACGTAAAATATGATTAAAAATATTGCATTTCACAAGTTGGGACAGATGAATAGCGATGATAGTTTTATGCCAAACTGTATTTCACATGACGTGTGACATGTTCGCTTTTATCCTTTCATAAAAGTGTTAAATCTGACCATTAATAAATATGTGGCCCTTTGTGGTTTAATGACAGTAAGATGTGGATTTTTTACTCGTCTCTTCCATTCAAGTGGTTAGCGTTAGCTCCTAGCCCAGTCTTTTGTGTCGGTGGGTTAGCTTAGCTTAGTTAGCTTAAGTCCTCTATCCAGTTGATAAGTGTTGCTGCAGGTTCTTCTCTGTCACCGTAATTGTGGGAACTTTGGGTTGATCTGACGAAGGAACTTATCCTGGTTTACTTTGTTGGGTGGTTGTCTGGTCTTAACCAAGTAGCGGTGCAGCTTCAGGTAGACTGTGACAAGCAGAGCTATGTGTGTGAGCTCCCAGTAAGTGCGCTGAGCTCCCGGTAACAGTGACATATTCTTACCAGTGGGAACGTTTTTGACGATATATCTCCCTCTAATCATGTCCGTAACATGTATACAGCCACTCCTCATGAAAAAACAATGTCCAGCTTCATCCGCAGCTTGGTCAATTTTTGTCGACAAATCATTGCCCCTTTAATCTAAATGTGTAGTTACTCAGCTTCTCACCATTAGAGCTTTTTAATAGTATTGAAAATCCTTTTTTGGAACTACATGTTGAATAATTTGCCTGTTTTTCAATGTTTTTACAGAACCACGAGGAGCCCATGTTGGGAAGTAGGAGAGAAGGAGGAAGATACCTAGTGAAGATTCTTAAAATTAATCAGATTCAAGTGGACTAACTTCACATCATCAATAGCGTCGGCAAGGTTGCCATATTTGACCTACAAAGCCTCATTCATATCAACTGGAAGACAGTCATCTGACAGGCATGGCCAAAGGCCGTCAGATTTACAGCAACCTCAAAGCTATCAAAAGCTTAGCTGAGCTTTCCAAGAACTCAACAACAGGGTCAAATTATGTAAAACATCCAAACAAAAACACTGGTTAGATATTATGGAATGAGTTGGAGATTAGGAAAAGGATGAAGCACAACAGTTTACTTCAGATGGGTTCAATTGTAAAGCAATCCAGTAAACAGTACTATTTGTTACAGAGTGAAATGTAGACTTTAGAAGACCAAAAGGTTACTTTGTGCCCCTGCAGTAGTCTCGTGAATGACACCAAAAGGTTTGTTTTACTGCAAAATCACCTAATTAAAGGAATGCTTGTGATAATGTGATGAGTTAAGGTTGGCCTTCAGAAACATAAATCACAATCTTATAAATAACAATTGTCTTTCACCCTATTAATTTGATTACCAATATAATAAAAATAAAACATAGTTCAAAGCTTTTCTTCTCCTATTTATAATCACATACACTATAATAAACTGAGCGCAGTAATACAGGGTTTCTCAACCTGGTCACCAGATGCCTTCAAGAAACTAAATATATTTTTTGAACAACTTCTGCCCTTTTTTACTTATTTTCATCACTTTATCTTGTCATATTTCGCTCCTTTTACAATGCATTTTTGCTACATATTTTTCTACTTTCAAGACATTTTCGGCACTTATAAACCGTTCAACCCTTTCCACCACTTTTCCCACCTAATAATGCATATTTTGACCCATTATTGTCACTTTTAACCTCTTCACCATATTTCATGCTTGTTATTGCCAATTTAAGTTAACCAAATTCACGTTATGTCATGCCTGTTATTTGCCAGTTTAAACTAATTGTTCCAATATCGACATTTTAAGGCCTTTCTGTCACTTTTTCTGTCCGTTTTTGGCCACTTTCATGTGCAATGTTTAACTAATACCTGTGGTTTTTAAAATCCCATTTCACCACCTTTTCCACCATTTTGGTTACTTTTAACCTATTTCATTTCTGACTAAACAAGGATTAACATCTTTGCGATGCATGGCATAAATAATAAACTTCCTGGATAACAGTGAATATTTTCAGATAAATAAATAAATGTGGTTATCACAGATTCATAGAACAATAAAACATCATTTTGCTGACTGGCCCCGTCTCCACATGACTGTTCTTCAATGTTAATGTCTGTGTTCAACCACATTCAGGTACAGTGGAGGTCCCTGGGCACTGGCACCTTTATTTTGGGGGCTACAAGCAGAAAAGGATGAGAAACACAGGTGTAATAAGACCTCCAATTAATCAATTCAAGATGGAAAAAATGCCTCACATGCAGGTTTTGGCACAATGTCACGCATTTACACACTATTTTTCAAGATGGTTGCAGAAGAGAAGTTAAAATCATTAACCCATTTCAAACTAGAGGGGGGAATAAAAACGCCATTGCCAGCATTTGTCACTGACACGTCGACCTCGAGGTTGGAAAAATCACAGATTCAAGCTTTCTTGACATTAAGAAACAATTTCAGTGTTGTTGATTTTTTATTTTTTATTTTGCTGAAATAGTCTTGTTAAAATCAGTTTTAGCAGATTATATCAGCCTGTATGTAAATGATTGATTAAAGCACTTCTATACAAGCAGCCCACTTCAGATGTCGCTCCAGCACATCTAATTAGCATCTGACAGAACTAAATAACTGAAGTGAACTTGAATTGGTATTTTTTCACTGAAGTATAATCTGCTTCTACCATTTTTGATGTTACTTCTCAGGGTCTTCTAATTTATTTTCATTTAATCCATTCAACTGTAGTAAAGATAAAATTGCGTTTATTTTGAACTTTAAAAATGTATTTATTGTTATTATTGGATTCATTGAGGGTTTTTTTCAGTCTTCTAATTTATTTATTTATTTATCTTGTTCAATTGTAGAATATTTTTATGTCTATGGTTAAATGCAATGTAACCCATTGGTTAATAACACGTCAGTTTTTCTCTTGCCTACTGTTGTTGACAATTGATCTCTGATCAAGCCTTTAAAAAAAAAAAGGAATAAAAGTATGTATGATCTGAGCTGATATTGAATCAGATTGATATCTGTATCGTCCCATACTCAGTGCTGACATATCAGTATTGTATCGGAAGTGGAAAAAGTTGGATCGGTACATCCCTAATCGAAGTATCTGATAAATATCTAAAAGCATCAAATGCCAGTGACAGTTGAATGCAGCAATAATATATTATATATATTTTGCCTAGATTTGTATCTTTCTGCTGGGCTCCTGAATAAAAGGGTGTGGTTTCTGAATGAGGTTGGCGGATGTGAGTAACTAAATCACAAACTCAGCTATGCTCCATCTACATTTATGTTTATCATCAACACAAAGTCTAATAAAAAGCCAATATATAACTTTAATGTAGATGTAGATGTTGATGTAGAGTGACAGAAAGACCTTAAGGCTAGTATTTAATTCTTCTTATTCAAATCAGATTATGTAAACACACTTGGGAAAACAAGGAAACAACATGTACTCTGAGGGTATCGATCATTTAAAGTGTCAAACATCGGATATCCCGTTGATCTAACCGTGCTAATAAAGATGTTACTAACATTAAACCGATGGTTATGAATACATGCACACCGAAAGCCATCTGCTCACAACAGTCCGTGCAGTTCAGACCTAGCCATGTTAGCTTTTCAGGCTAGCACGCAAAACCGAGTCTGACAACTCGATGAACAGGTTTTTCTGGGCCCAGACAAAGTCCAGGGTGGCTTCAAGCCATCCTGCTAATTCAAATACGCTGAGTTTTATCGGGTTATTCAAGCTTGTGTTACTCTGAGATCGGGAAAGGTCCGATAAACGAGGTCTGGCTAGTTAGCCGAGCTGCTAGGCCCATCATCAGGTCGAGGCTCACCGATGGATGGCATACAAGGAAGGTCACATCCTCGACCACGTCAGGACCCAGATGAGGAAAGACAGCCCGGATACGAGTGTAACAACAACACCCAACTATCAACCCCCGTAAACATCCAGATATACCGTTACTTGGTGCTAACTAAGCCGGAGAGAGTGCATGTTAGTCGAGACATAAAGGTAGAGAAGCGCCCCACACATCCCAGCCATTAGCCTCCACTAGCTTTCATTTGTAGTCGAGCCGACTTTGAACTTTGGCTGAGCAGCAAAAGTAGACAAGCCCAGACTGGGTCCAAAGCACAGAGAGAGAGCCATAGGAGAGGGACAGGACAAAGCTGGGAGCTGAGGTAGCTTTTATTGGGCCTCACTCACCTCGCCTCGCCTCGCCGCTCCGCTCCGCTGCTCTTTCTTCCTCCGGAGGTGCAGCTGTTATCTCAGCCTGTCTTCACCCAGCAGCTCCTCTCAGGGCCCGATAGGCTGGAACACAGCACCCTGGGGCCTCTCGACCAATCACAGGCCTGCTTGCTCAGAGGCTGCTGGGCTCCTGTACATCTCATGTGTTATCAAGCTCTGAGCCACTATAGTTCTGTCTCCCAAGAACAGGACACACTAGCTAACTAACTACACACATACACATGACTATGGCTGTCTTTTTCTCTCTTTTCACAGCAGATCATCTTCTTCCAATTTTCTCTACCAGAGGTGTAAAGTACTGATATATCCTATTTAACTAGAAGTACTGTTACTTGATTGAAATTGGACTCAAGTATAAGTAAGTTATACATCAAATACTCAAGAACAAGTAAAAAGTAGCTCAATTAAATAGTACTTATAGTAAGATTTACTTGTTTATTTTTGGTAATAAATCTTGCCACAGTTCCCTTGTATACAGTAAACATCTCATGTATAAACTTAAAAAAGGAAGAGACCAAATCTTGCACAATTGGAACTTCATTTATTTTCCACAAATGTATCTGTATAAAATAAAATGTTTGTGAAAATGTACAATTTTTTTTTTTTTTAATAAAATAACACCAATTAATTGAATAATAATAAAAAAAAACATTCTCAGGCTCTTAAGTATAGATACATTTATGAAAATAACCAGCATTCAATACTGTTTTGGTGCAGCTGTGCATTACGTTTAATGTGGTTGGTGGGTTATGATGTGATGTGATGCATTTGATTGTTGTCTGGTCATTTCATTTTTATTTATTTTTTTGTAGTTTCACAATGTCTGTTGGTCAATCTAAAAAAAAAAAGAAAAGAAATAAAAGACACTCAGTAACAGTTGGGTGTAGAAATATAAACAATTACTTTACTTCTTTTAAAACATACTTAAGTAGAAGTAAACTTAGTTATTCAGAAATATACTGTACTTATTCCTCTCAGGCACATCTTACTTCCTGATTAGGGCTGGGCGATATGGACTAAAATTCATGTATCAATATTTTTCCGAAAAATGGCAATATATGATATACATCTTTATATGTTTAACTCAATAAAGTCTTATCAGAAATACAATTGTGGTTTTAATTTGCTAATGCAAAATGCCACACAGGCACACTTTTGGCTTTTTCTCCTATAAGGGACAGTATGTGTGAGTGAGTTCTGTAGTGGGGCGTGTTTAGGTAAAAGTCTGGGTTATGACACACTTAGTAAATCCATCGAACTGGGCTTTTCATGCCATTCTGAGAAGCAGCAAAAGCAGCAACTCCTAAAACAAGCATTTTAATACAAAATAAGCTGTAAAAAATATATATATAAATATCAATATAGGTGATTTTCTATAATGCCAAAATAGAAATTTTGATGCATTTTGAATCAAAATTCTTTGCCCAGGACTATTCCTGATGCAATAACCTCATTCACATACAACTTTGTGAACATTGTAGACACCATTGCGTATAGTATCCATCCCTTTATTATAATACTAATAATTAGTTGTAGTCCTAGTAGGAGTAGCACAGTTATTTACCATTTTTTCATTTATTACCTCCTTTGCAGAGGTAATATTTTCCATGATGTTTATTTGTTTGTCTGTAAACAGGATTATGTTAAAAGTACATGTTGGATTTTGACAAAATGTTTACCAAAGATATGCATTAAGCCATGGAAGATTCCATTAAAGTTTGAAGGGGATCCCGAGCAATATACTGATTCTGGGTCAATTCCAGAAATTGAAGAATCCCTATCCCTCGTCATTTGAGAATTTTTTAAATGTATGCCTCATTTTGGCAGTTAGCACAGGTTTTCCTTGGAATCACCATGCTCTAGAAATAGTTGGAGAAAAAGACAACCTATCAATCAGTGAAACAGGGAGCTTGTTGTTTGACCCTCAAGTTTAAATATATACCAATGATACACTTCTCAAAAATGTAGGCCTCTAAGCTCTTTGCTTTGCTGAAAAGAGTACAAACCTTATAATATCGAGACGTTAGATACTTTGATACACTTCACTTTGTACTTTGACTACATCTGCCTACCTACATCTAATTTCCTCCTAATAATTGTGTTAAATTTCCAACTATGAATCTATGAGATAATATTTTCATAGTGCCTCAAAACAAGTGATTAAAAGGAACTTATGATCTTTGTACAATGAATAATACAACTGCATTAAAGGTCAAAGTCGAGGGCACTCAGTGCACCACCACTTTGGGCAAATCTTGATCAATGTGATAACAGATACTTGGAGCAACCATTAAATGGCACACCTTTTAATGTATTTAATCATTGTAATTGTTTAAGAAACTGTTTTTCCCACCACGTTGGAGCCAAACCTTTCATCTCTGAAACAAAAAAGAATGGGTGGACAAGGCATCACCAACCCACCAATATCTGCTGTAAAGGAAAGCAGAGCAAAGACATTACGAGAGAAAATAGTTCAAATGTAAAACAAAATATAAAAGGTTTTCACTATCACTGAGTTGCCCAAATTGAAGGGAAAATATACAAGGATCAAACAGATTGACACACCTCCTCTGTGTCCAATGACATTAACACATGAAGTAGTTCAGGTTGTCAGTGCGTGTGTGCATTAATATCAGAGTTCAATTAGCAGATCAATTTTTGCTGAAATACAAAGCTTTAAAATGATAGTGTTACTCATAATGACGTGTTTGATCAAATACAGAGATCAGTCAAAGCTGTCGCCTTGTAGAAACATGCATCCTGTTATCATAAAATGAAACAAGTACTTTAATATACAGATAAGAATCCCATCAGTTGTTGCTGTTGCTGCTTCACACAGTAATGTGTGTTCGTTCAACCACTTCTGGCTGTGTCTGTGCAGAATTCGGAAGTTCTCATCATGAGTGGGTTTAGTCTAGTTTCTGCACTATTCTCAGTCCTCGAGGGCTGCAGTTCTGCAAGTACCAGTATAAGATGTCTATAAGAGGAACACAGGGATAGACCGATATGGATTTTTTTTCCCCTCAATTTAGATCATAAAAATTACACAATGATGATAACAAATGGTAAGAGTCTCAATTTTCAAAAAGGATCATTTATTGAAATTAACAAAGGTGAGGTAGAACGACAACAAGTAAAACATATTTAACAAATATTAAAAACAGGTGATGTAGAACAAGAACAAGTAAAAAACATTTCTGCTCTCTGTAAATAATGCGTATCGGCAAACGCAGCAGCCCGCATCGGCCGATGCCGATGCTAATAAGAAACGCAAAAATAGGCTAATAATATCGGCCGGCCGATGTATCGGTCTAACGCTACACCTGATTGCACCGATGAGTTGATGAGGATTAACAGTTCAGGCTCAGGTTAGAAAAATCTGTGAAACTGGGCTCCAGCCTTCTATAGTGTTTATGTTTACAACAGCAGATCAACTTCACAGTCATGTTACCACGAACGATTCTCTTCATCTGATGAATCGTTCCTGGTAACATGACTGTGTTTGATTACTTGTATGGATTTTGGACCTATGTGAGTGAAGTTTGCAATGTTCTCCAGCTTCTCAGGGTTTCTAAGACCGTTCACAAACATTTGTGTGTTGACTGGAATGTCCAAACCGTCACTAAGTGCCAAATCTCCTTTTTTATCTCAAGATATTGGCAGTTACCAGGATCAATGATCACACTTTAAAAGGCTTGTAAGAAATGTATGTCCCCATTAATATTGATACAGTCCAAAGACATTATAAAGTCACCCCGTTTTCATCTCATTGACCTGTTGCCCTCCAGCAGGGACGACAGGAGGAGGAGAAACAGACTTAGGGTCAGCTTCTTTTAAAGAGCTGTCAAAGTATTGAATTTGAATTGGCACCACACACACACAAGTCAAATTTCACAAAAATTGGTCAATCGTGAACCAAAATATTATTCAATTTTAATAGAATCGCACGGTGGCTTAGTGGTTAGCACGTCCGCCCCACGGCAAGAAGGTCCTGGGTTCAAGCCCTGGGGTGGACTTGTGTGGAGTTTGCATGTTCTCCCCGTGCTGCGTGGGTTTCCTCCGGGTACTCCGGCTTCCTCCCACAATCCAAAAACATGACTAAGGTTGATTGGAGTCTCTAAATTGCCCATAGGAGTGAATGATTGTTGCCCTGTGATGGACTGGCGCCCTGTCCAGGGTGTACCCCCGCCCAGCGCCCTATGAGAGCCGGAGATTGGCACCGGCAGACCCCCGCGACCCTGTTAAACGGGAATAAGTGGGTATGAAAATGGATGGATGGAAAAAAGAATCTTCCATGGTGCAAGGTCTACCTTTAGTTTAAATATTTTTTACAAATTCTGTTGCGTACTTTTAATGTAATCCTGCAAACAAACAACTATTATTAATACAAGACAAGTGTAATTAACATCTACGTTTTTTAAACTTATAGATAGAAAATAACTGATGAAAACAAGGTTTTCAGAATACAAAGGAAGTCCAATAGTAGTACAACAAAAACAGTTTGCTTTCAGGCGTATTTAACAGTTTCTCACATGTTAAATAAATGGCCACTAGAGGCCGCTGTGCCTCTGGAAACAACCAATGAAAGCTGCTTCACTGCTTGTGTGTGACTGTGGCAGAAGAGACAGGTGAACTCATTTCTCCTGTTAATGGTTAGTTATGATCTGATCTGTCACAAGGCCGCACGAGGACAGTCAGCAACTCACCTGAGGCACCGCTGGCTCCTCCCACTTCCTGTTTCTCCATCATCTGCACATAATGAGTCAGTCACGTCCTCACCTGTGTTTATGACCTCATCTGCTCCTTTAACGTCAGTCACCATCCCACATGTCTTCTTCATGGTATTTCACTGATATATTTATCACTCAGTACATCCATCCATCTCTGTTTGACACCAGCCATCGGGAATAAATCCACCACAAATCACACAAATGTCACTATGATCACGTATGGAATGTAGCCTCTATGTGAGAAGTCCCTGTAAAAGCTCACATGTGTAGCAAAGTGTATAAAACTAATTTATGCGTAACATGACAGTGGTTATTTGATTTGATTGTGATAGTTTCAGGAGTAATGGCACTGGTTTTTAAAGCAGTCCATGTGGGTGTACTATTGCAATGACACAATGGAGCCACAGTATTTTGACTTCATTCCCCTTATGTCAATAGAAAAATGATTGTGACGTCACAGAACATTTTTACAAAGCGATCCTTTGGTATTTTTAAATGCAGTTTTGGACTGTTTTTAGGGATTAACCCCCATGTGCACTAATGGGTCATTACTTTACCTGAGGACAAAACAAGTTTGGTTAGTGGATGATTGCTTCCACAACTTTGGATACAACTAGAAAAGATCAAAATTGAAAACTTTTCATTAATTCATTCTCTTTTATTGCTTTAACCTGTCTTTTATGCCAAAACCTTGCATACAAACAAAATATTTTACACGTTTTACACACACCCAACGATTTACAACTCAGCGTTGTTTTGCAAATACAAAATATCATTCACCAACTAATGGATTTTGTTTAGCAAATAAGAAACATACCTGTTAGACTAATACACCATATTTTAAACTTACAAAAGAAACATGTCTTTATTTACAGAAAATATCCTCAAGTGAAAACTAAAATCATTCAAATACAAAAAAATACGATTTAACTACAAAAACAGGACATTTCTTTGTAAGTTCACTGGCATTTTGTGTGGGAATCTGCAAGGTGGAAAATTTGTTCCAACAGTCATGTAACAACTTTTCGTTGTTGTCGTCAAATTGTTTTTTGTACTTTTTTGCAATTGAGGAAAAAATGCTATATTTGTTTCATTGGTATGTTTCCTAATTGCAAAACAAAATGCATTTGTTGCGTGTTTTGTGAGGTTTTGGCATGATTTTAACTCCGTAGAGGAACCCAGTGGCTCTCTTCCTCTAAAGTAGATCTGCTAACCTCTACGTTAATGTGCTAACTCACTTATTGACCATTGAACAGTTTTGGATTCTTCCATAAAATCCCTTATAGCCACCATTGACTCGCAGGATCAAGCTTGGGGATTTATTTAATGAGGAAATCCTCAATGAGTACAATTTGAGGTGCGTATTCAGCTTAGATGATTTACTTGCAGACACTTGATTGCCTGTATTTAAACAAGACTCTTGTTCTTATCCACTGCTGAGTGTGACTCATGCATGTTCTCCTGCAGTAGATTTTCAAACACGGCCAATAGATGGTAAAGTAATAACACCTCACTGTGAATACGGCTGCAACAAAGTGTGTAAGAGCGTACACACAGTTGGGCATCACAAGGATGTGCGGTGCAGTTTTAATGCACAGCTTTATGTGGAACAGCGTGTTCTTTGCCATCCTAAAAATATTGACAGGAGGCAGTCTGCGTGGTGTACTAGGGACTGGTGCTGCAGCATGCCACAGTGTGATTGATAGGCCATGTGCGGTGGATCTTAAAGCATGTGCTGCATGAAAAATTATCCAAAGCACAAGACATTATGTGCATATAAGAACCAGGTCGCGAGTAAAGATTGGAAGTGTGTGTGTTTAAAGTCTATAAAGGTTATGGATTTTTCTAAAAATAAAAAAAAGAGAGTTCATTTATGTTGGTCTCCTTCAGGTTATATAGAGGAGAGAGAAACTGAGCCACTGACAGATGAAAATGTATATGTAAGCTGATTATAGAAATGAAGTCTGATCTCCGAGCAGCGCCGCAACCACAGTTTGGAGCTCCAATAAACAGACAGGGCAGTAGTTCTCAGATGGTCTGTTTAAGGGCCAGAATCACACTTTATTAACAAACACAAATCAAGAGAAATACTTAAACTCTCACATTACAAGATTTGTGACCTGGATTTAAAAAAAAAAATGCTTTTATCCTAAAATAATTCAGAATATCACAGCAGGGAAACATTACAAAAGGAATTTATTCATGACACCATTAAGAAGACGTGTTTATCTTTAATTTACTAGTCATTAAAAAGTGGAAAAGAGCACTCTTCAAAAAGCTAAGAAGAAAATTGGCAAAAAATAAAAGCAGAAGATTACCGATCATGCCACAACCATTTAATAACAGGTCCACCACCATATTTTGGGATCAAAACCAACCACACAGATTAGAAAAAAATGCAGCAGATCCACAGCAAGACAAGAAGAGGAGACTTTCTTTTTTTTTTTTAATGAGCCATGAAGTTGGTTTAGATCTTTTGCTTCATAATTTCCTGCAAGAACAAAAAACAGTGTTATTCAAGATTGTATTCTTTGGACATGCAGTTAAGTAGTTAGGTTGCATAAGGATGACAAAAGAGGGAAATGGTCAAACAATTAAGGCTGATATCCAGAGTTTCTGAGAAATCTATTTATGTATGATTTTTTGGAAATGCAAAATAAAAGTATTTTATTATAGTCTACTGCCGGTGGTCATTCATATACATTAATGTATATAAGTCCCTCCTCCATCCTATAGACCTCTATACAAATGGAAACGATCGTCGATTGGCTCCTACCTGACCCATAGATCTATATCAATGTGACCTGATGTGACCTTGTAATGTTCTGTGATACGCGTGCAGAAAAGTAGAGGCGTGGCTTCTGGTAGATTGGGAGAGGCAGTGGGAGGAAGTGGAGCTAATTAGGGCGGAACATCGAGACGTTTCTCAGAAACTAGGGATAGCAGCTTTAAGGAAACATCTTTAAATGTGTTACAAAAGGACAAAAAGCAATTCAAACCTGACTTAAAAAGTAACAAATCCCCAAAATATTTTAGTCAAAGTATTTCAATTTGGCATATTTTGTTGTAAAATGTCAGTAACTGCCCTCTATGGGTTGAAACCCGGCTATTACAGCCCCGCCCTTATTAAAAACTAGCACCTGTGGGCTCTACAATCTGTGGTGAGTAGGTTGGATTGAGAGAAGAGTGAATAGAGAGGTATAATGAGTAATGTGTTGTTAGTTAACATAGCAAAGATTGTTTAATGGCGATTTTATAGTTTAGACTGGGCGTGTCCCAATTCCTCCAGGAGCCCCGCCCATAATCAAGGCATGTTTTGAATTTCCCTCCTAGCGGCAGGTCAGGAGAAAGCAGGGGTTTAGTTACTCTTTAAAAAGAAAGAAAATAGAAAAGTTAAAGCTAGACCTGATCAAGAAAAGTTTGGATCAAGTGGTTTTATGAGCTTATGGCAACTCACGTCATGTCTTCACCTCAGTTTTTTGGATACTGTTGTGCCAACAAACCCAGTGACGATGAAACACACGAGGGTGAAGAATACTACTCCGAGAACTGCTCCCCTTCTCACTGGGACTAAAGGACCAGAAGAAGAGTTAATGCAACACAGCTCATGGCTCCATGAAGGTAAATGATACACACTCCATAAGTGACATTTGTGAAGCTTCAAAGCATGCTTAAGTCACTTCATGATTTTTTTTTTTTTTTAATAAATTACTCAAGGGCAAAGTTGCATAATAAATGTTACACCATCTTAATCCTGCCTTTACTCTTTGTATTATTAGAGCACCAACGGTGAGTAGGGCCCTATTGTAATGCATTTTGTTTTTTATTATTTTTCTTATATAGGACACATTTTTGAAGGCTTAAACACGTTCAAAATCTCATGAAAATTTACAAGTATATTAGGACAACGGAAAACTTTGATATTTTAGGGGAATTGCACATGTCAATGGCAAATTGACACAATAGTGCTACCTTGAAAATTGGCATATAGTGGAGTTAATACAATTAGTTACGGAAAGTTACGGAAAACTACGAAATTTGATAAACATATGCATCACGGCAAGAGAAACAAAATTGCCATATCAACTCTTTACCCAAAATGCAACAGGAAGCCGCCATTTTGAATGAACTGTGATGATTTTGCTCATTTTCAAGAGCTATTTTAACATACAGGGTAACTCCAAAACACCTCAAATTTGGCCAGTATATACAACAGGCTACTGTTATTAAAAAATATCAAAATCTTTGACAAAAGTCCTAGAGTGTTGCCCTGGTGACATTCTGAACTTTGATGTTTTGCCATCAAACATCACGTGCTGTTTATCTAACCTTAGCATGTTCTAATCTGAGTCAGACTTTACATGTTTGATCAGAGTCCTGCCCTGATCACATCCATATACTAATATCCATTCAGTCATAACGCCACCTCCTGGCAACAGGAAATGACATGTTTTACACATTGATGTGCTGTTATTAGCTAGTTGACTATGGTCACCTAAAATGTGCTGACATAAGCCTTAAGGCATTGATGATTCATGCAAAACAAAAACAACTGTGTTCTATTGTTAAATGGCTCGTCTGTGGTGGGCCGAAGAATGTCAATCTTTAGTAGCAGTTACAGTTTTGACAATTTTTTGGGGGGGATGTAATTTATCCAGAGAGTGCGTACAAAAAGAAAAAGCAGTGATCTGATGTTTCGTTTCAGCCGCCATTGAGTGATAACACACATTTTAAAGAATCTCCTGTCTCTGGGTTGGAGCGGCGTGGCTGAGCACAGGACAAAACCAAACTAGGCCCTTGTAGAGAGGGGCAGAGTTTGGGATCATGAAAAAAAACTCTTCAGCAAACATTGCACAAAAACCAACATTGCGACAAAAACCAACAAACACAACATTCAATTAAAGACAACAGCACGTCAGCACAGGGAATGGATCTTTAGGATGGGTAGATCACAGGTCAGCCATCATCCAATATAAACAGTGCTTCAACCAGACGTAGCGCACAAGAAGCTTATAACTCGCAACACCATCCAGTTGAAATGTGTTTGGGCTTAAAGAGGGGGGGGTATCATGTTCTCTTCAGGCACATAGTACCATTCTACAACATACTCAAAAAACTATGCTCCCCAATTTTTTTGGGAAAATGCAGCAAATATAAAAAAAACTTAAAAGAAATTTCCCTCTGTAGCACACTGCTCATGACGCTCTTTAAGAAACTCCAAGCTTGTCTGACACACCCATGAACACGCCCCCTTCAGTACTCATACAAACACACAGATTTTGTTTACTTTTGTTTTTCTGTGCGCTGTATTTGGCTACTTTCTACATTTTTGAATGGTTATGAAAGTGAGGAATGCTAACGTACGATCAGAGAAGTGATCTCTCACCTGGCGCACACACACACACACGCACACGCGCACTTGTCATTGCTTGTTTGGAGATGGTCACCGTGTGTGTATGTGTGTGTGTTTGCCCCTCCCCCATAGCCCATCCATGTCCAACCATCACCACCAGGGCTGAGGTGCACGTTTCAGCTGACTTCAGGGTCGTAGAAGAGGTGACCAGGGCTCACCTCCAAGCCCAAAGCCCCCCCTGTTGTCACCAGACCATACTCAATGGTTACCACGGCCACCATGTCGACGATGACAAAGCCAACAGGGGATTGGTCAATAAAGTTGAATCGTTATAGATAGAAATATTCTTCTTAGCAGCCAGTTCACTTGGAAGATGTGTCACGCTTATGGAAGTCATTATGAGTTTGAAGAGCTAAGTAGATGCTAATTAATTACAGCAGCTTTCATTTGTATGCCAAAAAAATTAGTTTTGGTTTAACTCAACCGTCATTGATCATCATAGTGCCACCTATTGGTAAAAGGAAATCATAGCCATTATATTTGCACAGAACATTGCAGGAAAGTTTGTGATATAATCCTTGAAAAAGGTCAGCTATGTCTCAACACTTTAAAATTTCTGCCGCACCCCGACATGCAACACAATTCAACGTGGGCCACGTCCCGACATGCGTGTGGTTGCGAGGGCCCGTTCAACGGTGCTTGGAGCTGTAATTATTATTGTATCTATTATAACTATCTAAAGCTGCTATGACACCAATATTTTGCCTTTTAGTATCAATAAAGCCTACTTACCAACAGGGTTGTCATTCTTTGGTGCAGCAGCAGCAGCAGCAGCAGCTTTTTGCTTCACAGCTACAGGAACCATCTCTTTATAAGTGATGTGTGGAGCAAAATTGTAAACAGATTCCTCTAGAGCTATGGTTCCTATAGATCTGTCAATCTCCTCAAATAATCCATCCTGAGCATTATGGCCTTTTGGTACGTCGTTCTCTGATTCGTCCACAGGATCGAAAGGAGGCAATTCTTTTGGTGCTTCATTTGTTGCTTCCTCAAAAACATCAAAAGCCATTTCATTTGGTGTGTTTAAAGGTTTTTGAGTATCAAGAACAAGAACAGTAGGTTCTTCAAGAGCAGAGTCCTCATTTGTCAGTTCATCAACAGCACCAGGTTCTTCTGGAGCCGGTTCTTCATCAGTAAATTCTGGAATAATAATAGCACCAGGTTCCTCTGGAGCCGGTTCTTCATCAGTAAGTTCCTCAACAACAACTGGTTCTTCATTTGTCCATTCTTCAATAACAACAGCACCAGGTTCCTCTGGAGATGGTTCTTCATTAGCAATAATAACTGGTTCATCATGTGTAAGTTCATTAATACCAATATCACCAGGTTCACCAGGAGTCAGTTCTTCATTAGTAAGTTCCTCAACAACACCTGGTTCTTCATTTGTACGTTCTTCAATAACAGTACCAGGTTCCTCTGAAACCGGTTCTTCATCAGTAAGTTCTGCAATAACAACAACAGGTTCTTCATGTGTAAGTTCTTCTATGACAACAGTACCAGGTTCCCCAGGACCTGGTTTTTCATCAGAAAGTTCTGTAATAACAATTACACCAGGTTTCTCAAGAATCGGTTCTTCAATAATAAGTTCCTCAAAAACAGCACCAGGTTCCTCTGGATCCAGGTCTTCATCAGTAAGTTTCTCAACAATAACTGGTTCTTCATTTGTAAATTCTTCAATAACAACGGCACCAGGTGCCCCAGGAGCCAGTTCTGCATCAACCGGTTCCTCAACCACAATAACTGGTTCTTTTTGTGTAAGTTCTTCAATAACAATATCACCAGGTTCACCAGGAGTCAGTTCTTCATTAGTAAGTTCCTCAACAACACCTGGTTCTTCATTTGTACGTTCTTCAATAACAGTACCAGGTTCCTCTGAAACCGGTTCTTCATCAGTAAGTTCTGCAATAACAACAGGTTCTTCATGTGAAAGTTCTTCAATGACAACAGTACCAGGTTCCCCAGGACCTGGTTCTTCATCAGAAAGTTCTGCAATAACAATTACACCAGGTTTCTCAAGAACCGGTTCTTCAATAGTAAGTTCCTCAAAAACAGCACCAGGTTCCTCTGGAGCCAGGTCTTCATCAGTAAGTTTCTCAACAATAACTGGTTCTTCATTTGTAAATTCTTCAATAACAACAGCACCAGGTTCCCCAGGAGCCAGTTCTGCATCAACCGGTTCCTCAACCACAATAACTGGTTCTTTATGTGTAAGTTCTTCAATAACAATAGCACCAGGTTCCCCAGGAGACGGTTTTTCATCAGTATGTTCCATAGTAACAACAACAAGTTCTTCATGTGTAAGTTCCTCAATAATAACAGTCCCAGGTTCCTCAGGACCCAGTTCTTCATCAGTAAACCCTTCAATGACAACAACAGGTTCTTCATTTGTAAGTTCCTCAACAACAACAGCACCAGGATCTCCAGGAGCCGGTCCTTCATCAGTAAACCCTTCAATAACAGCACCAACTCCTTCAGGAGCCGACTCTTCATCAGTGAGCCCTTCATTTGCAACAGAACCAGGTTTTTCAGGAGCTGACTCTTCATCTGTAAGCCCTTCAATAACAACATTAGGTTCTCCAGGAGCCAGTTCTTCATCAGCCAGTCCTGCTATAACAGCAGCAGTTGCATGTTCCTTTGATGTTGTCGACTCATTAGCAGTTTCTTTAAGAGAAATCTTATCAGCATCTTTGGGGGCTTGTTCATCTGGATCTAGTTCATCAATAGCAATCAGATCAATAGTTGACTCCGTAAGTATGTGTTCTTCTTCCCCTGTCTTTTTATTTTCAGCATGAGGGTCAATAGGTTTGTCCTCCTCAGTCATCTGAAGAGGAGTATCATAATCGTTACCAGGACCCTTCTCTTCACTAGGATTGAAAATAGGTAGCACTGAAATATCTGCATCTAAAGGTTCCATTTCTTCTTCTGATGCCTCTGAAGAAACAATCTTAAGATCTACAGCTTGAGGTTCTGGGTCATCTTCAGCTGAAATCAAAGGAACAATATGAATCAGATCTTCATCCAAATAAAGCTGTGTTGTTCCCTTCGCAGTAAATTTGATCTGACCTTCTTCACTGACAATGAGCTCTTCTGGAAGAACAAGTAATTCATTTCCGTTGACTTCTTTAGAGGAACTGTCCTCTTTATCGTCTTCTACAACAGGGACAAACACTTCATTATCTTCTGTTTGTTTAGGTAAAGGTTTCTTCTCAGTGTTAGATTTCTGTGAGCTTTCTGGTGAAGATTTTTCTGCTTCCTCAAGTCCTGCAGAGATGACAATAGTTGATGTCTCTTCATTTGTGGCACCAGCAGGTTTGGTCGAGTCATTGGGTTCAACTTTGGGTTTAATCTCAGAAGACAACTGTTCTGGAAGATCTGCAGAATCCTCTGAGAGTTTGTCTTCTGAAACACCTGGAGGATTATCTGGTAGTGAAATCTGTTGAGCTGGATTTTCCGGAGATGTCATTTCTACCTCTGTGAACATTTCTGTTCCGGTTTTTCTCTTTAAAACATGGCCTTCGGCAGCCACCGCAAGAACATCAGCAGCTGGTTCTTCTAGAACTTGGATTTCATCCTGGCTCTCTTCAACACCAACGTCATCTCCATTCTCTGAAACCTCAATAATTCCAATTGAACCTTCTGAAAGGGGATCATGAAGATCATCAAGCTCTGGGAGAACCGTTGGTGCGTCTTCATCTATAGTTTCATCATGAGGCCATTCCTTTAGGGCAGCATCTTCACGTGAGCTCGTCCCAACTATTCCATCAGAAACCAGATCAGTGGCAGGATCTGGATTATTAACTATTTCAGCTGGTTCCTCAGAAGATGTGCTTGCTTCTCTAGCATCATCTGGATTGTGTTTCTCTATTAGAGAATCTGCTTCTACAGCAGGGACAGTGGACTGGCCAACATCAGCAGCTGCATTAGAGAAAAACATCAACAATTTGTCCTTATAGAAGCTACAATTTTACTGTCAACTTAATAAAAGAGACAGAGAAAAATAATTTAACATTTTTATCCTGTAAAAAAACCTTTACCAACCCTTTATTCCTGCTGTATACCTTGACACTTATGCCTATAGGACACAGTAATAGTTCCAGCAAGATTCATTTTGTCCTCTTTTTGAACAGCATGTTAAACTGAGCTTTCGTTTATTCAGACAAGGTTTTTCAGGAATTTGTGTTTAATCTCCCGACATGTTTCGACTGTCAACTGCCTGTCTTTGTCAGAGGAGTTCTGCTGATCACCTTTGATGGTTCCTTTGAAGTTTCACTTGACTTCCATGTAATAGTTCCAGCGAGCACTGCCAATCTTTTCTGACGAAGACTGGCAGTTGACAGTCAAAACATGTCGGGAGATTAAAAAATGAAATAAATGAAATCTCAACATATTCCTTTAACAATTTGCTAGGCCTATTACACACTCTGTAAAACACACAACAGCTAATCTGGTAAAATCTTAGATACACAGCAAAACTTCACCACAGTTTTACCCATTAATACCACGCTGTGAGTTTGATCACATGTGACGGTTGGAAGAGGTTGGTGACTTACGTATCGGTGCTGATGAGAACAGGTGAGCCCTGAGGATCAATGCAAGGAGACACCAACAGGGACTCATGAACATTATGTCCAGCTTCTTTTCTTCCCTGACACGAGTGCTGCAGTCTGTGAATGTAAGTGAATATACCACAGAGCTGCAGCACATGTGTAATATCAGCAGGGCATGTGGTGAAGTGTCACAGCACATGCATGTACTGGTGTCATTGAGTGTGGGGGGAAGATGAGACAAACCTAATGAAATATAATCACCTTAGTATAAAACAGTAGTTCGTTCTCATCTCTGGAGTTTGACACCATATGGATCTCTGCCTACGTTATGGTTTTTTCACCTACAAATACTCTGATATGATTAAAAACAATGATTAAGGGTTCCTGTTTGGTGGAAAAGCAGCATTAAAGTTCATACAGTTTGCTTCTGGGGTGTGACAATACACTAGGTTAACGATAGTTTTTTTGTAAAGGAAAAAAGACAAAAATAAAACCTTGCGATACCACTCATACCCTCGACTATACATCCGGTAATGTTTTAATATCACAACATCTTGTTGCGCGAGATATCGTTGCACCTTTATTTACTACATTGTCTTCTTTCAGGTGTTAAAAGCTTCAGGGATTTTATTTTACTTAGTTTTACCAAAAATGCAACACTCCTGAATGACAAAGTAACTGTTCACTCTGGACACCAGTTTGTGTTTTCAAGCTCAGCCATTAGTAGACGTAGAGTTACGGGACGACCTGAAAATATTTAGCAAAAAAGGCACATTTCAGCTCATGAGTTAAATAACCATATTACTGTACTGTGTCTAATGTATACTGTACATTAAAGAATATTCAAGCCTTTGTTATACATCATTCTCATTACCAATGTTTTGATTAGTGCAAACATTATTGGACAATAAATATTGTGCCTTCTTTTTATACACTCATGAAACGACACGTTTGATTTTTGTAGATGTGAAAATATCCCAAGTTGCTTTTCTCAAGTGTTTACGCAACTTTCCAATCCGTAGTTTATGTTCCTTTCTAATGTTGCCCTATTTGGTTGTTTTGTATTTCAACTTCACAAGAAGAATCATAATCCTATTAAATCAATTTAGCAATTTAAACAATTTTCTTGCTTTTAATCATAGCTTGAGATGAACAAAAACTGACATTACAGAGAAGATAATGTCTGTTGTGTTTTGTGTGTATTCACTGGATGTTGCCTGTTAGACGACATTTGAATCATTTTCATTGTTTAAAAATATTTTTAGATTTTTTTTTTTTTTAAACTACATTTCCCTTTCTTTTTTTTTTTTTTTTTAGACATTTTGAAGATTTGCCCCAATCTGAACCAAACTGCTAACCCCTCCAAAAAAACATGAATCACAAAAAATTGACGGTTAATTCTCAGGCTACAAATAAAGCTGTGCATTGATGACGGATGTTTGTGAAAACAAGCTTAAGGCGCACATTTTTCCACAGTGAAGTTACCATATTTATTTCTTTAAGTGCCATTCATGCATATTTGGGGACGGGAGGGGGGAAGGGGGTGGATTCGACAACTCTAATAACACTTGAATTATTTTTTACAGCACTGAACGAATACAAAGAGTAGCTGTGTCACCTCATTGGACAAAAAAAGTAATAAACCGTGCAAAAACAAACAAACAAACAAAAAAAAAGACAAACAGGAGAAAAGAAACGACGAGAAGACAAAATCAGAAAAAAAAAAACAGGAACGTAAAACACAAACCAAATATATATTATCAACACTGAAACACTGAATGTAGAACAATAGTACAAGTAAAAGGTAGTGTCACACGAAAAGCCAACGCATTTTCATCACATATATACAATATAGATATATACATACTGTCCACCCTCTGATTGGGCGATAACAAAATACTCTATTCTTCTCCCCCTCTCTGGTTCAGGAGGAGGATCCGCCCTTGGCCTTGATACCCCAAACCCCGAGAGGAAACGAGGGATGATTGAAAAGACACGTATGTACAAAGCACAACAACACACCAGCACTGGATAAAACAGGCCTTAATCAGCATGTCGGCAGTTCTCTCCCATTTTGTAACAAGGCTTTTTTTTTTTTCACATCTCCTCGTGTCGTTATAATATAATCTCTCTGGCAGGTAAATGTCTAGCTGTGAAACTTGAAACGGGCGTCAGAAATAAAAGACAAGAAAAAAACAAACAGTCTCTCAAACACACACAATAAACTGAACAGGTCATTGTCATCACTTTTTCCCTTTTAGCAACATGCATTTACTCATTGTGTTTTCTGTGTTTTTGTGTGTGCTCAGAAAGTAGCTTTTTGTGTTCATTCTTCACCTGGAAGAGGTTAAACACTTCACCTTCACACATCCAACGTGCTTTAAAGAGTCAACACGAGCGTACGTCAATCCTTTCTGCCGTTATTTGAACTCCTTTGGTCTACGTTACCATCGCTTCTTTAAAAATGTGAGCTGAAATCATGAGATCCTGGCAGTTGAGTCCATAAAGTCCACAACTCCTACAAAACAATCAGGCAGAACCAACAGAACAGAGCTATGATTGTCATCCAAATACAAAATAAAACCATCATCAAAGGAAGTGCTTGAAATTCTTTGCTTGAGAATACATTTCAATTCAGCGCTAAGTTAACAGAGAAGATTTATGGAGCTGTCATGAAAAAGGAGATGCTTCATTGTTTTGCTGCCTTACTTTAAAGGACACATTGACTAAAATGTACTTTTCCATTCATGGGATTTGAAAGCTAAAATAGATTCTGTTTTTGAACTACAAAAGTACCAAAACATGAGGACAGGTTGTGAATAATGGAGGAATTGATGCTAGTAGTTTGAAATTTAGTAATTAAAAAAAAAAGAAAAAACGTTTTTAATGGGCAATGCTTTGAAAGTATTTATGCAGTTATTCGATCAATCTTATGAAGGCAGTCAACACAGCGCGGGTAAAGCAGTCATTTCAGATGTATGAGCATTAGTTTGGACAAAAGGTGAAAAATATAAATTCAATAACTATCAGGTATAAACAGGTACAAATAAACCTTATTTTTAAATATTAATTTTTGTTTAGACTTGGACCAAACAAGTTAAACTGACAAATTTGAACCAAAAAAACCTGACAGTAGAAATGTGACAACACTTTTAAAATAGTTTTGTTCTTAAAACTAAACTCAGAGCTGATAGAAAGTTTTATTTATCTGTGGTTAAGCCTGTGTTCCAATAAAAATTCAACATTCTGAAGCTGTATGTTTTGTTTAAATGTCTGCATTCGTTTACATATTTAATAACTGCACGTTTCCCAACCTTTCCCAGCTCCATGAATCCCACTTTGAACTTTATGTGAATTGAAACATGAACAATACAAGTAGAGGTTCATCATAAAGACATTTACAGTTTCCAGTCATGAATTGACTGGCACCAGTGACAGCTTTTATCTGAACCAGCGTTGCCAGATGTAGCTGAAGAATTCCTGTCGATCCATCATCACAATATAAACACAGCCACTAGTTACTGTACCTGCCTTGATGATGTTCTTGCTGTCAAAATAAATATCACTTATCTTTAATGAATAAACGAATCAAGTTTGGGAGTGCATTTTTTTTCCTCTCAACATTGAAACTACCGTGTGTTGAGGGCTTTGCTTGTTTACATAATTAAACGCTGCGTCGAAAGCCGATGTGTGTTTGGGAAACTTCTCCAGCACTTATTGTGCTTCTGCTTCTGTGCTTGTTGTTAGGGAAGAGATGGTTTCAACAATCAGTCCCAACCGTAAATCACACACACGCACACACGCTAGGTAAAGAACTGACAGTCACATTTTTTTTTTTTTTCCCATTTTGATTGTATAGTAGCAAACGTAGCTTACACCCTAACGCTCAAAACTAAACTGTGGGCAGCTTTCATTGTTCACTTTGATGTTATCAGGACTACAAAGCACAACGGTTTCAAGTACGTTATTGGATGTTTGACCAATTTTAAAAGAAATATGTTAAGTTTGAGGCGCTGTTGATCATTAAACAAAGACAACATGAACGGGACAACAGATCTACTGTATAGGCTGGACATTGTTTATGGTCAAGTTTGTGAAACTCAAGAGTCACTAAGAAGGAATCCAGTTAATCCAAAGTGTAATTGTTTAAAGCAGGGGTGGGCCGCAGATTATTGACGGGGAAAATGAGCAATTGCAACATTATTGTGCCCTAGTTTGCACTTCCATGTATGAATGATAAATACAGGAACGCAAGGCACCAACAATATCCAAGCAATAAGTCATACATTTTGTGGAAAAACTAGAGAAAAAATGCAGCATTTTGAAAAATTCAGTTCTTTCAACAATTTGCAATTGAAAATGACAGCGATCATGTAATATAAGCACAGAAAAAGTGAAACCTTGCAAATATCGTGGCGTTTCATTGTATTTGGAGGGGCTGACATATGAAACACTGAAGTGGTGATTAATTTACACAATAATGAAGTTTTCTCTGTCAATACCTTTTCCTGCGGGCCAAAATGAATGCTCTAAAAGGGCACACAAGTTTGACACACGATTTAATATAATTTACACTTATTGGAAACTCACAGAAACTCTGAAATCAACTGTGGCAGCGTGATAGCTGGGGCAAAGTCAATTAATGGCTTTTCATCAACACATATTTAGTGAAATAATTTAGAATCCTTATGCACAGAAAGGTGTTTAAAGCGTCAACATTGAAATGAACTAAAGAACAAAGTGAAAAGAGTTTAACAAAGTAGGTTTCCAAAGCAAAACAAAGACATTTCCTCAGAGCGTTTTGTGTTCAAACCAGTGGAACATCATTCATTTGTCCTGGTTTAACAGGACCACAGTACGCAGTACTTTCAAAACGCCCTGGCCAGGGGTGGGATTTACACAGCTGATGTCTGATTGGATTGGCCCGGACCGCTCCATCCAATCAAAAACAGTCCTCTACCAAAGCAGAGCGTAGAATAATCCTTTTAATTATTAATTTGTTAGTAATGGTAGGATGAAGCTAATTTGACACTAATAGTGCACATTTTTACCTCATTACTACCCTATTGTATAAGGTAGGAACCATTTGAGGCCAAAGACCCTCAAAAAGTAACACATTTACAGTCCTTTCCTCCAACCTAATAAGGCTTCACTTTACTTTAGGTGATGAATTTGAAAATAGTATAAAAGCAACAGTGTTAATGTTAAACTATTTTTGAAAAACTTACACAATGTGTAAGACAAACAACAAAGTTGGACTTTTTAAAGCCCATCATCTACTGTATGTAGAAGGAAACCATTTATCCAAACGTTTAATTCGCTGTGAAAGTTCTAGTTGCACATTTCCTCATTCTTAAAACTATTTTTCGGGCTCCGACCTATTTCTTGATGGATTCCAGCGGTCCCTGTCCCCCCAGTTTGAGAACCATTGGTGTAAAGCATGCTACCTGACTTTAGAGTCAACCATGCTGGTTTTAGACAGACTTGGCTACAGATTACTTCACTTTGAGTGATGACACCTCGTTTAATGATGAGCAGGCTAATGATGGGAATATGTTGAGTGAGTCTCTGTAAACATGAGCTAACAATAGAAACAACACTCTGGGTTACTTTAGGTCAAACAGCTGATAATAATAATCCTGACCATAATGCTGCCTCCACTCATTCATCTTGAAGTGTTTAGTAGAAGGAAGTGAAAATGAAAGCTGTCCCACTTTGTTTAGAGCCTGATCACATTATTAGAAATAAATGTTTTGACATCACCCTGTTTAATGAATCGTTTTTCTTTTTGTAAACCTTACATTTACCATCAAGGGCCAGCTACCTCCCAGAGTGACCAGTGAGCACCATCAACGTACTCACAGAGACGGCCTGTGCTTCCAAAAACAAAACAACAACTCACAAAGACAGTCACGGAGCAAAAGGGTCAGAGATGGGTGGGGTCTTTGAAAGGTTCCTGGTCGGGGGGCGGGTAGAAGGCCGACCCGAGGAGCGGGAGGTGTTCATCATGAGTCTGTGGGTGATCGCTGCAGTGAACCACGGAGGGCTGAAAGGATTGTCTTCAAAGGAACATGACCTGGTGATGTTTAGTTTGCTTAAACCTGCCAGGACTCTGAAGTTGGACTTAGTCCCAAAGGTTGGAGGGTCAGTGTTCGTCTGCATCCCACCCGCAGGGCTCCTCCACCTGTGGCTGTTTACACCAGCATCATCATCTTCCTCTCCTCAATCCTATTGATTTGCAGAATAAAAGGAAGAAAAGGAGAGAGGTTGTCTAGGACGCTAGACAATGGAGTCCCAGTCAAAGTCATCCTGGATGTCATCAGCTGGCATGCGATGCATCTGGAAGTTTCTGGTGGGTATCATGTGCTGTTGGCTCATTTGTGCATGGTGTCCTGTAGAGACAAGTACGTTGGTTGTTGGAACATGACAAGAACATTAGCCTACCTATTTTACAGACTTTCCCACTGCGCAGAAAGATGTATTTTCAGAAAAAATCCAACTTTTTATGATTACTGGTGCAAGACAGATTGAATGACATTGAATGATGCAGAAGATTGTAGCAATAAAACCAGACATTGAATGGAATAAAAGACATTAAAGTATTCCAATTAACGCAGACAGTCTAGGAGACGTATTGTCTGTCTAAGGCTACTTTCATATTGCAGATAAACGTGACCCAAATCCAATCTTTTTGCCCAGATACGACCTGTATACGATATTTTAAAGACAGTCTGAACAGTACCATTTTTAAATCTGACTCAGGTCGTTTTCATATGTGGTCTGGACGCTGAGTCGCTTTCTATCCAACTCCTACGTCATCACCATGTGAAGACGTCCCTATCCCACCACTGTTGACTCCGACTCCGCAACTAAACAGTCCTCTGTAAAGATGTAGCAGCACACATTTAATATGTAATATGAACGATCACACAAAAAAAACAAACTTTAAAGGTACCAACGGACAGAGAATTGATTCACGTAAAATCTAACGGTATCATGTTTCGGTATCTGACCACTGTAGCTATACTCACGCCACATCTGCCACTACACCTGACTACTTTAATTAGGTAAGTTTAGTGCAAGTTAGACAGGCAGGTACACGTGCGATGGACTGGTGCAAATTTAGAATGCGTGTGTTCCAATATTACTGCATTTGCAAATTTGAAAAGTGCATCTTGGAATCAGTCTTTTCAATAAAACATTATTTCTTGTCTCTACAGTGTATGAATATTTATTATTGGAGGACATATATATATATATATATATATATATATATATATATATACATATATATACACACACCAAGCATGTGTAATATTCTAACTACATTCATCATCGTGGCTCAGGTGGTAGTGGGTCGTCTTCTGATCGAGAGGTTGGGGGTTCGATCCCAGTACCTGACTATGTGTCGAAGTGTCCTTGGGCAAGACACTGAACCCTAAGTTGCTCCCAGTGGTCGACTAGCGCCTTGCATGGCAGTCCTGTCCCACTGGTGTGTGAATGTGAGAGTGATTGGGTGAATGAGCTGATGTGTAAAGTGCTTTGAGACTGCTTCAGTGTGGTGATAAAGCGCTATATAAAATCAAGTCCATTTACCATTTACCATCATCACCTTCACCAATTCAACAAATAATATCTAGCTTTAAAGTAGGGCTGGAACAGAGATAAAAAAAAAAAAAACAACAAAACTAAACCAAACCCAACTTTAGTTTTACTTCACTAAATTTAGCCTTCAGAGAGTTATACATTTTTAAATTTTCCGCATAAAATGGTTTTGTTTGTGGTGCGTTCACTGCTGAAAATAGCAGTATGTTGTCATGGTGGTTCCGGTGATGTGGTTCAGACTTATCACCTGTCATTGTGGGTCCTGCACTGCTCATGGGGGGCATGTGTGGATATCCTGGAGGACCCATCATGGACATGCTCTGTCTGGAGTCCATGTACAGATTTCCTGGTGAGACAAAAAAAAAAAGGAACCTCATTAAAACCTATTGTTGAGTGAGTGCTCACTGCGTTAAATCAATGACAACAGAAATCTAGCAGATGAGTTTGAGGTGAAGGTGCTTTGGTGTAACCTGTGTTGAGGTGCTGGCTGGGTTTGTTGCTGTGCATGGAACCATGGCAAACAGGAGACTGCACTGCCCCCTGTGGCTGGATCACTCCAGTACGGGCAAAGAACTGGTTGATTGATGAGCACAGGTCGGCGATCTGGGTGGGCTCCAGGGACCAGTTATTCAGCTCCGCTTGTCTCATACTCTCTCTTAGTCCTTGAGAACATAAAACACGCATTATATGACACACACACACACACAAACAACACAGAGTGTGTGACCTTCTGTACTACAATGCTTTGGCGATGAATGAAATGCATGACGTTGCACTACCTGACAGTCTGTAGAATATGAACTTAGTAAATGAGAAACTACTTAGACATCAAGCTGAAGCACACACTCGTGATTATTTCGTTTTCATTATGTCTGTAACCTTCACTGGGTGATATTTAGAAACATCCTACGATGCAGTCCGAGGCTGTAAATGGATAAACTGACCTGCTGAGCACAGTGTTTTGGTAATTAAGCTTTGAACGCTGTGTTATTTAATTGAAGAGATCAGTTTAATTAAACCTGTAATCAACTCCACAGTGTCAACACGTCAGCACTCAATCAACCTTACTGTGCTACTGCATTAGCTTTCTCACTGTGTGTGTATGAGCAGACAGGACACTCATCAACAGGGTTGGGGTCAATCCTAATTGTCATCGCGTAATTGATAATTAATTGCAACAATGGTGAAATTATAATTATAACAGGGTTCCCACATATTTTTCACAATGATTTTTCAAAACGATTCCAAAATATTCGACCATATTTCTGAACCACTAAGATCTATTTAAAACCATTAAAGCACAAACATGAGCGGGCGTTTGCAGTGGACTAGTTTACATCCAGCACGGCCAAGGCTCTCTGCTCTCTTCAGCCATTGTTGGTATTTCACATTTGCCAGCCACGTTGCACTGAATGCACATTTTCCATGCATTTCTAAAAGTGTGATATACCATTCTGACCACTGACGCTCCCAGGCTCCTCTCAGCAGAATGTAAACTAACTTATCTGGAGAGTGAATTTGCATCATTTTGTGAGATCTTGTGATTCCTGCTCATTGATGCTGCAGGTACGCAGCACTTTCACTTTCAGATAACGCTTTGGGGTTTAACATATTTTAAACATTAAAAAAAAATGGCCTATAATTCCAAAACTCTTTAATTATTCCATGACTTTTAAAGACTGGAAAATCGTTTTTTCAAATTCCATAACTTTTCCAGGACCGCGGGAACCCTGTTGAAATCATAATTGAACACATACATTGCTGTTGTAATCGGAATTGAATTATAATTGAGTTCAGATAACTGACTTTGTAATTGTTATTTGGCAACTATGTTACAGTTCTATGACATACACATAAAAAGTTATTTATTAAAATGTAATTCAGAACAATTTTTCCCCACTATCTGTCACTTCCCTCCCCCCTCACCTACTGTAGGTGTAACACTGCCCTCTCTTTTTATATCCTCCCTCCAATAAAGTGTTTATTTAGATTGCAATACATACATAGTGTTGACCTTCGACAGCGTGTGCAGACAAGGCAAGAAAAATAAATAAAATTACAATAAATGAAAACGATATAAATCTAGGCGTTTACTGACCAAAAATAGATTCAGACTCCCACACCAAAAATATTAATACCATTATTTTCATTGATTAGCAGGCCTAACAATGTAACCAAGAGATGAGAAACAAACATGATTATAGATAAGGATTTTTTTAAATGTATTTTAAAGCTGATTTAAGACATCATAAAAGAGATGCTAACAGAAAGCTAACACAAGAGGAAGGACATGTTCTATGGGCTTATTTGTTAAATTCTCTGTAATTGAGATTAATTATAATTTAACTTTTGTCATTCAAAATGTAATTACAATTGACTTTCAGGGGAAAATAATAATTTTAATTTTAATTACCGTAAAAAAGAAAAAAATGCTGGTCGCCATACTTGTAATTGAATTGTAATAGAAAGGGGTAAATTGAAGACGTAATTGTAATTGAAAAATGTAATTGATCCCGACCCTGGTATCAGTATAGACTTTCACTTGGAATTTCTGAATTTTTGGAATTTGTTAGGAATAAAAGGCATTAAAACAAGTGATTGTGTATAGTAGCAATTATAGTATTAATTACAATTGGAAAAAAGTGCCGGTCATCGTAATAGAGTTGAAATCAAACATAGATAATTGAAGATGTATTTAAAAAAAAAAGGAATTGACCCCAACCCTGCGAGGCAACAAAGAAATTGTCTTTATACGAGACAAAAGGTAGACGTATACAATCTCATTATTGGTAGTGTCCAAAGCGCACCTTGGAAAGGTGAAAGGTCGACATCAGCCCAGTTATAGCTGCTAGCAATACGACAGCTTTCTTTCAGTGCATCCAGATTTGGGTACCAGTCAGACAGTAAACCTGCAACACACACACACACACACGCGGCACACTGTCCGTAAGAGAGAAAAGTCAGGTAATTTAGGCTCTAAAGCCAAGTTTACTCCAGAGACAGCTTCAGATTTAGTCCTAATTACATATGTTATGAAAAACTGCACAGTTGTAGCTTTTATTCACTGCAGGGGGAAACAATAGGAGCAGAGGATGTGTTTTTAATGTGTTTATAGCTGTGTAGACACTTTTGAAAGGCAATGAAAGAAAAAGGCAGAACCCAAATAAAGATCAGTAATTTGAATTGATCAGTACTGCCGTGTGGCCACTAGGAGGAGCCAGTGGAGTCTGCAAATAAAAAGCTGCTACAGACGACACTCAGCTTGGCTTTGTTCTCAGCAACACACGCACACACACACAATAGGACTGAGGATTTGAACGTTTAGCTGCTAAAACACTTTCTCATACCTCAGTGGATAGAAATACAGGCCAGATCAGAGTCCCAGTAACATGTATCTGTGTTGTTTTACATGCATTTGTGTGATGAAGAGGATGATGAGAAGATTAAATAAAAACACAAGGCGACATTGCATGGCAGCGGAAGGCAGTGACAGACAGAGGGAGAGGGTCTTACCTGTGTTGCAGGCCATTTGTTGCTGGGTAGGATGGGGCTGGTGGGTGAGGCTCTGGTGCTGCTGTCCGTGGGCAGGGTGCTGGCTGTGCTGCGTGTGCTGGGAGGGGTGCGGCGTGTGCTGCTGGGGGTGCTGGCTGTGGGATGAGTGCTGTGGGTGCTGCGGGTGCTGGGGATGCGCAGCGTGCTGGGGGTGCTGGTTGTGGTGCTGGCTGTGCTGGTTGTGGGGGCCACCGTGGGGTGAGAGGTGCTGTGAATGAGGGGAACCGTGACTGGGGTGGACTTGAGCAGGATGGGAAAGAGGCACCTGGCCACTGTTGGCAGAGTGGTTGTTTGGGTGACTGTTGGGTTGGTTGTTGGACAGACTGTTCTGGGTGCTGATGGTGCCACTGGGGGAGTGCTGATAGGAGCAGGAAGTGTGGGTCTGCTGGGAGGAATCGGACGGTATTCCCATTAGACCTGGGAAACAAAACAGAAGTTACTAAACTGTCCATCGACTAATATGATAAAGAAAAAAAAACAATATCTCAAACAAATATGAATATTTCATTGTTAGCTTGCCAAGTGAAGTTACAACCTACAAAATAAAAATTAAGACTAAATCAAACAGTTCTGTCTTTTTGCCAGAAATGTCCAAAGGAAATGACTTCCAGGGGCTGGAAACACACACAGAGCTACTGAGGAGAGGACACACATGGTCACATAAAACTAACATAATTAGAGCGGCAGTTTGAGAGAAATGGAAATATTCAGGTAACAAAATAACCCATATGTAGAAGAAGATTAGGGCCAATGAAAAAAATAAAAATAAAAGAGTATTATTATTATTAATGTTCTGAGAAATAAAAAGTCGGAAATCTGAGAACATTAATATTTGATTTTTATATTATGTTAAGCTTATGTTAAATATATATATATATATTTTTTTCTTTCAGTGGCCCCTAATCCTCTTTTGTAAAATTCTATCATCAATCACAGAATTCTGAATTTATTCTACGAATTCTGATTATGACCACAGAATTATTCTGACTTGATTCTCAGAATTGTCACTTCAATCTCAGAATTCTGACTTTTTCTCTCAAAATTCTGATTTTAATCACAGAATTCTGTCTTTTTTTCTCAGAACATTAATAACGATAAAAAACTATTGAACCAAGTAGCGGCACAAATCCTCTTCCATACACATGGCTCACAGTTAACACATGTGAATGAATAATAAAACCTTAGCAGAGCAAATGATTGGGTTTATTTTGGGGAGGTAGTCATTTTAATGCATTTATTTACTTGGTTTAATATTTTAATGAACTTGAATGAAATGATAAAAAGCATCATAATGAAATTATGCAATTTTCTGTTAATTCAATGGCTTAGTTTTTAAACAAATCACCTAAAAACAAATACTATTTCAAAAGCATTTTGCATGCGCTGTAAAGCAATATTTGTTTTCGCTGCATGACGTTGACACGTTGACATTAATCACAGCCTCTAATAACATTATTACAGAAGCATTACAGGTTATGGTCTGTGAAGAAAAATAAACAAGGCTTTTGCACCAGGGACTGTTTTGACTGTATGTAGTCAAAGATGTTTGACTTCTGTTATGTCACAAAAGTGTTTCTCAAGCTTTATGTATTTATTTTTTACTGCTCACAGACCAGGAAAGGCTAAACATTCTCCTTCCCAAATAATGGCGTACAAAGGAAAAAGACAGCTTTTATGCTACTATTAATTAGGGATGAACCGATACAACTTTTTCCTTTTTTTTATTTCCAATATGATACCGATATTGCGTATCGGCCGACACCGATAATGATCCAATATCAGCATTAGTCATAGTTTTATTGTTTTTTTTTCTTTAATAAAAAAAATAATAATGACTTATTTTGTCGTGTGGAATGTTAGAAAAGGCTTGATGTTACTCAAACAGAACAATAGTCAGCAACAGTAGGAGAAAAACAGGCACATTAATTATTAACCAATTGGTTACACAAATTCTAACCTTCAACACAATATCTACAGTATTTTACAATTGAATAAAATAAATAAAAAAATTATTTGGGGTAAAAAAAAATAAAAAAATCGGAAATTTGAATCCGTTATTCGTTTTCAGGCGGATATCGGATCGAGACACCCCTACTATTAATGTACATTAATAATTTCTGATGATTATTTAAGTCAAACAAAAATAAAAAATACAAGTTCACTGATGTAGCAAAAACCAAAGTGCTTTAATGATCTGATATTTTTTCTTTTTCCTGGTTTTCGTGTTGTTTGCTAAAACTTGCTAAGCCACAGGAAAGAGGCTGAAAGTAAAAGTGAAAAGCCTGACTGAGCCTTCACCTCATTAATAGGCCACACCTTAGGAATGATGTACTCTGAGGAATGCAGACAATGAATTGGGACACAGGTGCTGTTACTAAAAATAATCTTCAAGTTAATCGTTATTATTAAACACCTTAAACGGTTGCTTGATTGCTGGGAAACATTACATCTATGCATGCCATATGCAGCACAGCGTTAACCAAGAGCATCCAAGCTTGAAGATAGAAAAACACCCTGAATCAGCATTAGTTAGTTTTAATCAGAAATAAATCTAATAAACAAAACACTCCATAAACCAGCTTCATTTGTCATAGCTCAAACATTCAATCTGGTTAGAAAAAAAACAACAACAATAAAACAACTGTATGTTTGTAATACTTTGTGTTTCAATCTTAAAAAGTCAATATTTTTACAACACTTTTACTGTAGTGAAAAGGGTAACAGTAACTGTTTGATGGACTTTAATAATATGTGGTGAGTTAGAGCCTCATACTTGTTTTAAAGATAAGTCGGATCAAAGCAAATATTAATTTATTTGTATTTTATTGTAGTTTTTCTGAGTTGTTGTAGGGGATGTATTGAATGTTGTGCATGTCCAGTATTCGTACATATGTTACAATTAAGTGAAATATGTGCGTTTATCTGTTTAAATCTGGCCTACTGTAACTGAAAATGTGATTGAAAAGCCATCGCACAGAGAAGTGTTACTCAACCAGGGGCATATTGTGGGTGGTACTTGGAAACATTTTTCAATCAATTTCAAAACAAAAGCATCAGGTTCTCCATCCCATTTCAAACAAACTCATCTGCACAAATCTTTCCATGAGCAGAAAATACATTTTTGTCCAACTGTTTGAAGATGTAGAAAAGACTGAACCACAATGAAAAACTGGCCGAAAAGTCATGAATACACAAAACAAATGCCTGACATATATAACAGCATGGAGCAAATATTAAGGGGTACTTATGGTAATAACAGAGCTATGCATGATTTCACAGGAAAGCTAAGGGGCTACACAGGACAGAAAGGCTAGAACACTCCTACACATGCACAAGCTCCTCGTAGAATTGGTGCAACAAACAATGGCATCAGAACAGTGGGCAGTCAAAAATAGTTGCTGAAGGTTGTCTATCATAGCAACAGTGGGCCCCCTGTGTTTGGGGGACCCACACCAAGCTGACTTTTTTTGTTTAATCAGGGAATGACTCGGAATCAGTTTTTTTTTTTCCACTGGCTCGAAAAATGCTGTCATCTCCACTCTCTGGCTTCACAGTCCCTGGATTGTCTTTAACAAATTCATTGAGCTCTTCAACAGACACGTCTGGAACGCGAACATCTGCACACCCAACTGCAATCCTCTAAGCGGGTGGGGCTTAAGTCTTAAGAGGCCCCTTCCTTTACATCTCTGGCACAGCAAACAGATTTTTACTGGAGTGCTTTTAGCAGCGACTCCGAGCCTGCAGCTCCACAATCAGCACATAACACTCACTACAGAGGTGACAGAGGTGCATCTCTTATCTGCACAGAAAAGCCTATTGTACGACGAGGGAAATACAAAAAGCAATTAATGCGGCAGCAGAATAATAATGCTAGCTCATTACCTATTATCAAAGCCAGTGAATTAGCTCACCGTCTACAGCGGCCACTGTGAAATCCTCAAGCTTGATTATTTACACTTTTTAATTGCTAGTGCTTGTCTCACTAAGCAAATTCCACTTTAATGTTCACCAAAAAAAAAAAAAAAAAAAAAAGGTAACAAATTCCAGCTGATGAAAAATAGATGAAAGATTAAAGGAGAACACTTGAACAATGTTGCCGGAAATGCTTTAGATTTGTGTAAGTAGGTTATACACGCAATGCTCTATTGATCTACTACTTTGTCAAGTGCAACATGATTATCAGTTGATGAGATTACAAGCAACCTTCAGCAATGTGGCACTGTCATTGCTATGATATACATCAGACATGGGCTATTGGCGGCTAATTTTGTGAGGCCCCACAAGTAAACACACAAAATGACTGAAAAATACACAAAATCTAGGCCGAAAACACATAAGACGACTACAAAAATACAAAAACACTACAAATAGACTCCAAAACCAAGGTACACATAATGAAAACATACAAAAACATAAAATGACTCCAAAAACACAAATGACATAAAAAAAAGACAAATTGACTGCCAAAACACACAAAACACAAATACAGAAAACAAATAACAGAATGAAATACAACAGAAAAAGAATCCAAAAACACAAAAGATAACAACAAAAGATAACAGAAAAACACGCAATACAACAACAAAAATGCACAAAATGACTCCAAGAACACATTATTACAAATAACAAAAACCCTTTGTTGTTCTAGTATCAATGATCAGATTGGTAATTATTCTAAATACTTGAAAACATGGCCCTCAGATCTGACAGTCACATTTTTTGTGGCCCCGCTGTGATAAAACTTGCCAATCTCTGATCTACAATTACTTCATTTTACAGAACTACTTCAACACCAATCTAATGCAACCTTTGTATCCCTCAGAAAAAAATGAAGTTCTTTAATCCAAAGTGAAATAGAATATTGAGCATAAAATCAGTGAAATACAACAGCAAATTCCACCAACATCCTTAATTGAAATGGTCTAAATTCTCCCACAGCGAGTGTGTAAATAAAATGAGATTATTTTAGTGTTTCACAGATTAAAATAACGCTTCTCTACACAGAAAAGCACTCAGCCGGCTGAATGCCTGCTCACTTCGGTGTGTTGCTCATTAGTGCCCAAAGACTCTTTACAGCCCCAGCTGTTAAGAAAAAAAACCCACATTAGTAAAATCATTCTGTGAATCATCCTGAAGCTTGATAAGTGAAGCTTAGGCCCTCCATTAGGTTTCCACTTGATTCTCCCATGAGGCCACTCACCTTGTTGACTGAAGGACTGCTCGAAAACAGACTTGTAAAGGCTGCGGAAAGAGGCACTGAGATCTTCAAACTCTGAGAACAGGAGCTGCTTGTCCCTGTCTGGCATGTTGTACTGGGACTGCGGGGGCTGCTGGAGGCTCATAGACTGGGTCACGGGTTCTGGGTGACTGGTGACCTGGGGCGAACAGAGAACAGATTTACAATCGCACCAAAGAACGAAGACGACAAAGCATCATTGAAAGATGGTGTTATGGAATAACTCACCCCAAAAAACACTTCTTTCTGCTGAAAACTAATGTATTTGGGTACAAAGTAGTGTTGTTGATTGATTATTAAACAACTCTTGACATTTTAGTCAAAGTGCTTAAATTTGGCATATTTAGTTGTAAAAAAAAAAAAAAATGTAAAATGAGTGACTGCCCTCTATGAGTTGAAACCCAGTTATTACAATTGAATTTTGCTATTGGTTGACAATTGTGGTTTGTGACGGTGTAAAGAGCACTGATATATTCTACTCAAGTAGAAGTACTGTTACTTGATTGAAATTGTAGTCAAGTACGAGTAAGTCATACATATAATAGTCCAGTACAAGTAAAAAGTAGCTCAATTAAAAAGTGCTCAAAGTAAAAGTTAAAAGTTACTTTTAATGTCCACATTTATTTTTGGTAATAAATCTTGCCACGGTTCCCTTGCACACAGTAAACATCTCATGTATAAACTCAAAGAGGAAGAGACTTAATTTATTTTCCACAAAGGCATCTGCATAATAAAAAAGGTTTGTTAAAATGTACATTAAAAAAAAAAAAACAAAAAAAACAATGAATTAATTTCAAATTAAAAAATTAAAAAATTAAAATAAATAACAGGTATTCAATGCTGTTTTGGCACCGTGCATTACGTTTAGTCTGCTTGGTCAGCTATGATGTGATGCATTTGATTGTTGTCTGACGATTTCATTTTTTGTACTTTCACAATGTCCGTGGATGATTTAAAAAATAATAATAATAATAATTTACTCCATGACGGTTGGGTGTAGAAATGTAACAAATGACTTTACTTCTTTTAAAATGTACTTAAGTGCAAGTAAAATGACTGACTTATAAATATACTATAGTACAAGTACCCATAGAAGCAACTCGATTACAGTAACGTGAGTACTTGTAATCCGTAACTTTCACCTCTGCGTTTTCGTGGCTTCTTACATCATGAACTACCACTGTTGACCCCGCCCCTTCTATATAAACTAACACCTGTGGTGAATAGGTTGGATTGAAAGAATTGCAAACAGAGAGCTATAGTGAGTATTGAGTAGGTAGTTTCCACTAATCCAATCAAAACTTCAGAAAGCTTTCATGTAGACTGGACATTGAACACAACTCAAACATTTGAATAGTTTCATTTCTTGTGCTCATTTTTCGTGGAAGTTGTTAGCCATGCAGAATAAATGGCAGAATGTAAAGCAATCGAGGTCTGTGCTTACCTCTGCAGCTCAACCTTCATTAAGAGAGCAACTCTAATGGACATAAAGCCAATAGCAAGGTGGCTCAGCACAATGTATTTAAAACAAAATCAATAGCAATACCTTGTACAAATAAGCAGCCATTTTATCCATGTATTTGTGTGGGCAGTCAATGCTTCACACTACCCCTGGGTGTAAGACTGCATAGTTTTTCAGCGTTACAAAAGCGTCCCTCCTTCACAGGGCTGAACCTGAACTGGGTCCGCTGTAGGATCGCAACACCAAAGAGGTCTCGACCAATTTTCTATCACAACATTTTCCTCTTTGCAGCATGTGGGCAGGCTGCTGAAGTGCACAGCTCACAGACCAGCTCGGCTAAGAGTGAAGAGGTGATAATAAAGCGCAAGTGTTTACTGTGAGTTGCTCTAGCTGAGAGAGAAAGAGAGGGAGCACATCCGTCAGGCAGAGCCGATCGATGCCCAGCGCCTGGAGCTGGGAGCACTCGAGGATGCAGGAGGACCACACTAAAGAGGCGGCATCTCTGGTGGGAGGACATCAGAGGAGGCGCTTCTCTTTGTCTCGCTTAAAGGAGCGTGCACATTTTTCTTTGTTTCCCTTAACCCCTATTTCTGATATAGTCTAGCTCTCATCCACCCTGAACCTCGGTCTATTGGCTTTTTCCAGCAAACTCCTCGGAGAGAACCCTGATCAGATAAAACATGGGATACAATGAGCTTTCCGACACTACTACTGTTTCATCATTTAGTGAATGCATAGGCCTCACTTTGAAAAATGTGAATGAAACAAGTATTTATCATATTGTTGAATTGCTATTCTTAGGGCAGGAAAAATTAAAAAATTAAAAAATGTCGTTAATCGTTTTTTTTTTTGTTTTTTTTGCACTCCAAACAGCGCGGAACCATTCTTATTTCAAGAGTTCCCGATATAACCCAAAATACTGATGCACAGATTATAATACAAGCCGAGAGACTGCCGAGCTGCTCAGCTTCGTTTGAGTTAAGTTTGGCTTATTAAAACATCGAATGGAAAACTAAAGCCTAGTTGTTTGCAAATTGTGCAAGAAAGAGTTTGCCTTACCACTGGAGAATGTAGCCCCCGCTACCACCTTAATGCTAAAAATGTAGCAGCTAGCACAGACACTCGGACAGCGCGAACTACTACATGCTGCAAGCACGCCGTGACTGACAAATGAACAAACTCACTGAATGATTTTCATTATCTGAAGGAGAAAAAAAGCAACAAGTTCGGCGTCAGAAAAGTGTTCTTACTGTTTATGATGTGCTAACTTATAGCACTACATATGACATTTTATTTCACTTGTATTTTCTATTATTTGGAGAAAGTACACATCAATATGACAGGTACCCTTGGAACTCGTCTCAAACACTAAATGGCTATGCCTGCATCTGTTCAAGTCTATTAAAAACAAACAATAAATGACTATGTTTATGTTTTGATCTGCCACAATAATGTAATATATTGAAAATCCATTATATTTTTTCCAAATCATGCAGCCGAGGGTATATCCCGCTGTTATACAGCCATTTCTGTTTCAGAAAGTAAATCCTGTAATTTCAAACCTTTTTTTTTTTGGCAATTGCGGAAAATCAAAGGCACTTTAAATAGCAAACATTATTAAAATTGAAAACATTGAACAAATAAACTGCGTTGTATCCAGATGTCTGAGTAAATACTTGGCTCTTCAGTAATTTCTCTGATGTGTGTGGTAATTCACTTACTATGGCACAATTGTTGAAAGTGCACACATTTTTTCCGTTCTGAAATCTTTTATGTTTAAGGAGGCTTTCTGACAATGCTACACATTAGTGAGGCTCCAGCTGCATCAGCCAGCTATGCTGCTGCTAATCCCATCCCAACAATGTAAAAAGCATTAGAGAAGTTAGGCTCAGCCCTGTCCTTGGCTGGAGTTTATCCTTTCCTCAGTTCATCGCCCTTCAGTAGGTAGAGGGGGATTTATAAGGTCGACGACAGACATTTTGTGAGGTCCTTGGATAAATTATTGGAATTTAATTGGGAGCGAATTGCATGAAGGCTCACAATAATGTTAACTGAAATTAGCAGCTTGAGTTTCTATTTGATCAATTATATCACATAGTGCAATTCACATATGGTTATGGGCACAAATTCCTGAGTGGCAGCAGAATGAACACTTGGCAAATAAAAATGTCTGTTCTTTCTAAAATAATATTGTGATCATTCTGGGTTTTTTAGTGCAAGATATTTTAACGTGTTTTGACAGTGAACAACAAGTGGAAATATACGTTGTTCAGACAACTTTTTTCAAGAAATTTACTTAGAAATGTACTTTACCCTCCATGTTATGACTGTCAACTGTCAGTCTTCCTCAGAGGCATCTACTGGGCGTGGCCACAAAGTCAATTTCCTGAAAAAAGTTGTCTGAATAAAATAAACCTTAACATACTATTTAAAAAAAGAAGACAAAATTAACTTGCTGGAATTATTGCGCAGAAACATGTTGACTAAGGCTGTATAGCCAATAACAGGGTTCCTTTTAGTCAAATTAAATTTAAGACTTTTTAAAACTTTCTATTGCCATTAGAATTTAGATTTAAGACCAACTTCACAATAACACGCCACATTAACTACATAGGGTTTACATTTTTCCATGTAGTTTATAAATTTTTTTTTAAAACAAATGGTACCATTTATTTTGAAATGAGAGACTAATAACAATTACAAAATCATACTTATTATGTGTTTAAAATTAAGACTTTTGAAACATTGATTTAAGACATTTTAATGAGAATTAAAGCCTTATCTTTAGATTCATGAATTTAATGTGATCAACTTTTTATTCATGTGTGTTCAGTGATTACAGTCAAATTTGTAGTTTACAAACTACTATACTATGCACACTTCCCTTCGCCACGTCTTTTTTTTTTATCCCACAAGTCCATTCCCCTTGCAATGGGCATTTTGATACATATAGACAAAATATTTTAATACACATAGAAATCAATCCTTTAAATAATAAATACATAACAATAATAATTGAATTAAAAGAAACTTAAAAAAAAGAAAAGAAAATGAATGTAACGCCTTTTAAGACTTTTCTAAGGATCTGTGGGAACCCCGTCATAACTTGGGCTTTTACTTTGACAAGATGGATTCAGAAATTGGTGTCCTGTTTGTGTGCAGCACATACATTTATTTTCAGCAAAAAATAGTTGAGTCATCTGTTCAACTTAAAGTGTATTTCTTCTGCAGGAAGCTACACTTCTATTCTTTATATTAATGTGTTTTTGTTGAAGACTTTTACTGTGGGAGGAAAAAAGTCCACCACACAATCGGACAAGGGCGCCAAAAAGATACAAGAAAAAATATTTGTAAAGACTAATTATAATCTATCTATAGCACATGAATGCTGCCACATTCCATGTTTGTGTGCAAAAACATCCTGAAAAACGGAGTGGAAGCAGGATGGAGAAACTCTTACCGGTGTGTAGCTGTGCACGCTTCCCACACTGTTGAGATTGACGGAGGCCAGACTCTGATCAGACAGACTGTTGTTAAGGCTGCTTCTTGGACTGTCGCTGCCTTCTTGGTCTGTGTTGTACAACGCCACCTGGAACGCACACGCACAAGTATTAACCTTGGAAACACACGCGCGCACACATCAATTTCATCAGCGTGGGCTTAAGACGACAGTCCAAGTTGACTCTGGAGCATTCAATAGCAATGTAATGTTAGACTGTAAGACTGAACATCTGTGTGCGTGTGTGTGTGTGTGTGGGAAAAAAAGCAGGGTGCCGCTCAACACTGTCCACACTCACTAAGGGGCTTCCGTGTGGATTTGCAGAGGGGTCTGGGGAGAGCTGAGACATTCCCATCACTAAAGGTCACGCTAGTGGCAATGTCAGCCACATCTGCTCGCCAGGCACAAATCCGTTTGGGACAACTAACAAAGGATAACAGTGCAGCTGAGAAAGTGACCTTTCAGCGCAGGAGAAAAACTAGTCCAAGCACTTTAACATGGCAATCTTAATTAATGTCTAACTAGCTTTGGTAAAAACCTATCCTTCCTGAATAAAATGTACCATAGGACAATTAAAAGTAAGGTGAAAAAAATGAATGAACAAAACAGGGTTCCTACAGTCTACAGTTTTACTCAAATTAAATTCAAGACTTTAAGACTTTTTTTTATTGCCATTTGAAATCAAATTTGAAGACTACCTTCACAGTAAACATATTTTAGGAGAAAAAAACACCACATCAATTACATAGGGTTAGGGTACATTTTTTTCCAGCAACTAGTGCAGACATGCAACTGGAGGCCTTTAAAGTAAACACACACAAAAAAGCCCAAACTAAAAAAATCTCAATCACTCCAAAAACACAAGATGACTACAAAAATAGCCAGAAATCTATAAAAAGAAAAGTTTTATCGGACATGCAATTTTCGTTAAATGTATATTTTCCCCATGTTTATAATAATTACTTGATTTAAGACATTTTAATGACAATTAAGGCCATATTTTTAGATTCATGATTTTAATGCATTTTAGGTGGGAACCCTGTAAAATGATACAAACTAAAACTATCCCTAATACCAGGAGAAAGGAATGTGTCGGTGATGCACTAATGGTGTTTCTGTGGAGGTTGATTTGGCTTTGTGTGTGTGTGTGTGTGTGTACTAGAGTCCATGACAGTTACTGCTAATCACTGTCAGCAGAACAGAGTGGGCTCTATGCTGAGCACAAAGACGGAGCCGCTGTAGGAGCCTTCAGGCAGGCTGAATGGCTCAGCCCTGATCAGTGGAGGACTAAAGCTTATTGTGTTTCTGTTGAGACGAGACGAGCCACCACAGATGCTACAAGGAGGTGAAGAGGCTGGAGCAGCCTTGAGTGCTTTTTGTGGAAAGGGTTAAAAGTATTCCACACTTAATATTTCCACATTTCCAATGAGCGTTATCAGCTTTTATCCCATTTAGTATCAAATACTGTTCTAAATTTGTATCAGATCCTTCTAATTGTCTGGTTGTCAATAGCTGTGTTTCCATTACCCTTGGAAATGCACAACAATGCAATAAAAACTGGTAATGAAAACACCTGAATTTCGAGAAGAAAAACACTCAACACTCAAATATCACTAAAAAGTTGTTATGCTTTCATGAGGAGGATTTTCAGATGTTTCAATATTGAAATGTGTCGCAAAAGCGCCATGGAAACACTTTTTCCGCAAATACATGTCACAGAATGTGACGAACCTGGTCACATGACCACTTCTCTCCCAGAAAACATGGCGCACTACATGTAAACAGAAGAGGAGACCGGGACATTTCTAAGCATTATACTTAAAAGTTACTACAGCCACATTAGACGTGAAACAACAAAGGAATACGGAGTGTTATAAGGAGGTTCTCATGGGATGTGATTTCATGGGAGTTACAGGGCTTTTTATTTAGAATTTAGAAATATTGCTTTTATTTTGCAAAAATCTGAAAAAAAAAAAAAAAAATGGAAACCCAGCTAGTTACACATAAACAGCTGATGTGATGAACAAATCAATGGAACACACAAAAGAAAGAGAAAAATAAACTGTGAATAACCTATATTTCCAATCCTTAGCTTTCGACTTTAGACACAATCAACAGCCTCATCAATAATTAATGAAAGTAAATCTCACATCTTCAAAGGAAGTAAAATACCTCAAAATCAGCTTTCAAAGCTAATTGTAAAAACAGTAGATATCAACTAATTTCTAGAGTTTTTTTTTTGTTGCTTCTAATAAAGTATTTCAATATTTCACAGTGAAAACCACCATTAAGGGTGCACTCGCACTGGAAATCCAGGCCAATCCTAGTTTTATCACCTTGTGTGGGTGCCAATTTGCAATATTACAAATTGAAAAGAATTGATAGGAAAACTGAATGCACACAATGCGTAAGAAAGAGGGCTGAGCCAAGGGAGAGGAGGACAGGGTGGTCGTATGAGAAATAAGCTCATTAGGCAATGCTTGTCATTCTCCACTCAGTGTGGGCTTGGCTCCGTTGTTCATTAGCATGAGGGGGATCTCATTGAGCAGGACTGAAGGCTTGAGTAAATCTAGAAAAAAAAAAAAGTCATATCTCCAATGCTAATCAAAAACAATGTGCCTCAGACATAATATAACGTGTCATGAATATTTAAAGCAGAATACTGGTTTTAGGTCTCTCCACCATCCATTTCTGAGAGAGTGATGATTTCAGAACTTCACTGCTTGGTGGTATAACTGGACGCTCACTGCTTACCAGTGTAGGCAGAAACATGTACTTACATATGAATCCCCCACCCACACACACACACGCGCACAACTGTAGGATGTGCATGAGTAGACGAGCACATGGAATACACACTAAAGAAGGTGAGCGTGCATGCACAGGCAGGAGCAGCCTCTCTGTGTATTCAGCTAACAGGCAGCAGAGTCAAACGTCTATTTTTAGCAGTGGGTTCATCAAAAAGCCTGAGGTGTCTCTCACATGGGGGCCTAATCTGGGGCATGAGACATGGATTAGGAACTCATGGGCCCAGGTGTTTCATTGATGGTCCTCCACACAATCCCTGTACGCACGTTTGAACACAATCACAAAAGCAAAGAGAGGTGTAAAGGCCTGACTTTACAAAGAATTACTGAAAAAAAATCCTTGTTTCCTTCTTTAGTTGCTCCACCCTAAGGTCAAGTTTGCATCCCGTTTAGTGTTTGAGACTTCCTCATAGTCAGGAAGAGAAAAGAGAGGGAATATAAGAGAGGGGGTGAAATGTGAAAAGAAATGTCTGAAAGAAACAAAAGAAAGCAGATACTGTAACTGGTTCAGTGGCCATCGTGCCAGTGACTCCCATTGGTCTATCTGAGAAGGCGGGAATGGGGGAGAGACTGGAATAGAACGAGAGGGAGAGAAAAACAGCGAGAGGGAATTCCTGTGGCTTGGCACACTGCACTGAAAGGGGCGTGGCCAGTCATGTGTTTACAGTGGGTTACAGTGAGAAACTCTGCAAAAAGAACTTTGTCTTCCATCAGAAAAACTGTACGACTCATTCTCTTAAGAACGTTAACAAATGGAACCGCACACACCAAAATTACATTGCAAATTACAATTTTTTTTATTTCTTGCTTCTCTGTGTAATTTGCATTTAGAAATAAGAGGGTCATGAGGTCAGGTCCAACTATCAGCCATAAGAATAGGCAATGAGAGAGGAAAATACACTGATCCAGATACTGCACCATTCAAAAACAGCCTCTAGCAATTTATCAATGACTAAAACCACCCAACAATATACTCTGCCATACATGTGCACACATGTTCCAGTACAAAATCACATGTGCATTTTCCACACATACACACTGCGAATAAACACCCAGGTTTGCGATAATCCTCTACTTTTTGTAAAGCTTGCAGCGAATGAATAGCGATTCTTGTAGGCTTTTTAGAAGTACTCCAGAGAGCTGCCCCCAATGGGCATAGAGGATGAGAGCTTAAGGTTAAAAAGCCTATTTAAATCTCAGAGTGAGAGCCTCACTCACAGCAGCAGCAGCTGGCAGTCCCTGTAGCTTTGCTCTATGATGTGCAAGTGTTACCAAGCATTTACACATACACGGGTTAAATTTTTTATTTTTATTTTTTTTTTAAACACAAAGCTATTGAACGCAGACGCTGCCCACAGCAGGGGCGTTCACCTGTAGTGTGGTCACAGAAACACAACTCTAGATGACTCTGAACTAAAGGTGTGAATAAACAAACCCCATGCAGCCTGTGGAGGATTGTGTTGCAAAGGGTGCAGGAGAGTGTCAGGTCTATCAGGCTACTAACAGTGAGTACCCGTGTAAGCATTGTATTTCTTCCCTTCAGATAAGAAGAAGCTGCTGCCTGTATGTCAGAGGGGAGAGGAAGCTGTATTTAGGAGAGACACGCAACAAAAACAGGCTTTAGGAACAAAACTATATGCTTGTGCAAGCTCATGTGTGTGTGTGGCTGCATCTCCCCCCAACACCAATGTGAGTGCTCCACTCTGTGGGGAACGGTGCTGTAGGTGGTTAGAGAAGTGGGTGGGGTCAGGGTGCAGCCGTGTAGCCAGGTGTGTGTTAGCGCTGGAGGCTGGATGGCCTGCTGTAGTACCTTGTTAGTCACAGTGTTGATTGCCAGCGTTGGAGAGGCACTTCCAGAAATCATACACTCCATCCCTAAAGACTCTGACTCCAGGCTGTATGGCGTGGAGGCCTGTGCGAGGTGGGAGTAGGGCGGGAAGGGAGAACCAAAAAAACACAAAAACACAAAACCAAAAAAGATTAGTGTAATGTAATCAAACATAGCTCCCACTTAATGACTACAGGTTGGAAATCTATTGAAATCCTTTCTTTCCGGCCTGTAAAACATGCACATACATCTACAAGCTGCATGTCAAAAACAATGCACAGTGTCGTTTTAGTAGCCCATGTTTGGATGATCTGTATAAATCTACAAATGTCTGCCTTTTTTAGAGCTTTTCACTTATGGAACAAATTGCCAAGGGACCTGCAAGACAACTTTACGCATAATAAAAAATGCTTTAAAATCATATTTTTACAAATCTTAATGTATATATCTCCTATCTTTTAATTATTTGTGGGTGTAATGAAAATGTGTCTTGATTGGGCGACCGTGGCTCAGGTGGTGGAGGGTCGTCTTCTGATCGAGAGGTTGGGGGTTCGATCCCAGTACCTGACTATGTGTCGAAGTGTCTTTGGGCAAGACATTGAACCCTAAGTTGCTCCCAGTGGTCGACTAGGGCCTTGCATGGCAGTCCTGTCCTACTGGTGTGTGAATGTGAGAGTGATTGGGTGAATGAGCTGATATGTAAAGCGCTTTGGGACTGCTTCAGTGTGGTTATAAGGCGCTATATAAATCTAGTCCATTTACCATTTGATGGACCTTTTTATGTAACGTTTTTACTGTCTTAATTTTTTTCTGTTGTTACTAGAATCTCGATTTTTTTTTTTTTTTTTAATGGACCCCAGGAAGATTAGCAAAATTGTATAAATTAATATTAATGCTTCAAATGATAAATCAACTAAACATATGAAAACATTTATTTAGCACTGACATTCGAACAATGCACAATATGAAAAATAAAATGTTTAACTTGACCCCACTCAAGCATTAAATAATAATGTACAGGCCTGTAAGTGACTAAGCTGCTGAAAGAGAGTCAAATAAAATATGTTCTCTCATTAAAACACAAAGTGAATTGAAGTTCTTGATGAAAATCAAAAGTGAATTTTCGGTGCCCGGAATTTCACTGCTTCACTATTTGTAACGAATGCTTTGATGAGAAAGTATATCAAGCGTTTGCGAGCTTTAGGAAATGTGTATAACTTGACTGTCTCTGTCAGCAAAGTCAAAAAATAGCAACATTATAATAAGCCAAAAAAAAGAAAGAAAGAAGGGCTTGTTTATATTCATCAAGAGCGTCAAAATCATAACTTCTAATACTGTACGAGTGAAGCTTTGGGGTCAATTAACTTTTCCTTAGAAGGAAGAAAATTCACAGCACAATCAGCATGAGATGAAGACATCTCTTCTTATTGCAAGCTACTGTAAAAGTGCATCAGGGCAGAGGCCTATAATTTGTATTATGGGCGAGTCACCTTTTGTCATTCAGTCATATATTTCCTAACAGCAGATATCTAAATAAAAAAAACGAGTGATCGGTGATATGCATTTCAAAATGACATGTTAAAAAGTCAATCAAAAGTGTGGGGTGTCTTTTTAATTGGGAGAAAAGAAGTTAACACTCATGGGATGAGTGCTCCTGTTTTTTTTTCAAACACTCCACCCCAGAGAGCTCGGAGAAAAAAAAACAAAACATAAAGAGTCATTGAATTATTCACCGATACACTGCAGTATACAGCAGAAGAGCCAAATAAAGTGTATTCATACAGTCCACATTTTAAATATCATCCTTCTCCATAAAAAATTGGTAGTATGATAATCTCACTCTGTTTTCTAAGTAGACGGTACGGTGTTTGTACACTTTATTCATCGATCATTCAAAGAAAAAGGCAAATTTGGTTAGTAATTACCACTAATTTTGTTCCACACTGAAATAGAAACAGCTACATTTTCCTCCTTTAAAAAATAAATAAAAAACACCCCTTACAGTATTTAGGTCACTTTTAATTCTGCTTTTTGAAAAACATCTCATCCCCACCTTCTTCATTCTCACACTTGTACTGGACTCAGTAATACTGACACTGAAGCAGTAGAGGCGCGCTGTGGTGAGAGATAACTCTGGCATGACTGTCTCCCAAAAGTACTTACTGTAAGAGGATTGGCTGCCAACAATACTATTTTTAATTCATGATAAACATAAATGAGATTTCACAAACCCTCAATTTCAATGTCTGAGGACCTTAATGGAAAGCCCTGCAGGCAGAGTGTGTGAGGAGGGGAGGGGTTTCAGCAGGAGGCAAGTGTCCTGCAGAAAGCAGGCACTTCACTTTGTGGGAGTCTTTGTGTCTCACTGTAAAGAACAGGACGGTAGGAGAAGTAATCTGATTACTGATTACTCATTTTAAAAATTAGTTACTTTATAAAAATGGCAACTGGTTTTATTGGGAGTGCATTTTTAACAGTAATGTCAACAATGCATCTCCTGAAAAACTATTACCTAAATAAAAACACAAGTTTTTGTAAAATATTAACTAAAAACAGTATTTCTTGACTTCAGTTAACATAAAACCTTTTTTTATAGAAATAACAAAATAAAAAGTATTTTTGACCCATCATATTTTGTCTGTATGTACCTGTATCAGACGTATTTTATCTAAGTATGTAAGATGTGATCATTCCAGCATGTTCTTTTTGTTTTCTTTGTGAATAATATGTTATGGTTTCATTTATTCAGACAATTGTTCATCAGAAAATTTACTTTGATCTCCTGACACGTTTCGACTGTCAACTGCCAGTCTTCTTCAGAGGCTTCTGCAGAGGTCTTACATATTATGTAAGACGTGAGTTGTCCTCATGCTGAAAACGTGACTTGTCGCATATGCGAGGAAAATTATAAATAGTAACTCAGTGAAGTAACTTTAATATAATTACTGGTTTAGAAATACTAATGCATTAAATTACTTGCTGCTGAAAAAAGAGGTCATATTAGAGTAATGCGTTAATAACTATGTTACTGGCATCTATGAAATTGGGACACTCTGGTCATTCTCTTATATTTGCTTCATGTAAAACCTCAAACAAGTAACAAAGGAGTGTTAAATAAACAGTATTTTAGCTGCAAAACGACTACACAAACTCATTTTTTTAATCTAATATTTATGCTTGCTCATGTGCATAGTTAAGAGAGCAATTTAAGTATTTGAGATTGTAATACCAGCGTACGAGTCCCTGTTCATTGTAGCCACTGGTCAACCACAGATGAAAGATGTGGGGGGGCCCCCAGTGTAGAGACACCCAAGGGCGCAGTCAATCAGAACAGCTCACTAAAAAAAAACCTGTACAGCTTTATGTAATCCCTGGACTAAATTCATGCATAATTGAAGACAAAGGCTTGCACTCTGAATAGCCAGTGAGCACAGTTCTGCATTAATTGATGTTTGTTTAAAAAAAAAAAAAAAAAAAAAAAAAGCGCAAAATGTATGTAATGGGCTAATGGCTGCCTGGGGCGTAGTTTATTATTAAGAAACCCATTTCATGACAGGCTTGAAAAGTTGCACAAAAAGGCAATTTCATACAATCTGGGTTCAAACTAGCACCGAGTCATTTCGCGCAGTGTGTGTGTGTGTGTGTACAGAGGTTTCAGCAATTATGGCTCATGTGTGTTAAAGTGTTAGTGCATGTAAATAAATGTGTTTTTTTTCCTCACCCGTTCTCCAGACCGAGGCCTCTTCTTCGGCCGTGTTGGCAAGGAGTCCTCCTTTGGATTGGTATCGATGGCCCAGTAAGAGCCCTGCATATAAAGAAAGACAAACAAGCTGACAAACGTTTCTTTCTATGATTATATTACTGAGAAGTCTGAGCATATGGTATAAGAATGCTTGTTGTTGGGGGGAAATTGTGAAAATGTACAAAACACAACCGTAAAGTTGATGCTCATCAACTACCAGGGTTGGGTTAATTACATTTTTCAGTTACAATTACGTTTTCAATTACTCATGTTCAATTACAATTAAAGTGACCAGAATTTTTTCCCAATGACAAATAAATGACCATTACTTTTATCCCTAGAAAGTCAATTACAATTACATTCTCAATTACAATAGTTCAATTACAATTAATCACAATTACTATGCATGAAATAAATAACCTAATAGAAGTTAACCTCCCTCTCGTGTTAGCATCCTGTAATCATCTCTTATGATAACGGGTCTTAAATCAGCTTTAAAATACACTAAACAAATATCTATCATCTAATATCTTTCCTATTTTCTATTGGTAACCTTTTTAGGCTTCCTAATCAATAAAAATATTGGTTTTAATATTTTTAGTGTGGGCATCTGAGCCTATTTTGTGTCAGTATACCCCTCAATTTCATTTATTATTTTTTTTAAATATAGGAAAGCTTGATATGAAACATTTGAATAATTGTTAACTACATACGTGTAGAACTGTACATAGAAATGTAACATGGTTTCCCAGTTTTGCGTTAAATTATAATTGATAACTTTTAATCAAATTTTCTTGGCAACTATCAATTACACAATTACAATTATAATTGACCCCAACCCCGTTGACTACAGAGGCATCATTCAGCCTTTCCTATCAGCAAATCAATGGTTCAGCTTCCTGTGTTGTCAAAAACAGGAAAAATAACACTGTGAATAATTATGCATAAAATTGAGTGTTAATTTATGTGAGATGATGTTAACAAGGCTTCCTCTTAGTAGCACCTCCATCAGAAGTTGGCACAGGGAATGAGTGTTGGTGAAACGCTTAAGCCTTCGCTGAAGCCACACTTCCTCAGCCTCAGGTACTGAAGTCAGTGCAACGCTGCCCGACTCCCTTTCAAGGATGAAAGGGAGCCACACTTCCAGGCCAGGAATCCACAGCTCGGCCACAATGCATTCTTTTAATGTCTGACCAAGGCTAATCTCGGAGAAAACAGTTGGGGCTGGCTCTGGGGCTACATTGAGTAATTCTACTGGGCTGCATTATTTATCTCAGCACTTGGCCCCATTCAATTTATTTTTTTCAATGACTTCCCTTCTCCAACCCAAAAGGAACAGAGCTTACAGTTGTTAAAAATTAGATTATCACCCTTAAGGCTGCGCGAGCTCGGAATTTGTTTTTAGTATTTTATACGACTCCTGATAAAAATCACAATTGTCAAGAGAAAGTGAGATCAGGACCTTTAAAATTACTTCCTGAGTCAGGAGAATAGCTGATATTTTTATTTTTGACACATGAGTTCTTCATGCTATAGCTGGTAATCTCAGCTCTCACAAGGTTTCCCAGCAACTGTAACAAAAAAGGGCCTTAAAAATCACAGCTTATAATATGCGTGAAGCTTTGGGGTCAATTAGGTTTTTCCTTAGAGGGAAAAATAATTCACAGCACCATCAGCATGAGATGAAGAAGCATCTCATGTAGATGTAAGCTACTGTACAAGTGCATCAGAGCAGAGGTCTATGTTTGGCACAGATGTGTAGAGTACTGATATATTCTACTCAAGCAGAAGTACTGTAATTTCATTTGAATTGTACTCAAGTACAAGTAAGTCATACATAAAATACTCAAGTATAAGTAAAAAGTAAATAAATTAAATAGTATTTAAAGTAAAATTTACAGTTAGGTTCATCCCCAACATTTATTGTTGATAATAAATCTTGCCACAGTTCCCTTGCATACAGTAAACATCTCATGTATAAACTTAAAAAGGACGAGACTAAATCTTGCACAATTGGAACCTAATTTATTTTCCACAAAAGCATCTGTATGAAATAAAAGGTTTGTCAAAATGTACAATTCTTTTTTTTAAATAAAACAACACCAAGGAATTAATATGTTAAAGGAGACATATCATGCATTTAAATCCTTCCTTTTTTACATATAAATCATACAGTTGTGGTTTTTATAAAGCGTAACTGCACTGCTTGGGTCTGAATTCCTCATTATTATAGCTCCACAGACCCCTTTTCTACACCTTTTCTGATGTGCTTCTCTTTAAATGCAAATGAGACACTTCATACCCCGCCCCCTCTCCAGGTTGCAGAGGTGACACTCGGTTCAACTTCACCCTGTTCGGCCATTTTTGTAGTTTAATAGAAGAGATACGATTATGTAGAGGTGCAGAAACGTTTTATTCACACGTTATTTACAAAATGTCAACAACGGAATACTTGTCCATCCAGCCTTACATGTTCAAGCCAGAGTCGGACCCGGCAGAGCAAGATGAAAATGAAGATGATGAACCTGCAGAACCCTAACAAGTGAGCTAACACAAGCACCGAGCTAACACAAGCACCGAGCTAACACTAGCACCAAGCTAACGTCACGAAATGCATTTTAATACAGAGACAAAAACGGCAAAATAAAATGACTAATGAAAACTTTAGACTTAAATAAATCACATAGGCCATATCATCAAGGATCTAAAACGAGCACACTGCGCTAACATATGAAGACGGTGCAACTGCTAATGCTAACAAAACAATGATAGGGACGTCTTATCATCACACTTTTTAGCGTTATTTACAGCTTACTGAAGTGCTCTGTTCGTCGTCTCCAAAGATAGAAGGAATTGAACCCTCAATCAGACAAAGTCTTTCGGCAAATCCTTCTTTATACTGGCAGAGGTTGCTGAAGCAGTCATCCTTGAAGTGCTTCGCGCACACAAAAATTACCTTACCCACAGATGTGGGTACATTTCCGTAAAAAATAAAACTCAACCAGGCACTTCTAAAAGGTTCTGATGCTGGGAGACGGTGTAATGAAGCGTGTGGGTTACTACATCCAACAACCGAACATTTTGACTTATCCTTGCGTAACTTCGGCATCCTTGAGCTTGGACTACAAAATAAAAGCGAGAAATAAAAATGGCGGATTGCTCGAAGTGTTGGACCTGGAGTCGATGTCCTAATTTGGCAGTTCCGCTGCAAATACTGTGACGTTATTGTTCAAAAAACGTAATAGAGAATCGAAAAATCGAAACAGATTGAAAAATATGAGCAAAACAGAATATAAAGATATCTACGGAGCACCTGAAGAGACTAATTGGATTTTTTCTGTACTTCTAAACACTCTAAATATACAAAAAAAATGCATTGAAGGGCTAAAAAAAAGTGGATTTAACATGATGTGTCCCCTTTAAGGTTTCACTTATTATTAAATTATTATTCAAAAAAGATAACAAAATGAACTTGCTGGAATTAACAACAAATTCGATTCAAAATGAAAAATTCTTTAATTATAGCTAAATTTATAAACTCTAAAACAGTGCCATGCCAAATGTGCCATGTGGGTAACAACATAATAGGTAGAAGCCCCAACCAACCCAAGAAAGTGGCTTTGATCAAAAATGGTACAACTAAGAAGGTTTGAATTCATTATGTTCAATGTGCCATGAAACTCAGTAATGGTTTGGTGTAGAAATGCAACAAATAATTATACTTATTTTAAAACGTACTTAAGTAGAAAAACTGATTTAGAAATATCATCATCATCATCATCATCATCATCATCGCTGTCCGTAGGTGGGTGGACGATGACTGTCCTATGGTTGAGGTCTTGTTACGATACTTTTCCTCTAGGGAGGCCGGTCCTGTGCCAGCGCTATACTATACCCATAAAACCAACTTTAATACAATAAGGTGAGTACTTGTTATCCATTACTTTTACCTCTGGTTTCGTATTAGGGGCTACACTGAGGAGTGAATGGGTGGCCTCTTGTCATTCTGTAATACATTTCATTGATGCAAAAATCAAATTCAATGTGAGTGATCAGGCAAAGCAAAAGTGTAGGGTGTCTTTTTAATTAGGAGGAAAATAAGTTAACCCTCATGGGATGAGTGCTCCTGTTTTTTCCAAACACTCCACTGCAGAGAGTTGGGAGGAAAAAGATAAACATAAAGAGTCATTGAATTATTCACTGATACACTGCAATATACAGCAGAGGAGGAAAATAAAGTGTATTCTTGCAGTCCGGGGCAAGAAAAAAAATAATATATATATATATATATATATATATATATATATATAAGAGCTCAGCCACACTATTTCTTGAAGTCCATAAACAAAGAAAAATTCATTGATTATAAGTCATAATGATAATGGTTACCTGATCAACTCATCTATGATACCCTAAGTACTGACACATGCAAGAAACTACAACAAAAACTGACATTAGCAGAAGCCTTCACAGGCTACATTTCTCCTCCAAGGTAGAGAGTGCAAGTGCACACAACACTCACTGTCATCTTGTACACCATCTCAGAGAGAGCGGGAGGCAGACGGAGAGCAACACGACTCTCCTATCTCATTCAGCCAGCAGTTCTCATATTCCTGCCACATTACAATATTGATGCAACATATCAAGAGCAGCTAGCGCCTCTTTGAAGTTGTCTTCGGGGGGAAGGGAGTGAGGAAAATTCCAAATTAAACATTAAGGATGCAGGCATGTTGTTGGCCATGCATTTGGAATAGGATCCATACAGCAATAGATTATTTTGTATTTAGTGGAGCAGCTCCCAGGAGTGTCAATATCAGAGGATTATAGCAAAACACAAAATTAGCATTCAGTCCCATCCTCAACACAGCAAGGCACAGCTCTTCATGCGTGTGTACGAGCGCGTGTGTAATTATTTGTGTAGTACCATGTGCACAGGTACCATGCGCTCCATCAGTAGCGGGATATTATCTAGGTTAGGGAACATATGGCTAGACGTATGCAAACCGTGACACAAAGCATAGGTACATAGGTTCCTTTCTTTCTGAACAATATAGTCTGTCCAGGGATGCTACATTGGATTGGGTTTGTTTACAAGGCCATACTGGGCAAACTCCCCCTTTTATCTGCGCTGCCTCATGTCTCCGGCAAGGAGTGGATACAACACCCGTTCATTACATCGGCTCCTCCAAGCATTCCCAGAATCCACAAAGGAAAAAGGCTTTTTTTTCCCAACACTGCACCTTGGTCATTAAAGAACCTCCAAATTCCCTATAGCTTCAGAATTTTGAATTCAAAACCATATTGACAAAATGTTCACTAGAACAGTGGCTCTCAACCTTTTTAGCCCACACCCCCCAAGATTAAGGAACCAGTGGTTGAACACAGACATGAACACTGAAGAACAGTCATGTAGAGGCAGGGCCATCTATAAGGGGGAATAAAGGGGAGAGCTTTTTGGGGCCCATCTGTAAAGTCAGCAAAATGATGGTCCATTGTTCTATAAATCTGTGATAATCACATTTAATTATCTGAATACTATCTACTTTTCTCCAGGAAGTGTATTATTATATAATCCATTAGCATACAGTCATTTTAAAGATAAAATGGGTTAAAAGTGACCAAAAATGGTGGAAAAGGTGATGAAATGGGATTTTAAAAACTACAGAAATCGGTTAAACGTTGCAAATTAGAGTGGCCAAAAACAAATAGAAAAAGTGGTAAAAATGGTTTAAAGTGTCAATATTGGCTTAAAAGTGGCAGAAATTGGGGGATGAGTGGGTTGGGGTAATGTAATTTAAAAAGTATGAACAATTAGTTTAAACTGGCAAATAGTGCTGTGGGTTATGAATGTGGTTAAATTGGCAAAAATAAGCATAAATTATGGTGAGAAGAGGTTAAAAGTGATAACATTTGTATCAACATAAGCAACATTAGGTGGGAAAAACGGTGGAATGAAATTGTTTTTTTTTTGCCGAAAATATCTTGAAAGTGGGAAAAATGTTCAGAAAAGACATTTAAATTTGATAGAGAAGTGGCAGAAATTGGAGTAATGTAGCCAAAATGCATTAAAAGAAGAAAAAGTGGTGAAAAAAGGTTAAAATATAGCAAAAATTGGCTCAAATTGTTAAAAAACAAAAAACAAAAAACATTCTCAGTTTCTTGAAGGCATTTGGCGACCGTCCCTTAGAATCTTGCAACCCCAAAGTTGAGACCCCTGAACTAGAACAATTGTTGTGTACATTTTATTCTGTCTGCTCTTTTATTCTGTGCTAATGTGCCTCTTGGCTAGGTTTCCATAGACAAAAAAGGAGATTTATTTCTAGGGACTACTGGGTATTAAAAAAAGAAGAAGAAAGAAGCTGAATAAAGAAAATAATCTGGTTGATGCCATGTGCGATTGGAGGCAAAGTAAGCAAAAGCAGCAAAAGAAGGTGGTCCCACTGAGATTCAAATGTCAAATTACCATGGACAATATGTTCTCTTACAAAGATTTAAAAAAAAAAAAAAAAAAAAGGGGCTGAAGGGCTATACAATGAGGTTAAACACTACCTACCGTACATATCAGACTCAAAGAAGGGACCACAAGAGGCTAGAAGCCAGGTCACTTTCAACCAGTCATTACAATTTTCTTCTACCTTACCACAACCGTATTCCATACTGATCCAAACATTTGTTTTCTTACAGTTAAAATACTCTCTCGCGGGGGTGGGAGCTTTGCAATAGATTACCAGCATTCCATGCATTTCCAGACTGTCAGTGTCCTGGCAGCCACTCAAAGGTAACATTTTTCTACCAGAGAATAGATAGAATGATACACACCAGAACAAGGTAAGAGCAGTGAGTCCTGCCAACAGAGAGCTCTACCCCCAAAAAAACACATTCCACCAGTCTACAATTATGCATTTTCAGATTCTATAAAATTATTATAATAATAAAAAGTAAGGCTCACCTTTCCAGGGTCATCTTTGGAGCGAGGCACTTTGAGAAAACACTTGTTCAATGACAGATTGTGCCGTATTGAATTCTGTGGACAAGAGAACAAAGAAAGGCAGCGAGGTCAGTAAAATCATCAAAAAAAAAATCACCAAGATAATTTCAGAAACTTTTACCTACATCACAATACATTGATAAATTGTAGCATGTGAACTTACTGATATTATATATCATGTACATTCACATCTTGATAAAATAATGGCTTAAATCACCTTTGAGTTTTAAGAAAAATTTTTACAATAAAAAAATATTCCAATAAATAAAATGTCAAAGAATAAATAAATAAAATAATCATCAAATTCAATTTATATTTTTTTTTCACTACAAGGGGATAATACAAAAATGTTATGAAGTCTGGCAACCTTTTTTGACTTATTTGGAAAATGTGAACGCAGATGACATTTGGTGCTGTGATATAATTGTATTTCTATTATTGTATTGTATTCATTATCATTGTTTTTTTCTGGGGTGTGTGTCTTGTGAACTGTAATTCTTGAGTTATCTGGCCTTCTGTTAAAGGAGGGGATGCGCAGGGGAAAAATAAAATGTATCTGTTGAATGATGCCTTCTATGCTATTCTATGCTATTCAAAAATAGACTATTAAATAAAATATCCAACCGAATAAATCAATATTTGACATTGATAATAAAGCTCTGACTTTGTTTTATTTGATCAAAAAAAAAAAAAAAAAAAAAAAAAATCATGTCTAGGCACATCAGGTCTCTGTGCCTTAGTTGTTTTAGCTTTATTTAAACCTACCATTAAGACATTAACAAAATAAATATTGCCATCTGATCAGCTGGCACTAAAGTGTTAAGGGCATTAAACCATATGTACAACATGCAAACAATGATTATAATTAAATGTACTATTATGAATACTGTGTTTGCCAAGGCTGCTTTGCTTAGTAAAAAAAGAGGTGAGAAACACTGCATCTCTCAGACTAATGTAAACCATGGCAAAGGTAAAATCTATTAGTGCGTGATTGAAAATGGCAGTAAAATATAAAATATTACCGTAATTTTTGTAACAGACTTGTTCCAAGGAAAACAACAAGGTTAGAAAACTTGCTGGCATGTCAGGATTGCGTCTCAGCAGTGGTTTTATGACTAGACTCGGCTTTTCCTTAGTGCACAAGTTTGGGATTTCACCCACAAAGCAATATCTTTCATCAATGTCCAACATGCTGTATTCTGGTACGACAACATATCAAATACCAGCAAAGCCAGAAATAGGAGCCAGAAGGAATCCCACACTGGGTTTGCTGCTGACGGTTGGGCCTGATATTAATTAAAGCTTCAGTGGACTCCTGTGGGAGCAGGAAATAAATTATGTAGATCACTCTGAAAGTTAACTCATTATAGAGTTACAAGATACTTCACAGCGATGAAGGAGAGGCAAGGTGGGCTGAAGTAAACACAAGGGCCAATGTTCCCTTCCTGAGTAAAGCTGCAATGGCAAAATAAATACCGCGGACCAGCTGAAACTGAACCAGCCAAAGGCTCAAAAGCACACACACCTCCACTCCACTTTATCAAGTACTACGAACAGATGCTTGCAATAAGGTGGAGGATTTAGATTGAGCAGTAGATATGCGACAACAGACAACAGAAGATCTCTGAGAGCAAATGCTTAGAGCGCTGTCAACATTCAGACTAGTACCACCACAGCAGCGATGATAATCATAGTCTGGAAGTCGCCATTTTAAAGCCACCTGCAGAAATAGAGAAAATCTAAATATTCCAACAACAGGTAACAAACAGGAGGAAACAGATAGGTTTTATCGGCTCAAATCAAACCCGACTAAAGCTTTAGGCAGCAATTTATGTAATTCTTTAGGAAAGGCTGCTTTTTCCTTCCTTTATGAATTGACCAATTGGCTGTTCTTTTAACTCCCAGAATCAATCGTTAATTACTGCCCCAACGGCCTCATTTAATGATCAACATTCATGATGAAAACTAGACACTTCATGTTACTACTTTTATTTTTTTAAAGTATTAAGCTGTTGTAAGAACAGTGACGATGTTGGCGTTGAAAGCATTCTAGTCGACTGCCGAAGAACTAGTTGTTTATTGGTTCGTTTTTAAGTGAAGTAATAATGTATCAGCAGCATGTTTCAGACTATAATTCAATCGGTCGAAGTGTAACTTGATTTAACAGCAGCTGGATGTTAGCACACAGGCTAATCACAATTAGCAGAGACCGAGCAAATAAAAAAAACGTTAAACGCCTTGTTTTTTCAAATTCAAGCTCTTTTGCTTCGGTACTGGAAACAAAAAACGTTTTTTTTTTTTTTTGTTTTTCATGTTTTTGTTACATTATGAAAAACAAATTAACGAATGATACACGGATCATCCTCCAGCCAGTGCATTTGTGCGTGCGAGAATGTACAAGAGACAATAAAAGTTAGTATTTTATTGGTGGTGTTTGTATATCTAACATGATGGTATCTGCTGATGATTACATGACTGCTCCGTTTGTATAAATAATAAGTAAGAGCTTCACTTTGTATTTAGTAACAGGAGGATTTCTCCTCTCCCTGTTGATCATAAATGTGAAGCCTGAAAATGTTATTAAGCACTGAACAGTAATTCTGATGACAGACTTTTGATTTGATTGTTCATTGTGTTCCTTTTTGTATGAGTAGTTACTAAAGATCAATGTGACTGTTGGTCACATTGATCCTAATGTTAAAACTACTGTTTGTTGGACTGCAGGACTGTTACTGTCCAAATGTTTGTTGTTTAGTGCTTTGAGCTATTGGGTATATATTTACAAATATTGATTCTAGTGCACATTGGTTCAGCTGCTCATCTGTCTCACTAGTATTTCTACTAATAACTTGATACGCAGAGGATGTTTTCAGATCATTATTAAATGCTGCATACAATAGTTTGAAAGACAAGGTTTTGTCTTTGTCATAGACTAGTCAACTAGTCGAAGGAAACATCAGTGTAGATGACAATGAAAGTAGTCGGTAAGCAACATCCCCAAAGGACAGCCACTGGGTTTTAATTGGTTTGGTTTGATTACATTATATTTAATTCAATCAAGTTCATACATGCCTAATAAACACAATGGGGGAAAAAAAGCCCCTCCTTAAACTGGCTATTCTGTCAGCAGAGCCTTTGGATGCTTGGAATATTCTCTAAACGCCTTGAAATGACTTTCAGTATTTTTTGAAAATACCAAAAGTGAGCCACAGGATCAAACAAAATGAAAAAGAATATTTTCCTTTTAAAATCAATTACTTATAATACAAATCTCTTAGGTTGACTGACAGGCACAGACACACACAACTTCTGTACAACGACACAGAAATATTTCATGCCAAAAGTTGCTGGGATGTGACACACGTGCTATTTATGCTGAGCACTGGTCTGACCGATTGACCCCTGTGGTCCACACTAAGAGAGTTGCTCTTCTGCCAAGCAAATAGTCGCTCAGCCAGTGACTTCTATACACAAGTGACGGCACAATTACGCAGGCTTCGTCCTTTTCTCTGCATTTTGTTCCACAGACTCGTCACTGGAGCTCGACATTAGATGAATAAAACAATGCACACATGGAGTGTGATCATGCATAGTGGATTGCAACAAATGGATAGGATGCTCTCCGATTTAGCTGGCCGGTGCGACTGTAAAACCTTAAGACAAGTCAGACAATGGAATAATTACTGAGCGAGAAAGACACAGACAGAAAGTAAGAGAGACTACATCTATGTGTGTGTCCTGATGCTAAGCAGACAGAGGTAGTTGAACTTCCACATAGAGGTAGCTGCCTCCATTAAGACTCTTTGCTCGGCCTAAATGATTGATATAGTCAGGCATTCAGGGCCTGCTGCTTTATTTAAAGTTTTTTTTAATGAATTCTCCTGCTTGGTGTTCCTATGTTATGTCTGCAACTACCGGTATGTCAAGATAAACAAGATGCAAAGGGAGAAGACATCACAGCATTTGTTCAAGTTGCCGATGGTGTCCACATTTAAAAAAATAATTATTTAGTGCTTTTGAATTAATACACCAATTAGTAATAGTTTTACTGATAGTTAGTCTAACTACATCCTATTCAAACACACTCTCTACACATAGCTCTAACGGGCTGCAATGGGTGACGTCCAGTCAGACACAGTTGTGCCGGGTTGTAGCAAACCCCCCACTTCTGACCCTCGATGTATACCCATCACACTGCTCACACACCTATTACACTGATTCCAATCATACATAGTCTAGCACCAAGTGTTTCCATGCAGGCAGACATGCTAATACTGTATCCAGAGATTTTCAGAAAAAAAAAAGCAGTAAGCCTAAAAAAAAGTATAAGGCTAAAACTCGCGGCGAGTTGCCGCCGATGGCGCGTGGCACCTAGGGGGTCTGTTTAAGCAATTTAGCAATATGGTGGCTTTTGGAGCATTATATTAGTGTAATTGCGGCTTTTCTTCTGATTATTTTGTAGCACTTTTCTCGCCTAGTTTTTGTTTGCATAATGCATTTACAAGTTAAAATCTGGTATCCATGTTAATGATGACAAAGAATTGAGCTAATAGAAAAACCTGACTTTTACACATATTGATCATGATATTAATCATTTATGAATGTGTTTAAAGCTTTAAATCTTTGAGCATATTGTAATAAAAATGTTCAAAGTGTCCAATAACACAAGATAAAGTCCATACATCTGTCATATTGAGAAAAAATGGCATGCTAAAAGCGTTCAGAAAATATACCGGTAAGGGAGGTTCAGTTTCGGTTTTGGTTTCAAAATGGAGCTGAGAGAGGATTCTACAAACTGCAGCTTTAAGAGTAGAAAGCGGCCAGAAAGAGAGTAGTAGGCGATTCTGCCCGCCGCCTACGGATCTGGCAGTTCCTGATCTGTGGTTCACGGCTCAACTACTCTGGGACACTCTGATGTTCTATCTCTCTATCCAGTTCTGTTCCTCCTTATGTCCACTAACCCCAACCAGTCGAAGCAGATGGCTGCCACCGCTGAACCTGGTTCTGCTGGAGATTTCTTCCTGTTAAAAGGCAGTTGTTTCTTCCCACTGTCACTAAAGCTTGTTCATGTGGATATTATTGGGTTTTTTCCTTCTGATCAAGAATTTTATATTTTGAAAGCGCTCTGAGATGACTTTGGTTGTAATTTGTGCTATATAAATAAAGTAGAATTGAATCGTCTTCAATCTATTCCAAGCATCAACCAATTTTAGAATATATGTATTTCCCAGGACTGAAAGAGTACAAAACAAGAGCTCTCAAAATGTCCTAAACATCGTTTTGCATCAGAAACAAATTGAAACCCTCATGCTGACCCTAACAAACAATCCATTTAAATGATTCTTGCTGTCCAGCTTTCCTTGTTCTTGAAATTCTCCCACCGAACATTGCCAATTTTTTCCTGCAGCCAATAGCCATCACCAAGATGGACAATAAAAGAAATTCAACTTAAAAAAATAATATCAAACCTTGAGTTTCAAATAGTTCCAATTTTAAATAAATTAGTTTTTCCAATGACAATTTGGATGAATCGGCATACAACAATTCAGTTGCTGAAATCAGCAATAGCGAGCAGCAATGCATTAAAGTGTGCTCGAGTCATGGCGCCACTCTCCACATCACTCACAGCACAATGCAACCTATTGACAGTATTTCGGACGTCATCACTGGTGAGATATAGTCAAGCTTTTGTTGAGTTTTTAAAGAGAAAAACTAGCTTTAAGAATGAGATTAATTTCTATTTTAGGATAGACTACGCTGACAGTTTGAAAAGTATAAGACATTAGGGGTCACAACCAGCTTAATAAGAGGAAAAGTTTTGTTTGAAGGTTTGATCTCTCAAAAGTCTTAAATATGTATTTATTATGACAATAACATAATTTTTCTAGGCTGGATAGTTTGGGGAAAAAAATCAGAATGTGCAATAATGTGAAATATTCCTGATGACTAAATCTACCAGTAAGTTGGATTTAAAGCGATTATCAGGAGGATGAAAAGAGAGCGAAAATTCAAAAGCGAACATCTCAATGTGCCTCCCTAAACAGCTCCACTTCCTACCCCTGCCTCTGCCTATCTACCAGAAGCCAGTTTTTAGGGGAAGCTTTAAAGTTTCGGAGCGCTCCTCCATGATGCTACGCTGCTCAGAGTGATGTCTGTTTGCTGTTGTGACGCGCAGCCTTGCATTCACTTTGATTGACAGTCTCCGCTACAGGAAGTCGAAGCCTATTGGCTGGGCGATCGCGGCGCGATTTTCTATTTGTATAGGGGTCTATAGGAAGAAGGCGGGACTTATATACTGTACATTGACGTATATGAATGACCACCGGCAGTAGACCATAGTAAAAGACTAGTTAGGCATTTTTTTCGCATTTCAAAAGAATGATACATAAACATAGATTTCTCAGAAACTCCGGATATCAGCTTTAAGTCAAAAGACTGATTAAAACAATCAAAATTTGCTGTCAAAATTGAGGCGGGTGAGAGCGTCTTTATTTAAAAGTTTCTTGAATAACCCTTTATATTTATTTGTGACTTAGGATGTTTGCATGTTACTTTGCACCTGAAGGCATTTTAATGCAAGACATACAGATTTTGTAGTGGCGTTATGGTTGTAGAACACAACATGAATGAGTTCATGGGTGAATCAGGGTTCTCACCAGGACATTGTCACAGCATAGGGGGTGTGGAGTGAGAGCGAGCACTGCTGCCGCAGAAAATTTAGAAATTTAGAAGTCTTTGGGGGCCAAAATTAGTGAAGTAAAGCTAAAGTTGTTTTTTCAAATCTTTGTTACTGCCTTACTTTTAGGGGTGTGTTATGTAAGGGACCTTACGATTAGATTAATCAACGATTATTACGATATTAATGATTATCACAATTTTTTTGCATCTTTTTCTCACTTTGTGGCTATTTCATACTTTTAAACTATTTAATCTATTCATTAAAGTAACCAAACAAATGTATCACTATTATCTTTATTTATATTAAATCACAAAATCCAACAGTAATCATATTACAAAATAAATAAATATGTATAAAAATAACTACAATATTAGCTTGTTCAGCTAATTCAATCTGATCTAACACAAAAGCTTATTCAGTAAAAATAAAGACTTCCAAACAAAACTTAAATGAGCAGCATAAATCCCACAAGAAACTAAACATTTTGCTGTGCACAATCAAATCAGCTTTAATAAAACCTACAATATCAGCTCTCAGAACACTTTTTTGGGGGGTTTTTAAATAAAATGTGGATGGATAATAGAACACAGTGAATTATTAATGGCAGGGACTGTAAGTGCAGAGGGAAATGTGCAGCTGTAAGAAAAGGAGCTGGTGGTCAACATGCTTCCAATTCAGTGTTCTGCTGTGCAGTTACACAGCGGTCTGTGTTTCTAGACGAGTCGGGTGGGTGGTAGACAACGCCAACGACCCCTGGCACCAACTGTCGTGGTCCGGTCCCCGTGTTGGGGAACTGAGGACAGTCCGTGCCTGGGGTGAGGGGGCTCCGTCCCCGCTAGAGAGCAAAGAGGGCTCAGAAAGGTAACCATGTCCACGGCCTTGGGAAGCGGGAAATTAGGAGCAGGGCGGTGCCATCGCCGCCGGGCCCTTCCAGACCACGGTATGTTTGAACCACCGCGCACACGGACTGTCCCCACTCCTCGGAGCTTAAATACGTGTACGCTTTTATGGTTATGCAAGCAGAGGATGCATTGCACACAGGCAGCACCAGGGGCAGCTAAAAGGTTGCAGGGGTCCTTAGGTTAAGACGGAAGCCTCCGAGCCAATCGCCTGTATTAAATAGGTGCTGCTGATGTATGTGTTTCTGGGTTATTCAGATTAAAAATAAAGTTAAAATAACCGGTGCACACCTGGGAGTCCCTTTGGTGCCCATGTGTGCAATAATTACGACGGTACCAATTAAAAAAAGAAAAAACAACAGAAACTTTGCTGAAAACAGAACGTAGGAAGCGCCATTGCTCCGTAGGGGAGAAAATTTACAATGTCGGGGGCCCCTATGCTCAACATTGCGGACCCTGAGTGAATGATCAAAATTGATTAAATGATTTCAGCACTTTTTGCATTCTTAAAAACATTTGTTGCAATTGCAGTTAGGTAAAATGTATATAGTTGGAATTATTAGATATAATCCATGATAGATGATGCTTTTTAGGGGTACACAGGTACATAAATACACAGGTATGATTAACGGGGGAGACATGTAGTGAGAGAAAGAGGTCTGAGGGTGTAATCACTTGTACACAAAGTGAGTCAGACAGAGATCACTGCAGGGGTCCTACCCAAGTGCTCCTCAACATCCACCTGCAACCCCCACAGAACACTTCATATTCAGTCTTAGCACAGGCCATGTGTGTGTTCTCAGGAGGTTGGATGCCTCCTACACACGTTCAAAAAAACTCACACTCCCGGAATCGTGTCTCCTAACAAATGGTGGTGATTTAACACAGCCGGACAGCAGTAAAGGCATAAGCTGCTCCAACCTTGCTGGCCCCTCCTGCTGAGGAACTCAGCAGCTTGGCAGAAGGGCCACCAGGGGAAAGTAGGTCAGCCTGACCTCTATGTGCAGCATCTCAAATGTTCAGAGTGAGTTAAAGGGACAGGCCATGTCAGTGCACAGCTCCTCGCAGCAGGGAAGAGGTAGCATCCTGTGCACATGGTCGGGGAGTCCAAGGGATTCAACTCAACTTGCTGGGATGAGCACGCGTATACCAATAATGACAAAAAATAAAAAAATAAACACTAAATAGTAATGTAGGAAAAGGACTCACATAATGGTGAATAAAACATCACAAGTGAGGGTTCTTGGCTTTCACATGTTACAAATTTGTTTGATTCCTGTTGACAAATCTTACAAAAAAGTAAAAGTAACCAGCAACTATTTGTTGTATTTCCCACAACCAAGGAAAGCCAACAAAGAACTTTCCATCCAAGTTCAAGGGCCTGAAAGGCATTTTTAAAAGTTTTTAAAACAACCTCCAATGGAAGTTAAATTCAGCACTGCTGGATTTTCTGCCTCCGTGATCAAAGTGTTCACTCTGGCACATCGGTGTGTGAAAAAAAAGCAGGGGGTAAACAGTGTCAGGAACTGATGGTTAAACATTAGTGACCTTTACTACAGGAGCTGTTCATAAAAGGGAAATATTCATTGTTAAAATGTCAAAATCAATTTACATCCAACAAGGGGGAAAAAATGATCAAAGTCAAACCTCCACATTCTAAATGCTATGCTTTTATTAATCAAACCTAATAGCCTCATGTGATTTCTTAATTTAATGGCGTAAATGGCTGTGTACCTTTTCCTATCATCTCTCACATGCACGGACAGAAGAAAAAAAAGTGGGATTAGAAAATTGAATGTAGAAAGTGGGAGTTGGAAAAAACTAAACGGGAATGCGCACAGGTGTGCATACGCACAATAACCTGCATGCACACAAAGTTTGAGATCTGTATTTTTAGGGTCTTTGTTATTTTGTTTGGACCCTTTGACAGTGCGTACTTCTCAGCCTCCAGGATCTGAACAGAGGCCATGGAATGTAGCATCCTCGCTGTCTATTTGTAGTGGATGTGGGAAGGCATGTAGGGTGCCGAAAGATTTGCGAGGCACTGCTTGCGTATAAAAAGCATGCATAGACGCACACACAGGTGGAAAGGAGGTGAGTTTTTTTTTCCAGGTGTGATCAGTAGAAATGTAGGAAAGCTTTGAAAACTATATAGATTGCATAAGAACCTCGAGTACAACGATAATAAAAGGTAGTTAATTTAGTTAATTACTTATTAGGACTTCTACCTTCAGAACATGCAATGAATCCCTTTAGGTTTACATTATTTGTGACTGGGGGGAAGGGCTACTTTGTAATAGAGCTAAAATTACTTCATCATACAACAACTACATTGCAATTTTTACCTGTATGATAAATGCAAAATTGTAAATTGCATTAATACTATTTATAGTTCAAATACTAACTCTTCTTTTCTCAGTCATGCTAGTTTTATTAGATTAACATTAACCATTGAACATTTTATCCTGAAGTAGCCACATTTGCTCATGTACAGTATTTTCTGTGGTAGAGAGCGCACCACTGTTAAGGCCACCTTCCAAGAAATTTACATTATTCCTGGAAAAATCCACAAACAAGTCGCTACGTCTCATAGGCTGCACTTCACTGGCTGATGAGGGCGCCCTTGAATTGACTCAGCCAATCAGAACGGGCTGACTGCTACTTAGGTTTGGATTAACAGAGATTCTCGAGTATTCTGATGAGTTTCAACTGATAAGTTTCCGTCTACATATGAACTCACCTCCTCACTCCCGCACGACAGCATATCAGCCCATTCACAGCTTTTTATGGTCAGTTTTTAGTGTAACCAGGCTGCTGCTGCTCTCTCTGCGTTTGTCAGCTCTAATTATGTGAGCTTCTTTATCAGCCTGAGGGTCCAGTCCTTTATGTCATTTATAATTTCTTACTATTACAAACTGGCTGAGATTTCTTATTTTAAACCTTAATGTATCTTTTATTTACCCCCTTCCTGCTCTAAGCAAACACCTTATTTTAGGCATAGAGAATAAAAACAAATGTATTACTTTTGCAGTCAGTCACTCCTATGATATTATGCCCCACTCGGACACTGACCTGGGCATACGAGGCACGTTGCAAATGTGTGCCTGCAACAGGAATGTGCGATGAATTATACTGAACCAGAAAGCATCTCCTTATACCATGTTAACTGTGGATTGCAGCGTGTTGCTTGTTCTCTGTGTAAAGATTGATACGTGTTATTAAAAAGCTATTGTTACCTTTTATTAATTACCCACCTAAGTGTGACACCCCCTGTGTGCACATAGAAGTCAATAAGTGTAGCTGTAGTGTGCTCTACCATAAAATAAAGATAAAGGAAACGCTACCGTGTTCTGAATAGTCATCATTCATCACACCAAATGATGGAATTGTAATACATAAAGCAGCTATCAAAAGACACCCTAAACTAAATCCTAAAAAGTTAACACCAAAGCTGACAAAAACAGCGAAACCAGCCAAAGTAGGACTGACAACATACAGTGCTTTCTCACATTCAACTCTACCAAGAGATTAATTGCCCACACACGTACCAACGAAGTCAAGAACAACTGTTAAACTTCTTAGTCAGAACTCAACATTAACGCTTGCCACTGGCAAGTGAAAGTTACAGTGTGCTAAGCCAGGGGTTCTCAACTGGTCTCACCCTGGGACCCACATTTTACCACGGTCATTAAATCGTGACCCAGTTTTTTTTTTAGAATTCAACCAAGCAAATTTATTTTTTCTATAATCGCTGTTGAAAACACACAGAATCTTTTTAAAAACATAAATTTATATATTTTCCTGTGTAACATGCATTTCACAGCAAAAGTTTCTTTCAAAATAAAAGACAAGTCCAACATGAGAGATATTAAGGAATAATTTATTTTTGATCAACTGTCCGCGACCCACTTTTGGGTCCCGACCCACCAGTTGAGAATCACTGTGCTAAGCTATCATTGGCCAACAACTTGTCCAAAATGGCAAGTCCAAAAATTTTTTTTTTTTTTACTTTATTCATTAAGTTCAGTGATATTTTGTGTACTATGAATAAAATAGACAACAATTCAACACATTTTTTAGAGTTCATTGTTCATAGATATAAACATTTTCATTTCTTATGAAGAAAACTTAGTATTGATTTTTTATTTTTGAAATTGGTGTCACATTTATCTATTTTTAGAATTAGACATTTGTTGATCATATAACATTGGAATACATCCGTGTCAGCTTTGGGTTACCCTCTCATCGCCAGCCAATACATTTTCTCTACATCATAAGCCAAAATGTCAGGAAAACATTAATTATTAGTTATTTTGATTTCTAATGATCAATATACCTTTCCTAGTCATTTTATAATCTTTTTCACATAGGGTCCTTCTGGACATCAGATTATTCAAAACGCACAAAAACTATTTTCTTTTAGGTCAGAAAAACACTAAAAGGGAATACATTCTTAGCTGTTGCAGGCACAGAGTTTGGCTGAGTGTGCCTAAACATATGAACCGAATAAAACTAAAAAGAACTTTATACTTTGGTAGTTTTTTGGTGGTAAAACAAACTACTTCTTCGAGCGATCAAGGAAAAATGACCAGTAACACATACACATGTTATACACTTGCTGAAAACTGAATGTTTAACCATTTTCATTAGTGATATATAGTTGTTTTTTTTTGTTTTTTTTAAACAAAATCTAGTAAATTAGATTGGATGGCCGACATGACAAGTGACCTTCGAAAGTTAAAGTAGAGCCCTGCTAGTAGTACCATGTTGGCATGCTGGCTTTAAAGCCCCCATAGTCTCTGATCTTTCCTCATTATGCTGTTTTAATAAAACATGAAGTGCTTGCTTGCTCGTAGCAAAAAAGTACACTGTCTAGGTGGTATCTGTCATACATTACCTGTTACTCTGAGTAGGAAATTGCATACATCTGCATTTAAAATTCAGCAAACAGCAATTTAACAAAAATGCTAACTCAAATAACATTAGCTCTCTACACACAGGTCCTTTAATACAGCACACTGAGGTATTAACGTAATTAAAACTCAAACAGCCACTTCTACAGGAGAAGATGACACTATGGGGAAATTGTTTTTTTTCCCCTCCTCTCTCTCCTTCACAACAGTGAGCATTTGGCTAAATTAAACTCATTATTCATCGGCAGACTCAAATAATAAGGGTAATACATGCAAAAAAATTAATTCATCTTATAAGGTATTGTATGTGTAAACTGCAAAAGTAGGCTTGTTATCAGCAGAATGTAGAGCACCAACAGCAGAACAAAAACTTTAAGAATGGTTCAGAGTGAAAGAATTCTGTTACTATCAGTTATTTGTTGTTTTTTATATAAAAATAATATCATGCAATGAGGGTAAAAAAAAGGATATTAAAAGTGATCAAAGTTGTCCAGTCGAAAACAGCCACAGGTTTACGTTCAAAGGAAGAGCTGCAGAAGTAGAACTAACATAATACAGTCCTAGAACTACATTCAGATTTAAATAAATGTGCACATATTTAGTTTATTGGTAATACATAAAGCACTCTATCCTGTTCTGCTCTCATCTCGAGGCAGATGGCTACAGTAACCCTTAAATCTATCAGACTTTTCTAGATTAGGAACCCTCTATAATTCATTAAATCTCGAAAAATATTTTGTTCAAGGTTAACCGTTTCCTGGGTATTAACAAAAGACTGACCCAACACAAAACACTGATAGCTCACTGGTGGTTTATAAGAGCTCAGAAAAGCCGGGTCTTTTCAGCAAAGTGAAGAGGTGAGAGACCAAAGGCTCAAAAATAAAAAATACACACAAAAATCCAAATTCATTTCCTCATATTGCCTTTTGTAAGTGTGCGTTTCCCCCACTTTTCCCGGAGGCCTGCTTCAGACAGGACAAAATAATCTAACACTAGTTTACTTGGTGCACATCAGTTTGCAGACTTGGACTGAATGTCATGTTTAAGATTCAAGGGTTTCTCCTTTCAATTGGAAGGCAGTCGCTGCAAATTTGAAAATACATTAAAAGATTCACTGCAAAACTGGATGGCAGGTCACGCTACAAAAAAAAAATCAGGCTTATTTGATTACAGTCTGAAAGTCATATGCCAGTTTAAATATGTCCAATTCGTAAACTCAGGCAACCTCGCTCAAAACCATGAAGCACAAAGTATACATGCTCTGTGCATGTTGTGTTTCTACTCATCTCTCTTAGGACATCTGAAAGATTGAGTTATAGCAAAGACCATTCAGTAATAGGATAGACGAGATCAAATGGTGTGACATAATTCACAAATGTAAATCAGTAAAGATAAAATATATAACATCCAACGATGCTACGATAAGTATTAGGCAAGACAGCTAGGAGCCAAAACTATACAATTACAAAGCAGAAAAGACCAAAGAAAAAATGTACTCAAAGGATAGGACGATATATTGTGTGGTATCATGACATTGACAATAAAATGCTCCAAGATATATTGTTGATGGAATGAGTGGTATCGCAATATTGCAAGGTCAGTTGAAGCATACCTTTCCATCTCTGCTATATCTCTCTAAAGCAAGCCTGCTAATATGCTAATATTCTTGAAAAAGAACGTGTCCATATCTTAAATCTGAGCTGAGTAGACTGTTTCAGTTTGTTTTAAAAACTAAAAAACTATAAATGTATTCTATTAGTCATCATGGTAAAATCATCCAATCAAACATGGCTCAGTTAGGCTTTAGAAAAAATATTTTGTCAGTATGCGTGCTTTGAAAAAAACATTTAAACATTAGGAATGGATTAATGAATGCCAAAAAGCCATGTAACTGTTCTTATCATAAAGAAATTAGCTGTAATTCTGGTGTATAAAAATAAAAAGCATCTCTGAACTGGTGAATAAATTAGGCTGAGTAACTGATTAACCTATTTTAAGTGAGGCAAACCATTTTTATATTTTGCAAAATTAGACAGTATTGAGGTCGTTTGGGGTCATCAGACCCCTCCTTTGGACATTTGATGACTCTCTGGTAGCCTCTACTATCCACTATGCTGTGGTCTGCTGGGGAGTGGGCAGCACTGACAGGTACAGGAAGAGACTATCCTCAATGCTGTACAACAAAACAGTTTAGGGCATTTTACTGTCTGTAAATATGCAAATATATCACCTTGCCTCCACCTGTTAATATTTATTAATCCGTATACTTTATTCTTTTTAGATTATTTTTTTTTATTTCTATTTATGCATAGCTTCTATTATTGTATTGTTTATTTCTTCATTGCACTCATTTTTGGGTGTCTTTCGTGTTATCTGTGCGTTGCCTTTTTTTATTGCACTTTATTTTGAGCTGTCATGTCGGTAAATTTCCCCACTAATGGATGAATAAAGAATTCTCTACTCTAAGCCAAATTAAAAAAATAGTGAAGGGTTTGGCTTTTCAGTTATGATGGGTTATGTCCACGCCACAGACAAATTAGGGTTTTTTTGTTTTTTGTTTTTTAGCCAAAATGAAACAATTCCACGCGGTCGCTGACCGCATCTATGAAAACTGGTCCAAGGAAGGAAAATCATTGAATCAGTGATTGTGGTTCAACAAAAGCTAACCTGATTTAGATGAAAATGTAATGCCTTCTCACGCCATTGATTAGTGTATGTTTTATTTTAGGAGAGGCAGACCCCCTTCATCTCTAGGGCTACACAGGGTGCCTTCACTCCCGATCTCCTCCTCCGCTGCAGAGACTGTACAAGGCCATGAAAGATTGGAGGCAAAGTGACATCCCCCACTTTATCCTCTCCGAAAGCCTTCGCATGCTCTCAGTTCCACATGAGGGATCTGATGAAAGCCGTTTGTCAGTACGCCACTTAATTATCGGCCAGAGGAAGAGCCTCCGATGCTATCCTTTGACGATGGCTCACAGCAGCCTGCTGACTACAGTGCCCACTTACAATAAAGAAATGGTGAAGGGGCAGTGGCAACTGTCCACTTAAGAGTTAGATAAATGAACTACGAGCTTGCGATGCTTTTTTTTCCACTCACTACTTTTGTTGCCTGCTGTTCTTTATTCAGAAAGAAGCAAACTTTCCACTTGCAAATAAAACTTTTTCTGTAAGAGCCAAATGAAAAATCCAATCAGCCCTAATTAGGAAATATCAAGCACGAGGAGGGAAAAAAGTGTCTTTTGACCTTTAATTCCAGAACTAATGTAATCATGATGATTTAGCTACTTAGTATGCATGTTAATGCACCAAATAAAATGATAAAAACAGCTACATGAATATCTGGGTTTCTGTTCCAGTATAGACACATTGTTAAAATTAATATTCAAAGGTAACCTCAACCATAGGGCACATGATTTACAAATAAGACTACAATACTTATGTTAAGTTATGACGATGTTGGAACATATACCAGAAATGTTGACAAATACTATATGAGCTTTGCTTTTACAGCAGAAGTAGGGAACTTTTATCACAGTGGGGCCACAAAAATGTGTTTGATCGGAGGGTCACATGATCAACATTCATGTCAGCATTTAATATGAGTGATCTGAGCATTAATACAGGAAAAACAAAGAGTTTTTAAGGTAATTGTGTGTTTTTCTGTTATTCTGTGTTGTTCGTTGTGAGGCATATTGTGCATTTCTGTAGTCCTTTTGTGTATTTTTTCCTGTAAAATATATATTTTTTGGAGTCATATTGTGTATTTGTGTTGTCATTTTGTGTTTTTTTGGAGTAATTTTGTTGTCATTTTACTTGTTAGTACTGTGGGTTTGCAGTCATTTTTCATGTTTTTTTATGTGTACTTTTGTAATTTTGTATATTTTTCTGAGTAATTTTGTGCATTACTGTTGTTGTTTTGTTCATTTTTGTAATAGTTTTGTTTGTTTTTGGAGTATTTTGTGTGTTTTTCTCTTGTCATTTATTGTATTTTCCAGCAATGTTTTATTTCTTTGTATTTTTTAATGTATTTGTACTTTTGTTTTGTGTATTTTTCTGTTATGTTGTACGTTTTCTTTGGGGGCTGCATGAAATTAGACCGAGGGCCGCATTTGGCCCCCAAGCTGCCAGTTGCCTATCTCCGTTTTACAGGGTCCTTTCATACTCTATATTATACTCTAAAGTCCCAAACATTTACGCTGTTGTAAAATAGGATGATGATCGAGTTCTTTATTTTCTGCTTTACATTACTCTAGCCACACAGCTGAAGCTTACAGTGAAACAGCCTTTGGGTTATGGGTACACTGGCCTGAAGGCCGCTGCACATGCTGAGAGAATAATAAACGCACATATGAACCTGATTTAATTCAGAGGTTTTTATTAGCACAGATCATCATTGGACATGGCAGGCAAGCACTGATGAATCAAAGTAACCCTGGACTTCCAGCAAAAACCAATCAGCATGGCGCAAATCCACAAAGGGGAAGGAAAAGACATCTCCTCACTTCTAATTGCATACAAGAAACTCCAGGATAACAAAAGTCAAAAGAAAACTTTCCTATAATGTGCATTTGATTCAATTTCTTTCCAAAAGGGAATCACAGACCCACCCTAACGTGCATTAGCCAAGTTAATGCAGAGCTGCCAGACTAACTGACCCATTAATAATGCATTGCAGTGGTCAAAGGAGGCCAGACACCTCCGTGCAGCCCTTCATCCCTCTACACGGCCACGTTAATGGACTAATTCAGATACAATTAACTGGTGGGTAAGAGGCTGTGGCCTTGTGGCTGGTAAAGCAAGGGCTAAGAGCCAGGTTTGGATTATAATCACTGTGAGCACACACAAACACACATATACAAATTGAACAAGAAAAATGCCATCACGCAACATTGGTACCAATAAATCCTAAAAGAAAGAAAGAAAGTATGGTTGTGTAAAAACATTATGACTCTTTTACACATTAGTAATGCTTTTATGATTGTGAGAACCTCTTTCATGTCTAATTTGCATGTGATGAATAAAAGCTAAATGCTTCTTCTGCTCTGTGCAGCACTTTCATTTCTTATTTTAAATGTAAGTCCATTTGCAGTGAGCCTCTCTCCATAATGTGCCTGCGGAAATCTGCTCTTTTGAGATGCGACGTTGACAAATGACCAATTAGAGGAGCTATATTCATGCGTCACATCTGAGACCAACATGACCCGTGATTAGAGCTGCTGATGCTGAGTGTGAGATGTGAGAGCAGCGCCTGTCAAAACAGGCGTCTGGAAAGGCAACGTGGCCCACTCTGGCATTGCCATCCATTACTGGTTCCACTTGGCTGCTACAGGTGTGTCACTGACCAACCCACCCTCCTTCCCTCCTCTGCTCTCCCTCAGAGAGCATTGACCTCACTGAGGACGCAGCAGCAGGATAATCAAATATCGTACTAGGATGAGAGACTGCCATCCTGTTCAGCCATCACGTAGCTGGAGGGAGGGAGAAAATCCGGTGCGAATTTTCCTGCACATACTCTGCCACTGTGACACATTAATCAATAGGCTGTGACTGCTCATGCAAATCAGCAGGGTCGTGTAAAAGCACATGGCTGCTCACCTCTCATGCATAGACGAATGACAAACTGCCGACAGACACAGAGGGTGACAAGGGTTTTAAAAAAAAACCCTCGAAGATGATTTAAAACACTGGGCAGACATTCTAACTATAATAACCTACCATTGAGATTCCACTGATATGCTAATCTATATATTTTAAGTTTCCCATTAGGTAAAATTAATGATGACTGGCTGTTGATCCAGTCAAAGGTTGGTGTGCTGTATCCAAAGTTGCAATAGACTTTTCTAAAGGTAGTTCTTCAACCTCGGTTAATTAGTCTTGCAGCCTCTTTTCACTTTCATTTTCAAAAAAGGAAATGTTGTGTGCTGGCAGATAAATTAGCTGCAAGCTTCACAAGAGGCAACCTCTCCTTGGGGAATGCTGACTGCCTTAATTATGAATATTAATAACATTTTGAAACAAAAAAAGAGGAAGAAGAAAATAATCAAGTGTGCAACATAAAAAAGTTATGTATAGAATAGTGATAGCTGTAATTGTACATACATGTCACATTTTTCTTTTTATTTTAAGTTAGTGTTTTTTATTTCATATTCTTTAACTGGGCATATTTAATTGTAAAGCTTTCTGTCTTTCCACTCCTCCTTGCCAGGGCAAAGATTTGTGTGCATACACGAGGCAATGTTAAAAAGCACCATCTGTGATCCTTGTGTAAACACAAAGTAGCTTTATACTCACAATGAGCAATCGTTATGATGCAGGGCCATTATTCAGCCTGACATTACCTTCACACCAGGAAACATGTTCAGGTAAGGGATAATAAAAGGTGCACAGCGGCTATTATTGTTAAAAAAGACGGTTTTTAAACAGAGGCTTTATTACCTTAGCTGAAGCAGTTTGTTCATCAAAGGACTATCAAAACATTTAAAACATAGATTAAACTGTTAACAAGGATTATGTTTAGATAGCTAAGTTTAGTTAAGGCGTCAATGTCTTACAATACATTCCTGTGCTCTTTCACCAACAAGGGGAGCTTTTCCAGACATCTTACTATTTAAAAAAAAAAGAATGAGAGAAACACCAGCATTTAGCAATTCTAATTAGTATTAATGAGTATAGAAGATGTATAAAACTGGAGTTAGAGAAATGCAAGACTAAGAATCAGGGCTTTACACAAACTTTTCCAGTGGTGGCACTGGTGCGACTAACTTTCTCAGTTGGACACACCAGCACAGAATTTGGTCGCACCTTTTTTGTTTTTGTTTTTTTTTTTGCCGGGGGGCGGTACAGCGTAGCCATGCATGCTGATGAATAGTTGAATTAACTGTTGAAGGAAAGATTGACAAGGACTCGAGATATATTTGCTAAATGTTTTAATGTTTTAGTGTCAATTTTAAGTTTTTCAACAACAAGCAGATATAATGCGGTTCACCTTTCGAGGCCTCTGTGTTTCACAGATTTTTTTTACAGTGCAATTTTGCATGCAATTTTTTTTTTTACAGCGCATGAACGCACATTGTGTTCTGCGTCCTGATTGGCTAATGCTGCGCTCACCCACCAGCGACACATCCAACACGGTGAGTTTAACTGCCTGCTGAAGCAAGGAGCTGCGCTCCTTTTTCTCCTCTCACAAACATAAACCACCAGTGAAAAAGGCCGGTGTGATTAGCGGCTAATGCTATCCTAGCTCAGCGCCGACTTTCAAAGATGAAAACTACAGAGAGAACTTTTACCTGCTACTACCACCTCCTCCTTCCTAGTCCGGTCCCCGTCATAAAGGCCATGTCATACAGCTCCAGGTGGTCACACAGCTTCTACTCCATGGTTGAATGGGTGAACAGACCGGTGTCCATGTTGACGGCCTGATGTCATCGTCAACAAAGACATCAATGTCTGATCACTAGCAGTGTGACTCTGAAGTGCTGTATGTTTGAAAATGGGTATATGTTTTAAAATCTACGAAGGTTTGAACTTTGAGAGTGTTTAAACAAGAGAGAGATGTGAGAAAATGTTAATACCTGTCTGAGAAAAGTGTATAAAGTGTGCGGTGAGGGGTTTTACAGCCTTAACATGTATAATAATTGTAAAAAATAAAGCTGACTAACTTCGCGAATTTCGCTTATTGCTGGTTATTTTTAGAATGTAACCCCCGCGATAAACGAGGGACTACTGCATTTGAATATCTTAACAGTAGCATAACCAACTAAGCATCTGCAATGCTTCACCCCATGGAATTCAATTCAGAGCGGCCAGCTCTTATAGTGGGGTCTCCTAACCCTCTTCCTCTGGTCAGGGGTCTGCAACCTTTACTCTCAAAGGAACCATTTAGCCTCATCTCACCTGGATTAAAGTCCTCTTGGAGCCAAAATACAGTGTATTGCATTCTATACAGTTAAAATTATGTTGAACAATGTTCAATTTAATTTGATTTGATTTATATTGATCATGTAAATGGCAACTTAAAAACAGTTTAAAATAAAATTAAATAAATTTACATCAAGAAATAAAACAGTATCTTGCATCTTCAAATTCTTACACATCTCAGTTTACATGAATACAATGTTATATAAAGAGTTTTTTTTTAGTTAATGTATTTGAAAGGCTACAAAAAGTAACATGAATTTGATAATGCAAGATCATGTGGTCAACACATGCTAATTGCTCATTTCTTGCCACACATAAAGCATACATATTTAACTGGCACATTGGCTGTTAAATGAATCTGTTCCCACACAATAAAAATCTCTATTTTCTTCCAGAATAGTGTTTTAGTTGGTTTAATTATCTTACCAGGGATTTAAAACTTATTGATCAGGTTAGCCACAGGTACAGGGAAAGTTGATGGTCGGTAGATGTTGCAGGAGGTGAAGTAGGAAGGTGGCCAAGTCATTGCACAATGTGATTTTTTTTTTCGGTTAACAAATTGTAAAATCTTGATTTTTATTTGTCATTAATCATTAATAGCTTCTGTTAAAAAAACTGTTTCTTTCAATAGTTTTTTTTTTTTTTTAAAGCTATTGCAAAATAGTCAAAGAGCCACATTAGGCTCCAGAGTCACAGGTTGCAGACCCCTTCCCTGGGACAACCACAGCTGAACATTTGGCCTGGCATCATAGTCCATCAGTTGAGGCCCCTCAATGCTGATTCAGATGAGGTCCTCCTCTTGGTGTGGAATTGTGTATGTGCTGCGCGTGTACACTCTCTCACTCCGCTTGGTGCGCTTTTGGATTTTCACTCGCACAAATGCGACCAGATGAAATTTTCACTCGCACACACTGAAAAAATTGTCGCATATTCGACCAATTTGGTCGCAGTTTCAAAACCTGCAGAATAAATTTTAATTATTTGATGATATTCTGATATTAAACTGTTGTCAGCACATTAGACAGAGGCTGTGGCCAGACAGGATGTACCACAAAAAAAGAAACTTATTAAGAGGAGGCGAAGCACCACCAATCCAGAAACCCTAAAAAAGGATGTTATCAATTATAGGCCTGCATTCAAAAGCATCTCTATGACTTTCCCAATTAGGTTAGCAGCATTGTGCACATGGAGACTTCCTCACAAAAGGGGAAAGTAAAAACTATTGGGAGAGCATAGAGCTGGGCGATACATCAATATTCAAGATATATCGAGTTTTCTATTTTGGTGATATAGAAAATTACAATATGGTCTGTACCGATATTAGAGCTGCACGATTATGGCCAAAATGCTTAATCACAATTATTATTCACAAGTATTCATCATGTTAGGTCAGTGGGTGGCAGGGGCTGTGTTCATGTGGCTGGTGGCAGAGGGAATGAAGATGTTTTTGTGTCTGGAGGGTCGCGTCCTGATGAACCAAAACCTTAAGCCTTAAACATGTGTTCGCCCCCTGGTGGTTGGCTGACTCGTGGGGTTTAGAAAGTGCCTGGTTTAATTTGCAGCATATTCTTTATAGCTTATTTTGTAACAAAATACTTGTTGTAGAGTCAATGTATCAGATCAGCATGAAAAGCACAGTTAGAGGGATTTATGAGTGCCTAACAAGTCACACTACAGATCCCACTCCTATACGCTGTGAGGTATTTTGCGTCAGCAAATCTAACCCAGAATCTTCTTTCCGATCAGACTTAATTAAAATTATCGAGATGTATATCGTATATAACCATTTTGAGAAAAAATGTCGAGATATGAGTTTTGGTTCATATCACCCAGCCCTAGGAGAGCACTCCCTCAGCAATAGTTTTTTGAATTTGCCAAAAATGAGCAAAAGTGGAGGAGAATGAAACCGTTTTCATAACAAAAACCTGAGGCTCTAAATATGAATGTCTCCCAAATTTGCCTTGAGTTACCGTAAGCGCGAGAATGGTTTTTAATAAGACAAAAGGGACAAGGGCAAGATCCTGCTTTTGTTTCATGTATCAAGTCCGACAGATCTCATTATCACAAAGGAAGGAGTTGACTGGATCAATCGATGACAGCGGCAAACAGTTTTTACAAGCTTTACAGAGGGGCTATTGCTGCTCAGGGTTAATGACTGACAACATGGTACATATATAGTTGATGAACTGTGAGAGTGTTAGCTGTGACTGGTAAAAATGAAAATCTAGAGCGTCAAATGAAAGCGAAGTCAACAGCTTTACACGGGCCCGTGGGCCACAAGAGGAAGACAGAGCTGCCTCGGGCCTTTTATGTTCTGCACTGCAGTCAGCACTTCACTCAGCCCAGTGTGGGGACAGCAGCTCCTGCCAACATGTGCAAATGCCAAGTCGTGCCAGCTTGCTCTTCCCACCCACTCTGAAAGGCCAGAGAGTGAGCGGTGGGGTGCCAGTAGGCGAGTGCAAGGTGAGGCTGGTGGGCGGGTGGCTAGGCTGGAGCTTCCTGACTCTGGAACCCGCATCACAGCAAGATCAAACTGGCTGCTGAGTGAATCACTACCCCTCCCACACCATGAAAACGTCAGCGCTGAGCCACTTCTGCTGTCTCCACAATTAACAGGGAGTTGGGGATAAGACAAAAGTGCTAAAAATACCAGTGTATATGCTCATCACTCATTAGACTGAAGCTCATCCAAGGTTAATGTGGGACGAGGCGAATCTGTGAAAAGTGAAGGGTATTTTGAGAATCATGGGGTAAGCAAAAAGTGAATGTCAACTTTAATGTGTTTTGGAGCTGAAATACCAGGGTTCTTAAAATGTTAATGTTTGTTTTGTGGTGTAATGATGATATAGGCTAAGAAAGCAGATGAAAGTATCAGTGAGTCGGGTATCGAAGCAATTTTACACTTCAGGCTTCAGGCCCTGCAATCCTGTGCTTGAGTTCAGAGATAGGAGCCACTGACGCTTCTACCTGACCAATTCTATTTACATTTGCAAAGAGAGCAGGGATTTTCTAAGCTGTGACTATAGTCCAAGTTAGTCAGAAGCAACAACATTATCTCCAGAGTAAATAATGTCCTGGAGGACAAATGGCTACCCAAATTGCTTTTTTTTTTTCACGAAAAAGCAACGTGCTGCAGGCTACTATTATTAAGCTTCTGATCTAATGGAAGGTTGAACCTTTGATCTGTTTAGGGTACTGTGTATTTGCATTTTATAATGAGATCAAAGCTAAGTCCATGGCTCTGGCAGAAGGTAGCTCTGTGCCACATCGATGCAATCACAACTGGTTACAGACCTAAGCTACATTTCCCCATTTACAAGATCATGTAAGAGCTGTAGACGTAAATGCAGATGAGACTTTGTGCTAGGGATGTCCCGATACAACTCTTTAACTTCCGATACAATACCGATATTACAGCCTTGCATATCGGCCGATAAAGATTTTGATCTGGTACGATATCAGCAAGAATCATGCATACTTTTATTACTTATTTTGTAGTGTGGAAAGTTAGAAAAGGCTTGACCAAGTGATGTTGCTCAGAGAACAATAGTAAGCAACAGTAGGTTACTTTGTAGTGTGAACCACAGTCACCTATGGATAGAAGTGCTGGAAAGGAAAATTTTTATCAGAGAGCTTATATTGGTGATTTTAGATGCGGTCCGAAAAAATCTGATATTCGTTTTCTGGCTGATATCGGACCGATATTGAATATCAATATCGAATCGGGACACCTCTACTTTGTGCAATCACCAGCCGTCCGGTTTTCCCCCCATTCAATGTTTGTTTCCTGAACACAGGTGTGCAGAGAAAGGAAAACAAATTCATGCCAGTAAAAACAATATTTTCAACAGTTAAAAGTTCATCAAGACCAAACAATTACAGCATTTTTGAACTGGTTGAGAATTGCTTCTGCATTTTTCACTAGATAAAGTTCCCCAAAGAAAATTCAGAAGGGAATTAACACATTTTGTCTGATGTCAGCACGTAGACAGCCACAGAGGGTTTGACAGGAAAGTCAAGGTTGACATTCTAAAAAAAAAAAAAAAAAAAGTAAAGGACAGTGAAAAAAATCACCAGAGATGGAAACAGGCACACCTGTACTTGTCTTCTTCTAATACGCTTTCAATGGCTAAGGTGTGGGTTACGTGTGACTTCAAAAATTAAACCACTTAGAAAATTGTTTGGGCTAAAATTTAGGACTGCTCAAGATTATTTGTCAATTATTTGTGTTAAAATATATTATTTAAGCCATAATAAAATCCTTCAAATACTAAAGTCAAGCACAGTATGTTCATCATCTAACCCCAAGTGTTCCCATATAAGAAAATCTGACTTGCCTTGTGTGTTAACCAAGTGTTTTTCTTGGGTTTCTCCTGCCATGTTTCCAGATCGCTAGCGACAACTTTCCTCATGTTAGGTTAGCTTTAGCTTTGAGAGGGGCGGGGCGGAGGAGCTTGCATGCGCGTGGATCGTTAAACAACTCAAAGTTAATAATGATAATTGCTTTTCTCGTGTGTTCCAAGCTCTATTCTTTGTAGGTATCGTGGAAGTTCGATTTATTTAGTAAAATAAACATATGTATAATATTTGTTTTTCTTCAATAGTTATTTTTGTAATCACTGAGTGCAATAATCAAAATCTTAATCGAATTTCAATTAATTGCATAGCCTTACTGGAATGTACGTTAATACCAAAAGACTGTTATGGAAGAAAGGGTCGACTAAAGGTATGACAAGAAAAATTCTTAAAGCACATTAATTTGCGATGTAAAGAGTTATCCGGGGTGGGTGGTGATGTCATGACAGTATTCCAAGCCACATCTCTGCAATCCGAAGGGAGACTATTTCACTTTTAATCTCAGAGACAACATTTGGGCAGCTATACATTGCCTGTAATGATCTGGAATTGAAAGAACTGCACAACAGATGTGTTTTGTAAGATTGGGCCTAATGCCTTATAGAAAAAAAAAGAAGCTCTCATCAGAAGTAGTCTGTTCTTCTTGGAAATATAAATTTAGGGATCCTGGTATGTGAAATATCTTTAAGCAATCTGGCAGAGCTTCAAAAACATTTGCTTTACATGCAGGGAACAGAAGGACACAGTAGCTACAACGGCAAGCTGAATCATGCACAAGACTGCTTGAACAAGGCTGTAATCCATGAATCCAAAGCATCTCTGAAAGCTAAATAAGATGTTAAAGAAACACACCGACTAATTGACAACTCATAGATTCCTCCCTGCCATTCTGAACCCTCAAATGCAGCATTCACAAATGTTGACCTCGATGAGTTATTTTTTTTACTGAATGTATTTCTTTTTAAAAGCTTTTGCTTTACTATTAAGCAGCTGCTGGTACGCTAAAACGGCACCAAAAAAAAACCTCAACATTTTGATAAAAAGCCCACGCAGAGCGTTGTACAACGCTTTTTATTAAATGATTATTTTTCAAAACAGGCAAAATTGCTATCTATTATTATTATTATCATTATGTGGCAGTACTTTATGAAAGAACTATCACATAATGTAATTAATCAGCCACACACACAAAATTAACTTTTAAACCACTCGTACATTTACTCACTCAAAATGTTCTCTCCTATTAAAAGGTCGACAAGTGTCTCTATTGTGGTAATAATAAAGTCAACAAAAAAGGAGGAGGGGGCAATATTGTACCAGTTTAAAGACAAAGGTTAGGCATTATATCTAACAATTGATTGTGCACGCCATACAGAACAGAGGTGACATATTTTGGATTAGATTTGATGTAACATAGCTGGATTTCCCATAGACCGACCCTCCTGCTGACATCCAAATCAAGGACAATGAAAGAAAAAGCCCAAACAAAGGCTTCAAAATAAGACACTTCATTTCCTCACTAATGGCCTAACCACAAACACCAGAATCAATTCATTTATAACAACACATGCTCTTTTTATATCCACCTAAACTGCGCACACACACATAAACACACACTTTAGCATGCAGCCCATACACACGGCAGATCTCGTCGCCCTAGGAAATGGGCTTCATATATCTTGTCTGACTGCAATAAAGTACTGTCTAAGATTCTATTTCCAATAAACGCCAACTGATTGGAAAACTCATTCTAATATCAATTTCCATCTGGGCCCTTTAAAAGGCAATCAGCATAGCTTCATCTCAGTATATCATGTGCTCCTTGAGATGATGACACAGCACTGGCTCTCCTGCATAATGGCCTTCTCCTATCAAGGCATCTGCAATGAATAATACCACCCATGAATGGGCTATTTAGTCTGTGTTTGCACAGATAGTGGCCACTTCGCTGAATATTAATCCTGGGTTTTACATTTCATACGGTTCTCTCAGAGCTGCACCATTTCTCACTCGAAGGAGGAAGGCACTTAGTGTGATTTGGCATACTCATAGTTTTCCCTTTAAGCTTGTTCAGAAGTGACAATGGTGATTACCAATGGCATTTCTCTTTGTTTAAGATGCCAAGTGCACAGAAAGCCATGATTCTGAACAGAGCATTTTGTTTTCCATCATGTCTAGTAAAAATCCCCAGCAATCAAATCTCGGTTATCAAATCGTTCAATATTTATACACATCGGTTCAAAAGCAAGAGTTACAGTTGTTTGCAACCACTGCTGTATAATACACAACGGATTGCAGTAGCAACCAGCATCGTTGTGTTCAGCAGATGACAGCTATTACAGTACCAGTAGTACATTTATCAACAAATCATGTTTTAGTTTTTCTTAATTTTACTTTCTATATCATCACTGAAAGCAACAAAAAGCAAGGCGACCAAAATATGATTTGACTGAATAAATCTATGATTAAGAAAAAGAAAGCTTAGCTTTTAAGATTTGATTTAATCAAAACTATTTTTTTCCAGTTAGACTAATTTTAAGGTGGGGTAAGCTAGTGCTAAGGGGCAGGACAGGATGTTAAATAAGCCAATCGGAGGTAATCTGTGTAGAAAGTTAAGACTTAGTTAAACCAGTTCAACAGTATAGTAATTTTATTTGACTAAATCATCTACAGATTTAGCCAGCCAAAATATTTTTGCGTTTAGTCTACTGAAATTGAACTATACCGACCTCTGCATATCTCTACCCTAATATGAACTATAATTTAACCTGGTTTGACTCCTTCCCTGCTTGGTCACCACACCTTTCCTTTAACAGCTGTTTGTCAATATCAAGTAGAAATATTTCTCAACTGAGTTGAATCGGGCTCCAATGAACAAAGTACACGTTTAAAAGCAATTTTTTTATGTCGGAAGTAATCTGCTCTGTTTTGCTCCTTCTAAGCTTGCTGCTCTCGCACTACGTCCCAGAAAGTAAGTTTCAAACGATTTTATTCCATTACATTTTTAATTGAAACACACCTCCAGATGGCTTTTATATTGAAACCAATAATCAATTATTATCTTCTAAGTTATGGATGATGGCTATAATATGGACTTTTTAAATGAAGCTCATAAAATGTTAATGTTAATTAATAGGAAAGTGGATTTGTCCAGTTCAAATTGCTTCTCATGACATTTTTGTTAGTTTAGGAACAGTTTTGGCATGTATTTTACCTAAAAAATGTGTATGAAAGAATAGAATTACAGAAAAGAAATTTGAGTCTCGTATCCAATTCCTGCAATTGTATCTACCTTAGTAATGGGATGATATCCTCCAATATAACAGGCAACAACAACAAGATTAAAAAAAAAATTTGAAAACTGAAAAAAAAATAAAAAAAATGTGAGTTTAAAAGAAGTGGCTTGTCAATATTTGCTTGACAGTCAAAGAGAAAATAACAAATCATAAAAGTTTGGTACAAACATAAATGTCATGTCACTTGTCCAGCTCAGCTCCAACCGGCATCATTTCCATCACAAACGAATGAAGCATAAAGCCTTTCTTGCTCCTTACCTTCCAGCCACTGCCTGCTTCCCTGTAGTAAGGAAAGTTATCACAGATCCACTGGTAGATTTCGCTCAGGGTCATCTTCTTCTTTGGCGAGCTGTTGATAGCAAACGTGATAAGGCTGGCATAGCTGTAGGGCGGCTTGCCGTCCTTGTGCTGCTGCACCTCCTCCTGGTCTAACGTTGTGTTAGGATCCAGCATTGCGCTCTTCTTGCCCATGCTGGGTCCATGAGTGTTCTGGGCATCAGCCTTGCGGATCGCCGCCTGCATGGTCAGCTGGGGAAGCCAGTCCATGGAGGTCAGGCTACTCTCCAGCTCCGACGTCATTGCGACGACAAGCTGGGCAGGAGGGGAAAAGGGGGACGCTGGGGCTCGCTGCTGGCACTTGGTGGCTCACCAGAAGTAGTCCAGGTGTAGAAAAAGAAGCAAAAACCAAGTGTGGTTGACAACGGGCTGCCCTCAGCTCAGGACATCAGCTTAGCATTTTTCGTTGTTCAACCCTAAGAAAGGAGAATAGAGACATGCTTGTGTAAGTCAACTGGGTATAGAATATGCCAAGTAACACCACAAGCGCTACAGAACAGGTGTAGGGATTAGATAAAAACCAAATGCATGGATTTTACTCAACATCAAACACTAGGCACCTCTGTAAACATGCATATGTTTGCAGCGCAGGAAATCCTTAGCCCGCCACTTTCTCTACCACTTGCTGCTCTCAAAGCTGACTCATAGCTGGGACTCCGTCTGTAGAGAGAGTAAATGCCAGGCCAAACAGTAGAAGAGGTAAGAAGGCATTGAGACTCTTGTTGATAACCAACTCTTTCTTTCTTTCCTTCTGTTATACTTTCACCCAAAAGACATCACATATTATTGGTTAACTTAACTTAGTGAGAGAACAACAATGCGTGGGCCTCTGCTGTTATACCTTTCAACAGGAACAATAATAAACTTTGAAATTGAGAAATTAAGCAGACTTTTGTCAAATCAATACAAATTCTTTCAAATGATCACATGCAGTGGTAATGGACAATTGATATTCACTATGACTGTAGGATTCGTGAGTAGATGATGAAAGCATTAAATCAGGTTACCTTGGTTAATGAACACGTTTTTCTTAATCGTGTAAAATGTTTATTTTTGCATCACTTGAAAACAGTTATGAAGTTAGTAACTTTTGAATCACATTTTTCTTCGAGGCCCAGTACCAAATGGTCCATGGACTGATACCAGTCGGAAACGCAGTGGTTGGGGAACACTCTGCTAACCTTTGCCAAATGTGACACTGTTTAGCAGCTGAATAGACATAGCTCGAGTTCATAGATTCCAGTTGTGCTGAGCCGTATGCAATAACCTGCCATACGCTGACAATGACAGGAGCATAATCCTGTTTTAGATAAGACCACTACGTCAAGGACTCATCCCTCACCCACATACGCCCTCTGAGCCTAAACCATCCATTATCAGTTTTACAGGTTGCTCGCTTAACTTTCATGGACCACAAAAAAACAAGAGCAACCAAAAGCTGCTATAATAGATATTGGTATTCAATATCCCATTGACCAAGATACAAACTCATTAGGTAGATAAAGAATGTCACCTCACATTTTTGATATCCTTATGTTATGACATGTTAGTGCATGTGGAATGAAATATAAAAATATGTTAAACAAAAATTTTGCCCAAAAACCTAAATGACCTTATTTAATTAAAATGGAAATTTCAAGTATCTCTAGTACAGCAGAGCAGGTATGGGTTGTTATTAGGTTATTAAAGTCGCTAATATTTACCTACATTTAGTATAAATGACTAGTTAGTACGTGATAACTTCTCATTTGGTAAGCACACAAAACTGTACTTTGAAGCAGACACAAAAAGTCAGTCACAGTGTTCTTCTGTTAAAAAAAAGCACAGAAATTGCACCTCATGTCCTGTTAGAGCTAGAGCATTTAAATTAGCACCGGCATCCTGACGAGACAGCTGCCTCTCATTAATGCTAACTGCAGTAACAAATACCGGTAGTTGTAATACAAATGCCTAATTGAGGAAGCAAAATCTGATTTAGATTTATGAGCATCCAGATAACTTCACTACACTCTACAATTGATGTGCAGAATTTGGCACATTTTTACAACACATTACCATGTGTTTCAGTAGAAGACTTTAAGCTGGGTTTGGAGATTCTAGAACAAGTTGCAGAAGCAAGCAAGCTTTCTCAAATGACTCAGCTTTTAGTGAGTTTTTGCTTACTTGGATTAATAAATGTCTTAGGTCTAGACAGCTCAGCACATATTTGTTTTGTCACCAAGTAAGGAATCTTGACAATTTTCCTTTCGAGGTCATAACACTACAGCTAATGTGTAAATGGAAATCAAACAATGTATGATGTTCTTTTAATAAAGAAGGAAGAGTTTGAAAATTTCCCAAAACGCTCACATATTAACTATGTAATTTGGTAGTAGCTGTCCCACAAAAGGTTGCTTTTGTACACCATTAATACATACTATCAATCAATTTCAGAAACACTGAAAGGAAAAATCAGGTTTAACAAATTTTGGCCAAATGTAAATGAAACCAGCAGCGAAAAAGACGCAACAAGATATCAACCATCCTTGGGGAAAAATATGCAATGGGTACATAATGCAACATATGCATTAGGATTGTTCAAAGGATGGGGGTCTTCATAAAAGCACTGACAGCTTAAATGTCTCTGCAAACCTTTGCAGTCATGAGTAGACTGATAAATTGGTGTGGACTGACTACTGACAGGTGAGTCAGACTAATGGTGAAGAGCTTCTCATTACAGAAAAGAATAGTCACACAGGAGGATTCTCCACCCTGAGAGTAAAAGAGAGGTGACTCAAAGCCTGCTAATGACTAATCTCCATCTGTGCAAGGATGCCTACAAAAACATAATACAAGTTTTGTTTCAAATATTAATCCACATACTGTTACCTACCTGGATTTCTACACTATCAATCAAAAGTTTCATCAGCCTCAGGGGGACTTGCAAGCTATTTCATACTACCATCCATATATATAAAACCACAGCGTGAACTCAATAAATGTAAAGATGAGCTCAGTTGAATGTGGACTACCATTAAACATACAGTATGTCTTCCTCATAACCAGGTAAAGGCTCATCAGACTAAAAAACAATGCAAGTCTTGGGGTATTTTCACTCACACCACACACAGACACAATGCTCTTAACCTAGCCAGTCATGGTCTACGACCTTAAAGTTGGGTGTAGGCCTGGGCCGATAATCGATAAATCAATTAACCGGACAGTAAATAAAAAGGAACTTGGTAAGTTTGCCAGCCTCGATATATCGCCATATGCATGCGTATTTGGCAGCACGGCTGTTGGCTGCAGAGGCTTGTGTTAGCAACGGATATTAAACAGCAGATAACTCAAGTTAGTTCTAATAATTTCTCAGTGAACCTGCAGCGTAATTACTCTAAAATAGTATACCACCGCCAGGCAATCTTAGATTTAGGTCAATCAAATAGTTATAGTGCGGTAGATGCGGCTACTCTGGACCTACTACGTAGCTTTGGACTGCTACACCGGCTACACCCAGCCTGTGAAGGAGCGGAGCCTCATACCAGTGGTGTCCACCAGCGGAGGAGACGTAAGCAGTGTGATCGGAAGCAGAAGCGGGGATGCTGAGTGGGGCTAGCAACCAAGCTAAGTTTAAGTGTTTTGTTGTCTCATCTTTTGCCTCCAAACAGGCTGGATGACAAGGGGGTTCACTCTAAGTACCTGAGCATGTTTGTTACATAGCGGAATGAACGGAGTAAACTAGAAACAAATTCGTCCATTCTGTATGATTTAAAGGGGACATATTATGCTAAATCCACTATTTTAGCCCTTAAATGCATTTTGATGTATATTTAGATTGTTTAGAAGCACAGAAAAGTTCAAATTAATCTCTTCAGGTGCTCCGTTGATATCTTTGTATTCTGTTTTGGTCATTTTTCAATCTTTTTCGATTTTTCGATTCTCTACTAAGTTTTTTGAACAATAACGTCAGTGGAACTGCCAAATTAGGACATCGACTCCAGGTCCAACACTTCGAGCAATCCGCCATTTTTATTTCTCGCTTTTATTTTGTAGTCCAAGCACCAGGATGCAGAAGTTACGAGAGGAGAAATCAAAATGTTTGGTTGTTGGATGTAGTAACCCACACGCTTCATTACGTCTCCCAGCATCAGAACCTTTTCAAAGTGCCTGTTTGAGTTTTATTTTTGACGGAAATATACCCACATCTGTGGGTAAGGTCATTTCTGTGAGCGCGCAGCACTTCAAGGATGACTGCTTCAGCAACCTCCGCCAGTATACAGTAAAGAAGGATTTGCCGAAAGACTTTGTCTGATTGAGGGTTCAATTCCTTCTATCTTTGGAGACGACGAACAGAGCACTTCAGTAAGCTGTAAATAACGCTTAAAAGTGTGATGATAAGACGTCCCTGTCATTGTTTTGTTAGCATTACCAGTTGCACCGTCTTCATATGTTAGCGCTGTGTGCTCGTTTTAGATCCTTGATGATATGGCCTATGTGATTTATTTAAGTCTAAAGTTTTCATTAGTCATTTCATTTTGCTGTTTTTGTCTCCGAAAAGACTGTATTAAAATGCATTTCTAGCTTGGCGCTAGCGTTAGCTCGGTGCTTGTGTTAGCTCGGTGCTTGTGTTAGCTCACTTGTTAGGGTTCTGCAGGTTCATCATCTTCATTTTCATCTCGCTCTGCCGGGTCAGACTCTGGCTCAAACATGCAAAGCTGGATGGACAAGTATTCCGTTGTTGACATTGTGTAAATAACGTGTGAATAAACTTTTTCTGCGCCGCTACATAGCCATAAATCTTCTATCAAACTACAAAAATGGCCGAGCAGGGTGGAGTTGAACCTGGAGAGGGGGCGGGGTATGAAGTGTCTCATTTGCATTTAAAGAGACCGCACCAAAACGAGTTGCTCTTAGAAGCACATCAGAAAAGGGGTCTGGGGAGCTATAATAATGAGGAATTCAGACCCAAGCAGTGCAGTTCCGCTTTATATAAACCACAACTGTATGGTTTATATCTAAAAAGGAAGGATTTAAAACCATGATATGTCCCCTTTAAGACTGAATAAAAACAGGACAGAATGAAACAGAGGGAGGCGGTGCTGCATTTCTTTTACAAAAGTTTTAACTTGATTGGAAGTGTTACCTGTTGAGGAATGTACAACTATATACCTTTGTGCCTCAATGTTTAATAGTTATTGCAAGTACAATTTTGTTTTTTGAGAGAGACTTTGCATTTGAGGTGGTTTAACAGAGACAGGATCTATTTTATTGTTTTTGTTAGCGATATTTCTTAAAAGTGCAATTTTTTTCAAACAGAGACAGAGTCCATTTTATTTTAATTGTTTGTTTTATTTGTTTAAAATATTGAAAATACAATGTTGATTGTATTTGAAAGGGTATACTTGCATTATTATGGGCAATAATTTGTGGAACAATATATAATATATAATCTGTTATTGATCCAGGCCGGGTGTTTCTGATTTTATAGATGGTGAATTACATCAAAGAATTAGTATGTGACTTTTAATCAAGGTTCTTTATTCAGTACAGCTCGATATTCAGGACAGCCAAAAAAGATGACATTAATGGGCTCATTACTTCACAAGGACATAAAGCGGTAATGAAGGAAAATTGAAAAAACTATTAAAGAAGACAAAGAAAAGTCCATCAAAATATTCAACAGACTGCTCAGTAGACCTGGAGGTTAACTGTGGTGCCTTTTAGCTGAAAGTCTCTAGGTCACAATTTTTCTTGTTATTGCTAAATTAAACATGCACTCGAAATAGTGCTTCCACAAACTATGTTGCCTTTTGTGTGTTGCCAGTCTACATCTCAAAGACTAACCGTATATAGATTGTAATTCAATAAAAGTTTCCTGCATAGTATCCTTCACCTTCACCGTTATTAGCTGGCACGGATGTACAAAGTTAGCATATTTGACACTAATCTGTCAATGCTAGCTTCCATAGAGGATAGCTACCAACTGTATGAAGACTTTACTGGAAAGAGTTTGTTCAGGGCCCCAAACTTGATGCTGCAATCTGGACTATTTTCATTCGCCAGGACAAGCCTGTCCTGAGAAAGTCAGCTGCTGTCACTAAGGCTGATTGATGAATTGCATCTGCGATAATATCACAATATGATAAAAAAAAAGATTTTTTGATTGAATGCTGCAATTTTATTGGTCACATGACTTGCAAGTCGCTATGCTTTAACCTGTTGCGCAATCACCTCATGCTTGATAGTAGCCGACATTGCAGTAAAAAAAACCTACTAAAAATGAACAGTGGTAGGACTGGTTCCCCAGAGGCCAAGGAAGGTGCTTCATGGGGCTGCTGGAATGACGCTCATGGCTCAGAGCCTAAGGCCAAACTAATGGGAGAAACTGCATTGAGGAAAAAGACCGTCCTTGCTTCAACGCTGTTTCATGAAGTCCAAATCCCACAGGGAAATGGGCCAGCAGGACAGTGAGAAGACGAACAAGCCCCAGTTTGATGTTTCTACGTCAAGCACAATTCACTGTCTGCACAGTGACGGATCGGAGAGTGGGCAAAATAATTGACAGAAGGCAGGGAACATGAATATAAAAGCCAGAAGTGAGGAAGCAGTAGGGCACAATTTGCTGGCATCACAACAGGCAGGGATAACAGAGTAGCAACACTCAGCATCCTTGGGGTGTGTAAGTTCAGCTTCTATGATTTCAAGCCAGCGGGAGCAGACAGTGATGCCACACACAATGAGAAGCTTTGATCCTGCAGGAGGAAAACGGGCTACTGTCATTGCCACAAAGGACAACTTCTTACTCCCTCTTGAGTTTAATTTCTTTTTAGAATGAAGCACCAACAATATTTCATGGGCTGAGTAAGAAAATGGATGGTCAAAATCATTCTTTATTCAAAGCTTATTTCTTTATCCTTTGGGGATTAATGGCAGATTAGGTTCTGAAGGACAACTGAAATAGTTGTTTAAAACATCTTCAAGTGCCAAGTTCTTGACAAAAGTGATCAGATGGAGCACGAACAGCAAATCAGTGATTGTGCTCAATGTCTCAACTCCTAAGACTGAAGTAGCTCAATCAAACAGTTATTGTTAATGTGCCAAAACCACTTATTCAAAAATCCGAGATGAGGCAACAAACTGAGTAACAACCACATTATTACACCACACAACCTTTTAGATCATGGAATTTCACTTTGGAAAAAGGGCCAATTTATGAAGGAGAGGTAAGTGCGGGGCCAATGAGTAACTGATGGCGTTACTACATACCTCTGTTGCAATGGCTTAAACTCTCCTGGGGCTTCTGATTTTCACTGATCGCTGAAAGTGGACAAAAATTACAGAATTTACTTCCTGAAACAGAAATGGCGATGTTTCTTATTAAAAATATTATTTTTCAATATTCTTTCAAACAAAATCAAACTGAAATTGCAAAATGACTGAGTTTAAAAACATTAATACCATCCTATATCAGGTCAATCAATGTTAATTGACCTTTCGCAAAAGCCCCGCCCCCCTTTTTTACTTTTGCCAAGTACGTCATTTTCCTGAGTTTACTCATCTGCAATGGTTGGGAGTAGTCTACCTGTGCTTATTAACGAGTCTTTTTGGAGCAATACCTGTGCGATATCCACCAGATCCAGGCAAAAGAGGGTACAATATGCCGTGATGGGATATATTCAACATATCAAAAAAAAAAAAAAGAAGGGGGCATTACTGTACAACTATCGAAGCAAAAGCATACCGAACCCGTCGTGTTCCTGCACTGCTGGACTTCTGTGAATATCTTTCTAATTTTACCGAAGTCACTGCTGGGTAAGTTTTCTTATAATATATTGTTTGTATCCTCCTTAAGCTATAAGAGCGTTACCACAGGTAATGGGGATCATAATAAAACAAACTGTTACATCACCTAGCAAGCTGAACCTACAGGTGACCCAAGACTAATAAGATAGCAGCTATTAATGCTGCTAAGTAGGGATGTCGACAGTTAAAAATCGATTCATGGGTATCACGGTTCACATCGAGGCTCGAAAGGATATCTGTAATTTTACATGAATATCTGTAAAAGTCACGTTTTTCTATTAGCTCTGTCTGCTAGCGCATAGCATCTCTTCTTCACTGCAAGAATATCTGCATGCCAACTGACCACTGGGTTACCAGTGCCCTCTGCTGGTCCAAACAAATATCTGACGTAAATACAGTGCAGTGACTGTTTTTTTTTTTTTTAAAGTCCAATTGTTAAGGCACAAAATACATCTTCAGTTGCACTTTTAAAAAGAAAATGAACTATTATGTAGTTTTGCATTGTTTACTATAGAACCAGAATTTAAATTAATAGGCTTCTTCTTCATTTGTATTATTCCTTTATTTATTTCATTCAAGATTTATTTTCAGTTAAATTGCATTGTTTTGAATAGTTTATCAAGGGATTATTTTGACAATGAAATATAAAAGAAATAGTACAGTATTTTCTACAGTTTTTTCCCCCCAAAAAATAAAGGAATATTTTTCAGTCATCATGTGTGTACAGTCCCATTTTGTAAAATAAATCGTGAGAGAATCGTATCGTGAACCCAGTATTGTGAATCGAATCGTAACGGGAGTTGAGTGAACAAATACTCAAATGACACAGTAATCATGGACACCACAAACACAGTCAGACCACTGCAAATAGAACTGGACTCATTTTCGCTGTGGTGCAGGGACAACTGTCTAGATCTAAATGTAATTAAGACCAAAAAAAATGGTCATTCATTTCCACCATGGCCACACCAACACACCCCCACTCACAGTCAACAATGAAATAATCAAAAAGGTCACCTCATATAAATATCTCGGCTCCATAATTGACCATAAACTTACATTTCAACTCAACACTGAACACGTTTTTTCAACATGTCAACAGCGCCTTTTTTTTCTCCGTAAGCTCCACAAACTTCAGGTTCACCAATCCATTCTCGCTGTTTTCTATAAATGTTTCATTGAATCCATCCTCACATTCAATATCACTGCCTGGTTTGGTTCACTCACTCACAGCAACACGCGTAATAATATCAGCAGCAAATTAATTGGTCAGGAACAGCAGTAACTCACTAGCATCTACAACACCAGAGTCCTGGGGAAAGGCACCCAGATCTCCACTGATCCCTCACACACCCTGTACCCTCACTACACTCGGTTGCCTTCAGGGTGCAGGTACAAGTCACTCTCACCGAGGACAAAAACGGCCAGCTCCAGCATCCTCCCCACCTCCATCCACCTGTTAAACAACTGATTGCATCGCAAAATCTGTAGTTTAACTTTTGGCCTATTTGTCTTTTATTGTTTTTTAATCTAGTTATTAGGAAACTCATGAACATCAGAATTTTAATGTGTGAATAGATATGTGCTGTGTTTTATTGTTTCTGCAATGGCGCTTTCACTGTAAATGAAGTTTCTAATGGATGAATAAAGTTTATTTGATTTGATATTACGAATTATATATTTTTATAGGGCTTTGAGATGACTTTTGTTGTAATTAGCGCTATATAAAATAAAGTTGAATTGAATTGAACTATAGACTATAATTATATAAACTTTAAATTAGTTCTCATGACTCATTTTTGAGAAAACAAAGTTGGATTATGGTCAAAAGACTACGACTAAAACTAATTCAAAATTTGATGTAAAAAATGAACACAGTTTTTAATTAACTCTACTAATAGTATTTCTTATGTTGATTACGCGATAAAAAGGTTAATAGTGTCGTCAAGTAGAAGGAAGGAGGTACTGTCAGCTTCATGTTTGGAGATTGTCTTAGGTGGCTTTAAAAGGCCATTACATGATGTTTCAGGGGCCAGACCTGGACCAGAGGCCTCCAATTGAAGAGCCCTGTTGTAGACAATGTAAATTTCACCATTCTGGGCCTTCACATTTGGAAATGAAAGTCAGCAACTGTGTCATAAAATCTGGGTTGTTCTCCATTCACTTTATTGCAAAATACACTTAGGGAACATGTTAAACGGTATTGCCACAAACACCACATGACCTGAGGCAAAAATAGTCATTCATGAATTATGATGTTTCAACAATGAATGAAATTCAAATGCTTCCTCCCAGAATATATCAGCAGAACAATTTAACCGAGATGGTTTTGTAACACCTCAATCAGTTTGCCAGCAAAGGCGCTCCTAGATGTTTTTCACACTGGTGGCTGGAGTATTGGGCTGGAACATGAAAACCAAATTTGGTCATATTGTATCATTACAACAGAGAGAGATCATTTCACCTTTAACCGAATATTTCGTTAACAATTTTATGTTCATTACAGGATAAAATTAGTGACTGGATTTTTTTTTTTTCTTCTTAAATACACTGAAGCTAACAATTGTAATAAGCCAAATGACTGTTTTAAAAGAGAGGGGAAAGTGAACATTTTCTTGATTTTCCATGACAATGCATTATAGCAAAGACCTTACCTTACCTTTAATTTCCTCTTTTATGTGTTTTAGTCAGAGACCAATCTACCATATTTTCTGGGCTATTGAACACACCGCTGCATTAGCCGCATTCCAATCATTTAGGATTTTTCCAAGAAAAATCCACGTAATGGCCGCAGCGTGACATAGGCCACACCCTATTGGCTGATTAGGGTGCCCTTCAAACTAGGGGTGCACCGACTGCAATTTTCCGGCCGATTGCCATTCTTTTTTTTTTTTAATGGCTGACCTGCCGATACTGATTTTTGCAGATCCCGATTTCTTTTAAACAGACTTACAATAAAATTGGATGATTCAAAGTGTATAAACATTGAACAAGACCTGTTAAACAATACAAACATGTTGTTTTAACTGCATATGAGGTTGTTATCTCAAATATAATTTAAAAATTTAGAACATTGCTGTCCAAAATACTAAATTTCAGTTTCTTTAGTCTTTCATTTTCCACATTTTAAAAAGAAAATAAGTGTGTCCAACGGGTTACACTGCAGTCCCTGTTTAGAGCCATTTGCCAAAAGTACACAACAGTACATTGGTTTTACAAATAAAGAAAAATACAGAGTTTGGGGTAGATGATGTAATGATAATCTACAGGACAAACTAACAAAAAAACTTAAGCATCAATAAAGTGTCCTGAGTTTTAGGTTTCCTTGTAGAGCAAAAACAAAAAATGTCCAAATGCAGCAGCTTTGTCGATATTTAAATGTAAAAATATTAATCTATTATTTCTGTAGAATGTTTGACTTTTAGGAGCTTTTATCCTGTAAGCTGTTATTTTTAAAGTGCATCATGTGCAACATTTTCATCAGTCAACAGGTAATGACAGAATGAACATGGCACAGGTTAGTTGTTTTCCTTTTACAGTCACTTGTACATTAGTAGCAGCTTTTTCTTGATATCCAAAGCCATGAACTCCATTATTTTCCTCGTAGTTGCTTTGCTCTTTTCACAGATGAGCATACTCAGCGGACCGCTAGCTTTAGCATTAGCTTGATTGCTAGCGTCAAATGCTGCATACTCAGCAGTGTGGTGGTTTATTAAATAGTGAACGAGGTAGCATTTTGTTTGCAACCTCACCAAGACTTATTTCCGCGTTACAGGAGTTACAAATTACGATCAGCTGCTCTCTTTTTTGTGTAAGACTGCCAAACTGCAGACATTCTAAATTGACCGTGCTCCAGTTGTTGTTGACCTGTGTAGCAGACACATGCGCAGCACGCACATGCACATGGGTCTGTCAGTTATCTCACAGCAGAAGGGGACAGTGGCTGACGTTATGACCGACTTTAAGGCCTTTGCGGAGGAAGAAAAGATCGGCGGAAAAGATCTGTTTAATATTCAAGGATCGGCCGATTGCCGATCCCCCAAAATCAGGGAAATCGGCCGGCCGATCGATCGGTGCATCCTTACTTCAAATGACTCGGCCAATAAGAACGAGCAGGTAGGCGGGCTGCTGTACTCCTGTTAACGGAGGTTCCCGTATATTCTGATCAATTTTGATGGATGGAGTTTCAATCTCCACATGAAGTCTCATCCTCGCTGCCCCTCATAGTACTTTTTAAACGCTCTTTTGAACGTAAATGGACACAAGTCAGCACCTCTTCCCCTTCCACAAACTTCAATTTATTACCAGTATTTGATTTGTATTTAAACAATCAGCAATCTTATTTCATGTATAAATACAGTATATAGATAAAAACAAATATTCAGCAGACTTCTGCTGTCACTCACTACCACGCAATTTCCCTCCACGATCAGACACTGTCCTGTGGACCATGACGCCTCCGTCCTGTTATTAAAGCTATGAGAGCTTTACCTTTCAGTGGCTGTTACAGTTAATTATTTCCTCTGTAAGGGTGACTGTCAGTAATATTCCTCCTGACACCTGCTTTTACTGGACACGTGTGCAACTGACTGAAAAATCCACACATAGAGCGCAAAGCCACATTAGCCGTACCCTCAAATTTAAACGACAAAAATAGCATCCTATATGCCGCAAAATACGGTAACAAAGTATTTGAAAAATGCCTGACAAAGAGCATCTTGGAAGTAAGGTTGAAGCCCATTAAACAGACAGCAAAAAAAAACATAAAAACCAACTCCAAAACACACATAAAGCTGCATTTGAAAGTGTATGATGTGTGATTCACTCAGTCCAAACCTGCTCAATTTGGAGTGAGTGAATCACCAGCATGACGTGCAAGTGACCAAAAACAGCAACAACAAAAAAAATACCATACCAAAAAGAAGAAAAAACAAACTGGCTCTGCATTTTGCATTTTTCTGTTTTTTTTTTTTTTTACAGACCAGATAAAAAAAAACATGTAAATAAATTAAACACACATTTGTAGTTACCATTATTCATCCCTCAAAACAACCATGTTTGACAATTAAAAATATGAAAACTTGAAAGACTAAACATAGAAATACTCAACTTCACTGTAGTTTTATAAACTTTCATAACTCACATGTGTCTAAAATAAAATTCAACACTTCTTGTCCTTTTTTAGATGCAGTACTGTTGATAGCAGACCAGTCTCATCCCCACACAGTGTTCTGCATTTTCCACAATGAATCCCCATTTTTCTGCTATCATGCATCTGTTACAGTAACATTACAACAGCATGTGT